>NC_137620.1:51287958-51350458 GCF_963280865.1 Gymnoscopelus braueri | reverse complement strand
AGTACTGTAATATAGAGCCCTATTATAACCTTACCGTAAGTACTGTAATATAGAGCCTGTTATAACCTTACCGTAAGTACTGTAATATAGAGCCCTATTATAACCTTACCGTAAGTACTGTAATATAGAGCCCTATTATAACCTTACCGTAAGTACTGTAATATAGAGCCCTATTATAACCTTACCGTAAGTACTGTAATATAGAGCCTATTATAACCTTACCGTAAGTACTGTAATATAGAGCCTATTATAACCTTACCGTAAGTACTGTAATATAGAGCCCTATTATAACCTTACCGTAAGTACTGTAATATAGAGCCTATTATAACCTTACCGTAAGTACTGTAATATAGAGCCTATTATAACCTTACCGTAAGTACTGTAATATAGAGCCTGTTATAACCTTACCGTAAGTACTGTAATATAGAGCCTATTATAACCTTACCGTAAGTACTGTAATATAGAGCCCTATTATAACCTTACCGTAAGTACTGTAATATAGAGCCCTATTATAACCTTACCGTAAGTACTGTAATATAGAGCCTATTATAACCTTACCGTAAGTACTGTAATATAGAGCCTATTATAACTTTACCGTAAGTACTGTAATATAGAGCCTGTTATAACCTTACCGTAAGTACTGTAATATAGAGCCCTATTATAACCTTACCGTAAGTACTGTAATATAGAGCCCTATTATAACCTTACCGTAAGTACTGTAATATAGAGCCCTATTATAACCTTACCGTAAGTACTGTAATATAGAGCCTATTATAACCTTACCGTAAGTACTGTAATATAGAGCCCTATTATAACCTTACCGTAAGTACTGTAATATAGAGCCTATTATAACCTTACCGTAAGTACTGTAATATAGAGCCCTATTATAACCTTACCGTAAGTACTGTAATATAGAGCCTGTTATAACCTTACCGTAAGTACTGTAATATAGAGCCCTATTATAACCTTACCGTAAGTACTGTAATATAGAGCCTATTATAACCTTACCGTAAGTACTGTAATATAGAGCCCTATTATAACCTTACCGTAAGTACTGTAATATAGAGCCTGTTATAACCTTACCGTAAGTACTGTAATATAGAGCCTGTTATAACCTTACCGTAAGTACTGTAATATAGAGCCTATTATAACCTTACTGTAAGTACTGTAATATAGAGCCTGTTATAACCTTACCGTAAGTACTGTAATATAGAGCCCTATTATAACCTTACCGTAAGTACTGTAATATAGAGCCCTATTATAACCTTACCGTAAGTACTGTAATATAGAGCCCTATTATAACCTTACCGTAAGTACTGTAATATAGAGCCCTATTATAACCTTACTGTAATATAGAGCCTGTTATAACCTTACTGTAAGTACTGTAATATAGAGCCTGTTATAACCTTACCGTAAGTACTGTAATATAGAGCCCTATTATAACCTTACCATAAGTACTGTAATATAGAGCCTATTATAACCTTACCGTAAGTACTGTAATATAGAGCCCTATTATAACCTTACCATAAGTACTGTAATATAGAGCCTATTATAACCTTACTGTAAGTACTGTAATATAGAGCCTGTTATAACCTTACTGTAAGTACTGTAATATAGAGCCCTATTATAACCTTACCGTAAGTACTGTAATATAGAGCCCTATTATAACCTTACCGTAAGTACTGTAATATAGAGCCCTATTATAACCTTACCGTAAGTACTGTAATATAGAGCCTGTTATAACCTTACTGTAAGTACTGTAATATAGAGCCTGTTATAACCTTACCGTAAGTACTGTAATATAGAGCCTGTTATAACCTTACCGTAAGTACTGTAATATAGAGCCCTATTATAACCTTACCGTAAGTACTGTAATATAGAGCCTGTTATAACCTTACTGTAAGTACTGTAATATAGAGCCTGTTATAACCTTACCGTAAGTACTGTAATATAGAGCCCTATTATAACCTTACCGTAAATACTGTAATATAGAGCCCTATTATAACCTTACCGTAAGTACTGTAATATAGAGCCTGTTATAACCTTACCATAAGTACTGTAATATAGAGCCTATTATAACCTTACCGTAAGTACTGTAATATAGAGCCCTATTATAACCTTACCGTAAATACTGTAATATAGAGCCCTATTATAACCTTACCGTAAGTACTGTAATATAGAGCCCTATTATAACCTTACCGTAAGTACTGTAATATAGAGCCTGTTATAACCTTACCGTAAGTACTGTAATATAGAGCCTGTTATAACCTTACCGTAAGTACTGTAATATAGAGCCCTATTATAACCTTACCGTAAGTACTGTAATATAGAGCCCTATTATAACCTTACCGTAAGTACTGTAATATAGAGCCTATTATAACCTTACCGTAAGTACTGTAATATAGAGCCCTATTATAACCTTACCGTAAGTACTGTAATATAGAGCCTATTATAACCTTACCGTAAGTACTGTAATATAGAGCCCTATTATAACCTTACCGTAAGTACTGTAATATAGAGCCTGTTATAACCTTACCGTAAGTACTGTAATATAGAGCCCTATTATAACCTTACCGTAAGTACTGTAATATAGAGCCTATTATAACCTTACCGTAAGTACTGTAATATAGAGCCCTATTATAACCTTACCGTAAGTACTGTAATATAGAGCCTGTTATAACCTTACCGTAAGTACTGTAATATAGAGCCTGTTATAACCTTACCGTAAGTACTGTAATATAGAGCCTATTATAACCTTACTGTAAGTACTGTAATATAGAGCCTGTTATAACCTTACCGTAAGTACTGTAATATAGAGCCCTATTATAACCTTACCGTAAGTACTGTAATATAGAGCCCTATTATAACCTTACCGTAAGTACTGTAATATAGAGCCCTATTATAACCTTACCGTAAGTACTGTAATATAGAGCCCTATTATAACCTTACTGTAATATAGAGCCTGTTATAACCTTACTGTAAGTACTGTAATATAGAGCCTGTTATAACCTTACCGTAAGTACTGTAATATAGAGCCCTATTATAACCTTACCATAAGTACTGTAATATAGAGCCTATTATAACCTTACCGTAAGTACTGTAATATAGAGCCCTATTATAACCTTACCATAAGTACTGTAATATAGAGCCTATTATAACCTTACTGTAAGTACTGTAATATAGAGCCTGTTATAACCTTACTGTAAGTACTGTAATATAGAGCCCTATTATAACCTTACCGTAAGTACTGTAATATAGAGCCCTATTATAACCTTACCGTAAGTACTGTAATATAGAGCCCTATTATAACCTTACCGTAAGTACTGTAATATAGAGCCTGTTATAACCTTACTGTAAGTACTGTAATATAGAGCCTGTTATAACCTTACCGTAAGTACTGTAATATAGAGCCTGTTATAACCTTACCGTAAGTACTGTAATATAGAGCCCTATTATAACCTTACCGTAAGTACTGTAATATAGAGCCTGTTATAACCTTACTGTAAGTACTGTAATATAGAGCCTGTTATAACCTTACCGTAAGTACTGTAATATAGAGCCCTATTATAACCTTACCGTAAATACTGTAATATAGAGCCCTATTATAACCTTACCGTAAGTACTGTAATATAGAGCCTGTTATAACCTTACCATAAGTACTGTAATATAGAGCCTATTATAACCTTACCGTAAGTACTGTAATATAGAGCCCTATTATAACCTTACCGTAAATACTGTAATATAGAGCCCTATTATAACCTTACCGTAAGTACTGTAATATAGAGCCCTATTATAACCTTACCGTAAGTACTGTAATATAGAGCCTGTTATAACCTTACCGTAAGTACTGTAATATAGAGCCTGTTATAACCTTACCGTAAGTACTGTAATATAGAGCCTGTTATAACCTTACCGTAAGTACTGTAATATAGAGCCTGTTATAACCTTACCGTAAGTACTGTAATATAGAGCCTGTTATAACCTTACCGTAAGTACTGTAATATAGAGCCTGTTATAACCTTACCGTAAGTACTGTAATATAGAGCCTGTTATAACCTTACCGTAAGTACTGTAATATAGAGCCCTATTATAACCTTACCGTAAGTACTGTAATATAGAGCCTGTTATAACCTTACCGTAAGTACTGTAATATAGAGCCTGTTATAACCTTACTGTAAGTACTGTAATATAGAGCCTGTTATAACCTTACTGTAAGTACTGTAATATAGAGCCCTATTATAACCTTACCGTAAGTACTGTAATATAGAGCCTGTTATAACCTTACCGTAAGTACTGTAATATAGAGCCTGTTATAACCTTACCGTAAGTACTGTAATATAGAGCCTATTATAACCTTACCGTAAGTACTGTAATATAGAGCCTATTATAACCTTACCGTAAGTACTGTAATATAGAGCCCTATTATAACCTTACCGTAAGTACTGTAATATAGAGCCTGTTATAACCTTACCGTAAGTACTGTAATATAGAGCCTGTTATAACCTTACCGTAAGTACTGTAATATAGAGCCTGTTATAACCTTACCGTAAGTACTGTAATATAGAGCCTGTTATAACCTTACCGTAAGTACTGTAATATAGAGCCTGTTATAACCTTACCGTAAGTACTGTAATATAGAGCCTATTATAACCTTACCGTAAGTACTGTAATATAGAGCCTATTATAACCTTACCGTAAGTACTGTAATATAGAGCCTATTATAACCTTACCGTAAGTACTGTAATATAGAGCCCTATTATAACCTTACCGTAAGTACTGTAATATAGAGCCCTATTATAACCTTACCGTAAGTACTGTAATATAGAGCCTGTTATAACCTTACCGTAAGTACTGTAATATAGAGCCTGTTATAACCTTACCGTAAGTACTGTAATATAGAGCCCTATTATAACCTTACCGTAAGTACTGTAATATAGAGCCTGTTATAACCTTACCGTAAGTACTGTAATATAGAGCCTATTATAACCTTACCGTAAGTACTGTAATATAGAGCCTAAAACCTTACCGTAAGTACTGTAATATAGAGCCTGTTATAACCTTACCGTAAGTACTGTAATATAGAGCCTGTTATAACCTTACCGTAAGTACTGTAATATAGAGCCTGTTGTAACCTTACCGTAAGTACTGTAATATAGAGCCCTATTATAACCCTATCTCTATGGGACAAAGTAATGATTGGTAAAATGGCCGCCACTGCTATGGCCTATACGGTTTACTTACCGTAAGTATTGTAATATGCAACCCTGTAAAACCTTACCGTAAGTCATGTTATATATTGTAAAATTGTGTTTTGTTGCTAGGAGACGTACTCGCTAACTATGGGATGTTATCTTGTTGCTAGGAAACAGTAACTTTCTAACTATGGGATCTTGTTGCTAGAATGTTGCTAGGAAACAGTAACTTTCTAACGATGGGATGTTGTTGCTAGGGACAGTAACTGACTATGGGGTGTTGTTGCTAGGAAACAGTAACTTTCTAACTATGGGATCTTGTTGCTAGAATGTTGCTAGGAAACAGTAACTTTCTAAGGATGTGATGTTGTTGCTAGGGACAGTAACTTTCTAACAATGGGATGTTGTTGCTAGGGACAGTAACTTTCTAACAATGGGATCTTGTTGCTAGGGACAGTAACTTTCTAACGATGGGATGTTGTTGCTAGGGACAGTAACTATCTAACGATGGGATGTTGTTGCTAGGGACAGTAACTGACTATGGGATGTTGTTGCTAGGAAACAGTAACTTTCTAACTATGGGATCTAGTTGCTAGGAGACATTAACATTCTAACTATTGGATCTTGTTGCTAGAGACATCGGCCCTCATTTATCAACGGAGCGTAAAAAACGGCTTATATTTTTCCATATATTTGGCCGTACACCAACGTCAAAGTCACATTTATCAAAGGATCCTATACAGCCGATCCTAGCGTACATCAGGTCGGAGCTTTGATAAATCTCACGTCTGAAAACGAGCCCCATTTAAATAAAACACCCCTAAATATTCTCAATACGCCCCGATCTTACGACATGAAGAACCAGAATACGACCAAACACATCATGAAAAGCCTGTATATTTTGCGCTCGTATATTTTGAAAATAGCAGATGCGATGCGACCCGTTGTGAGCTTGTAGATCTGCTATTTTCAAAAAGCCAATGCAGCCAGATCTGCAAGCTTAACCGAATGACTGTTAAAGCAGTTTGTTTAAATTACTTTATAAAATGTTATATTTTCACAGGGATTATACATTAGATATATAGTACATTTTGGAGTGGATTATGTGTCCAGATGCCTGTCAGACGGTCAGACAATGCTGCTCCGCAGGTCTAGAATGGAATAAACGGGTGCAGCCAACGTCAACTGCTATCGACCAGACGTGAGATCTCAGCGTACCGTAGGATGAATCCAACGTCAGGATATATTGATAAATGCCGAAAGTTGCGGTGATCTCGCCGTACGCCCATTATTTGGTCTGCACCGCGTTGATAAATGAGGGCCTGCAACTTTCTAACTATGGGATGTTGTTGCTAGGAAACAGTAACTTTGTAACTATGGGATGTTGTTGCTAGAGACAGTAACTTTCTAACGATGGGATGTTGTTGCTAGGCAACGACTCGTCACAACTACAGGAGCGTCAGACTGAAACCCGACACCTTCAGCTGTTACCTTATAAGGAGTGTAGGATACACTTCCTACACACTGTTACACACAGGTAACACACACTCACTATATAAAATACACACTGTTACACACATGTAACAAACACCATTATATAAAATACACACTGTTACACACAGGTAACACACACACACACACACACACACACACACACACACACACACACACACACACACACACACACACACACACACAGACTGTGACATGTTGACAACTGAACACGTGTGTGTGTGTGTGTGTGTGTGTGTGTGTGTGTGTGTGTGTGTGTGTGTGTGTGTGTGTGTGTGTGTGTGTGTGTGTGTGTGTGTGTGTGTGTGTGTGTGTGTGTGTGTGTGTGTGTGTTGCTAGGTGACCAACGGCCAATCTACATCTTCCATAAAGGCTCCGCCTCCAGGAAGTGATGGAGCTTCCCGTTTCTATGTCCTTATATGGACAGAGGGATTACTTTATGAACATGACCTTATATGGACAGAGGGATTACTTTATAAACATGACCTTATATGGACAGAGGGATTACTTTATGAACATGACCTTATATGGACAGAGGGATTACTTTATAAACATGACCTTATATGGACAGAGGGATTACTTAATAAACGATGGTATTTCCTTATATGGTCATAATCAATTAGGTTTCCCAAACATGAAGCATCTCTCTTTTCATATGACCATATATGGCCTTATTAAAGGGATAGTTCACCCCCAAAAGGACTTATTTTCCCTATTATTACACACCCTCATGGAGACTTACTTTGTGTCTCATTCATTCATAAGACACTGTGATGACGGTAGGAGACACAAAGAGTCTCCTTTGTGTCTCCTACCGCTCCGCTGTATCCTGGGACCAGACCAATCAGTCAGTCTGTGGTTTGGGTCTGGCCCCGCCCCGTTGTGAATCCATTTCCAGGTCCCGAAGTCTGGGCTGACCAATCAGGGCCCAGTATTCAAATATGGGAGAAATATGTAATTGATAGTTGGTTGTAAATCTAACCAATTGCGTCCAGGGCCATTCTTTTGATCCCGCCCCCTTTGAAATAAAACCTCCTCATAGAAGCACCAGACTCATATCCAGTCAGACTGTAGTTACACAGTCTGACCACACGAGGCGCTGGTCCGCTGGTCATCACATGAATGAGACAAAAACATATCCATGAATTCATGTCTCCATGAGGTGACTCATCCATAAGAAAAGTTATTTTTTGGGCGAACTATCCCTTTAAGGTTGAAAGGAAATGGAGCGACCATATATGGACATGGGGAAGGCCTTGAAATGGAGCGACCATATATGGACAAAGGGATTTCCTGCCCTGGTTTTAAGGAACTGTTGGAAATGGACGGTCAGGAAATTCCTGGAATTATATTTTTTTAAATATTAAACAGTTTTAAACGTGAGGAAAGGTTTGGAATGAATGAAAATGTCATGTTTTTAATTGCATTGTTTTTTCTGTCTTTTCCATGTTGTTCATGAAAGGCACAATATGTAACTTTGTCCTGTGTTTACATAACACAATGTTTTTAACCCTTTATATCCTTCTACAGCAGTGGCTCCCAAACTAAGGGTCGTGGCCCCCCATGGGGGTCCCCACATTGTGTGATTTAACCCTTTGAGACCGGGAACACATCTGTGTCGTTCTAACATTTATTTAGCTATTCAAAAATAGCAGATCTACAAGCTCATAGCGCGGCACAGATCTGCAGATCTGCTATTTTTTCATATATATATATATATATGTTTTAAAGTGAACATTTTTAACTCTGATTGAGTAAAGTTGGCAAGTTGTCCTACAGTTTAACAACAATGCAAGTTGAAGATGAAACATCCAACACAGATGCGTAAATACTCTTAACAGCTATAGGCTACTGCAACAGTGGCATCCAGGTGAAATGCTTAAACATAATTATGACTGGTATTTTTATCAGATGTCTGATAAATTTGAATCATTCCGGACATTGGGACCAGCAGATTACAATCCTATAGCGTGACCCCTGGTATGACCCCTGACCCCTGGTATATATATAAACCACATTGACCCCTGGTATATTTAGACCACATTGACCCCTGGTATATATAGACCACATTGACCCCTGGTATATATAGACCACAATGCTTAGCAGAGTTCAGTGATGCAAATGCATGTCAAGTTGATCAACAGATTGTATTATTCTCCAATGCAATAACTATTCATATTCATATTCATATACAGATCACATCTTCTTCAGGTCAAGCTGAGTTTTTTTCCTGTGCTTTGCACCCGGTGATAAAAAGAAGAAAACAGTCTCTATTGGTAGTAGTAGTTAGACAGTCTCTATTGGTAGTAGTAGTTAGACAGACAGTCTCTATTCATAGTAGTAGTTAGACAGACGGGTATCTTTGTCTCTTTGACTATCTTAACCCATTAAGACCTGCGGCCCATTCTTACTTTGTCTTCTAAATCTGAACAGTTTTCTGATAAACATATGTTTCTATATCAGTGGTTCTCAAACCTTTTCATGTCAAGGACCCCCAAAATTATATGAATTTGGCCGCGGACCCCCATCTCAAAATGTGTTGTTCCAGGGACCCCCAGAAGCAAAGATTTGAGTTAAAAATGTTCGCTTTAAAATAATATAAATATATTCATTTGCACACATCTTCTAGATTTTTCAAAAATAGCAGATCTACAAGCTCAAAACGTGTTGCGTTTTGAGCTTGTATATTGGCTAATTTTGCTACTTTTGAATTGGAATCCTGAGAAGTACCATTTGTATTTAATTTCAAATGCATTTAGTTATACTTCTGTTAACTTTATGAACTTAAATACAAATACATTGGACATAAAAAAGACAATAGAATGTTAATACTAGTCATTAAGCTACTAATATAGACTGAAGTCATTAAAGCGGGTCATGTTTACATGTTTAGAATCATAACAGCTGAAATCAATAATACTAGACCATACCCGGTGAAGGTTATTGCACGTCCTGTAGCGCGGTCCCCCCGCGGGTCCCCCCGCGGTCACCCCGCCAACACAGACACGCGCGCAACCCGTCGCGAGCACACACACACACACACACACACACACGCACATGCACACGCACACACCCAGCGGCCAGAGCTGTCCCCCGTCGCGAACACACATACGTGGCCGTCGCGCGAACACAAATAATGTACATTTTGACACGTGCCTCCCCAACGTGCATACACGGCCGCGAGGCGAGTGTTCTGTGTGTGCAACAGTGTAACGCTGTGGGGCTGTAGATGCGACGCATGCGCACACACAGAGCCAGCGTGTGTGTCGCGATGCATGCGCAGTTTGATCTGGCACAGACGACCCAAGACAGACACGACGCAAGACAGACAGAGGTTACTCAAATTATAGGAAGATAATCACTATTCTGATATTAACCTGTGGCCACATTAAGTGAAGGTGTGGGCCACATTAAGTGAAGGTGGGGGCCACATTAAGTGAAGGTGGGGGTCACATTAAGTGAAGGTGGGGGTCACATTAAGTGAAGGTGGGGCCACATTAAGTGAAGGTGGGGGCCACATTAAGTGAAGGTGTGGGCCACATTAAGTGAAGGTGGGGGCCACATTAAGTGAAGGTGGGGGCCACATTAAGTGAAGGTGGGGGTCACATTAAGTGAAGGTGGGGCCACATTAAGTGAAGGTGGGGGCCACATTAAGTGAAGGTGGGGGTCACATTAAGTGAAGGTGGGGGCACATTAAGTGAAGGTGGGGGTCACATTAAGTGAAGGTGGGGCCACATTAAGTGAAGGTGGGGGCACATTAAGTGAAGGTGGGGGCCACATTAAGTGAAGGTGGGGGCACATTAAGTGAAGGTGGGGGCACATTAAGTGAAGGTGGGGCCACATTAAGTGAAGGTGGGGGCACATTAAGTGAAGGTGGGGGTCACATTAAGTGAAGGTGGGGGTCACATTAAGTGAAGGTGGGGGTCACATTAAGTGAAGGTGGGGGCCACATTAAGTGAAGGTGGGGGTCACATTAAGTGAAGGTGGGGGTCACATTAAGTGAAGGTGGGGGCCACATTAAGTGAAGGTGGGGGTCACATTAAGTGAAGGTGGGGGTCACATTAAGTGAAGGTGGGGGCCACATTAAGTGAAGGTGGGGGCCACATTAAGTGAAGGTGGGGGCCACATTAAGTGAAGGTGGGGGTCACATTAAGTGAAGGTGGGGGCCACATTAAGTGAAGGTGGGGGTCACATTAAGTGAAGGTGGGGGCCACATTAAGTGAAGGTGGGGGCCACATTAAGTGAAGGTGGGGGCCACATTAAGTGAAGGTGGGGGCCGCATGTGGCCCCCGGGCCGCCAGTTGCCCATGTATGATCTAAACTAAACTTAACCCTGTCTTCTACCCTGAGTCATCCCACACAGGGTTAATGTTTCTGATGTACATTTAGTCATTCTAGTCATTCTGCTATAGAGGGAAACGATGAGTTAAAAACATGTATTTAATGTGTTGTTATGTAAACACAAGGTTAAGTTAATACTGTGTCTTTAAATCTATGCGTCTAACAGGCTGTGAAACATGTGACAAAAATATAATTGTTAAAATCATTGGAGAACGGCGGTTCTCAAAGTGGGGTCTGGGGAACCCCGGGGGTCCTTGAGGTGGTCCCCAGGGGGTCCCCAGTTAAAAACTGAGTTAATATAGCATCACAGTCATGTGACCACTTTAACCCTTTCATATGCAGGGTTCCTACGCGCACAACTATCCTGCATGTATTTAGACATTAATAAAACACTTTTATTAATGTCTTTATTATATCTATATATATATGTTTAGACATTAATAAAACACTTTTATTAATGTCTTTATTATATCTATATATATATGTTTAGACATTAACCCATTGAGACCTGAAGCCGATTCTACATGTCTCCTAAATCTCAACAGTTTTCTGAAAAACGTATGTTTCTATATCAGTGGTTCTCAAACTTTTTCATGTCAAGGACCCCCAAAATGATATGTATTTGGCCGCGGACCCCCATCAAAATATTTTGTTCCAGGGACCCCCAGAAGCAAAGATTTGAGTTACAAATGTTCGCTTTAAAAATATATATATTCAAAGATTTGCACACATTTTCACGATTTTTCAAAAATAGCAGATCTACAAGCTCATAGCGCGGCACTCGGTGCCGCGCTATGAGCTTGTATATCTGCTATTTTTGAATAGCCAAAGTGTAAAATAATGCTTTTTAGCTCAAATCTAAAAATGACACAGTTCCAGGTCTTAATGGGTTAATAAAACACTTTTACAGTCGTGAAAGCTGTAACATGTTGAAACTGTGCCTGATGGACACAGCACGGTATCTGATCTAAATACTACAAGCTAACAACACGTTGCACCGTGATACCTAGTTAGCTTGTAGATCTGTTATTTTTTTCACGTGACGCCTTTGCTGTAGTCTTAAAGAAAGAAAGAGAGAGAGAAATGTATTTTTATAAATCTGTCCATGAGAGTCGATGTGTTAAAATGTGTGGGAACCCTGTATATTATATTATATTCAATTCAAAGGAGCTTTTTTTGGCATGAGATACGTTTACATTGTCAAAGCAAGTGTCAAAAGACAATAAAGTGTGTACAATGAGAGGGAATGTATGGTATATACATCTGCTATTTGAAGATAGCAGATCTGTAAGCTTGTAGATCTGCTATTTTCACAACCTACAAAAAATGAATATATTTATTTAGCAATTTTAACAATGTTGTATGGGGGGGGGGGGGGGGGGGGGGTTCAGACTGGTCTGCAGACACATTCATATTAATTTATATAAATACATGTTAAGTCCTTGACATGAAAATGTTGGAGGACCGCTGCTCCAGGACTCAGAATTGGACCCCAAACCTCTCTCTCTTTAACCCCTTCTCCCCTAATAAACACATTACATACACTACTTGAAAATATCAGATCTACAAGCTTCATAGATCGGCTATTCTTCAAAAACATCTTGGAAGAAAACCTTAAATAGATATATTTTTAAAAACATTTTCCGTGACACAACATGTGTTCAGATGGGGGTCCTTGGTACAACATGTGTTCAGATGGGGGTCCCTGACACAACATGTGTTCAGATGGGGGTCCCTGGTACAACATGTGATCAGATGGGGGTCCCTGACACAACATGTGTTCAGATGGGGGTCCCTGGTACAACATGTGATCAGATGGGGGTCCCTGGTACAACATGTGTTCAGATGGGGGTCTGTGGACAAATACATTATTTCACCCAAAAAATTACTTATTTTCTATCATTATTCTCCATGAAGACTTGAATTCATGGTGATTATTTTTTTGTCTCATTCCTGAGACAATAAGTTGATGACCGGCGGCAACTTTGAGTCATTGGTATAATTCCGCCAGTCATCAAATTATTATTGTCTCAGGAACGAGACAAAAACATCCATGAATTCAAGGCTTCATGTGAGGGTAATTGATAGAAAATAAGTAGTTTTTTTGGGTGAACTACTCCTTTAATATGTTAATTTGAGGTTCTTAACATGCACATGTTTGAGAACCACTGAACAAGATTAATGGTCCTGTACCCCCCCCCCCCCCCCATTTTACCCCCCCCTCCTTTACCCCTCAATTGACAGTGAACATGTAGTCATTTATCAGAGCCTCTACGTCTCTACGGCTAATGGAGTGTTTTTGTGTCGTTTTCTGTCTGTCTGTTGATTTTGTTCATTAAAAAAAACGTGTTCCAAATCGTGTGCATCGTTACTGTATGTAAAAATATGTAAAAACATGTAAAATATGTAACTATACAATGTAGTGCCGTGTTCACTGTTGCCAGGTTTGGGAGAGAAACAAGCGTCCAGGTCTATGAAAACCAGCCCAGAAGAAGAGACCAGTTTTACCATTTTAACCCTTCATGCAGAAACCTCGTATTAATTAACGTCCTACTAGATCATACTACAGCATCACACAAGAGTATCTAAAATAGCAGATCTACAAACTCGAAACGCGGCACTTTTTGAGCTTGTAGATCTGCTACTTTTGAATTTGAACCGATCTACAAGCTCAAAACGCTTCACGGTGCGACGCGTTTTGAGCTTGTAGATCTGCTATTTTTGCTACTTTTGAATTTTGGAATACTGATTTTTTTGGGGGGGGGGATATTTTTTAATTGGAATCCTGAAAAGTAACATTTGTTTTAAATTTCAAAAGCATTTATAGTTATACTTAACTTTATGAACTTAATTACAAATACATTGATGTTCATGTTATGAATCATAACAGCTGAAATCAATAATATATCAGTATTCAGATATTAACCTGTGGGCCACATTAAGTGAAGGTGGGGGCCGCATTAAGTGAAGGTGGGGGCCACATTAAGTGAAGGTGGGGGCCGCATTAAGTGAAGGTGGGGCCACATTAAGTGAAGGTGGGGGCCACATTAAGTGAAGGTGGGGGCCACATTAAGTGAAGGTGGGGGCTGCATTAAGTGAAGGTGGGGGCCACATTAAGTGAAGGTGGGGGCCACATTAAGTGAAGGTGGGGGCTGCATTAAGTGAAGGTGGGGGCCACATTAAGTGAAGGTGGGGGCCACATTAAGTGAAGGTGGGGGCTGCATTAAGTGAAGGTGGGGGCCACATTAAGTGAAGGTGGGGGCCACATTAAGTGAAGGTGGGGGCTGCATTAAGTGAAGGTGGGGGCTGCATTAAGTGAAGGTGGGGGCCGCATTAAGTGAAGGTGGGGGCCACATTAAGTGAAGGTGGGGGCCACATTAAGTGAAGGTGGGGGCCACATTAAGTGAAGGTGGGGGCTGCAATAAGTGAAGGTGGGGGCTGCATTAAGTGAAGGTGGGGGCCACATTAAGTGAAGGTGGGGGCCACATTAAGTGAAGGTGGGGGCTGCATTAAGTGAAGGTGGGGGCTGCATTAAGTGAAGGTGGGGGCCACATTAAGTGAAGGTGGGGGCCTCATTAAGTGAAGGTGGGGGCCACATTAAGTGAAGGTGGGGGCTGCATTAAGTGAAGGTGGGGGCCACATTAAGTGAAGGTGGGGGCCACATTAAGTGAAGGTGGGGGCCACATTAAGTGAAGGTGGGGGCTGCATTAAGTGAAGGTGGGGGCCACATTAAGTGAAGGTGGGGGCCACATTAAGTGAAGGTGGGGGCCACATTAAGTGAAGGTGGGGGCCGACAGAGATTTATTCCTCTTTGAAGAGCCAAGTAGCACTCCGTTTATTTCAAAGAAAACAATAACAATATAGACCTGACGGCGCGCAGGTAATTACGTCATCACCTCGGAGGTGTGTATTTACTCTTAAAGGTAACAGCACCTACAGTCTGCATTTAGAGGAAATACTGCCTCTGGTAAAGTGGAACAAACTATTGTAAACATTGTGATTGTGAATTATAAGTGTACTTAATGATTGTCCTGTGTGTGTATATCCACCACAAAAGGCTATTTATTTTGGAAAATGATCACAATATTCCAAACGGAGTCTTTACAGTCAGTCTGTCTCAATGAGGAAGTTCAGTTTGACGGAACTCTCTCTCTCTCTCGGTCTAGTATGTGTGTGGGAGGAGGGGAGTGGCTTATGAATGACATCATGCAGGGGTGTGTTTGCGTGTGTGCGTGTGTGTGTTAGACAGGGAGTGGTGCGGGAAGTAACAGAGTTTGTTCTGTCACAACAAACAGCCGTGAACAACACAACACAACACAACACAACACAACACACATGTAGGGTGAGTGTTAATACTTTGATTACTTTTATGGTGTTTTAACTCATGCACTGCCAGAGCCTTACATACATTGTCCTGTATGTCATTGAGCTTAAAGCTCTAAATGTGTCACATAGTTCTATAGCTCTATAGTTCTATAGCTCTATAATATATAGTTCTATAGTTCTATAGATCTATACATTGTCCTGTATGTCATTGAGCTTAAAGCTGTAAATGTGTCACATTTAATGATCAAAGTGTTGCTTTGTTTACTTTGTGTTGTTGTGGTTATAGCTTAGCCGTTAGCCTAGCCGTGAGGAGGGGGGAGAAAAGAAACATAAAGTGTCACGTTGGCTTGGAGAGAAGCAGATCTACAAGCTCACAACATGTCACTCTGCAACACGTTGTGAGCTTATAGAGCTGCTGTTTTGGGTGAGCAACACCCAACGTGTTGACGTTGTTGTGTAGTTGTAGTGTAGTTGTGTTGACGTTGTTGTGTAGTTTAAGAAAGTAGGTAGCTGATATATGTCACTTTTACCTTAGCGCTATAGTATACTCTTGGTTGCTTGTTTTTGCAGAAAATGCACTTCAGACTTCTGGTGATTAGTAGTTTAGTTCCCTACCTGCAGTATGTTGAATGTACTTATTGTAAGTCACTATGGATAAAAGCGTCTGCTAAATGACTGTAATGTAATGTAATGTAATGTAATGTAGTTGTGTTGATGTTGTTGTGTAGTTGTGTTGACGTTGTGTAGTTGTGTTGACTTTGTGTAGTTGTTGTGTAGTTGTGTTGTGTTTGTTGTTGTGTAGTTGTGTAGTTGTGTTGACGTTGTGTAGTTGTTGTGTAGTTGTGTTGTGTTGATGTTGTTGTGTAGTTGTGTTGACGTTGTTGTGTAGTTGTGTTGACGTTGTGTTGATGTTGTGTTGACGTTGTGTTGATGTTGTTGTGTAGTTGTTGTGTAGTTGTGTTGACGTTGTGTTGATGTTGTTGTGTAGTTGTGTTGATGTTGTGTTGATGTTGTTGTGTAGTTGTGTAGTTGTTTTGTAGTTGTTGTGTAGTTGTTGTGTAGTTGTGTTGTGTTTATGTTGTTGTGTTGTTGTGTAGTTGTGTTGACGTTGTGTAGTTGTGTTGACGTTGTGTAGTTGTGTTGACGTTGTGTTGATGTCGTTGTGTAGTTGTGTTGACGTAGTGTTGACGTTGTTGTGTAGTTGTGTTGATGTTGTTGTGTTGACGTTGTGTAGTTGTGTAGTTGTTTTGTAGTTGTTGTGTAGTTGTTGTGTAGTTGTGTTGTGTTTATGTTGTTGTGTTGTTGTGTAGTTGTGTTGACGTTGTGTAGTTGTGTTGACTTTGTGTAGTTGTTGTGTAGTTGTGTGTTTATGTTGTTGTGTAGTTGTGTAGTTGTGTTGACGTTGTGTAGTTGTGTTGACGTTGTGTAGTTGTTGTGTAGTTGTGTTGTGTTGATGTTGTTGTGTAGTTGTGTTGACGTTGTGTAGTTGTGTTGTGTTGACGTTGTTGTGTAGTTGTGTTGTGTTGATGTTGTTGTGTAGTTGTTGTGTAGTTGTGTAGTTGTTTTGTAGTTGTTGTGTAGTTGTTGTGTAGTTGTGTAGTTGTTTTGTAGTTGTTGTGTAGTTGTTGTGTAGTTGTGTTGTGTTTATGTTGTTGTGTAGTTGTGTTGACGTTGTGTAGTTGTGTTGTGTTGACGTTGTTGTGTAGTTGTGTTGATGTTGTTGTGTAGTTGTTGTGTAGTTGTGTAGTTGTTTTGTAGTTGTTGTGTAGTTGTTGTGTAGTTGTGTTGTGTTTATGTTGTTGTGTTGTTGTGTAGTTGTGTTGACGTTGTGTAGTTGTGTTGACTTTGTGTAGTTGTTGTGTAGTTGTGTTGTGTTGATGTGTAGTTGTTGTGTTGTCAACACAACTCCTTGAGTCATTTAATCTCACCAGATCTATTACCGGCCCCACACATGAAAAGGGCCACACTGGACCTTGTTCTGTCTTTTGGTCTCACTATCTCTGTTTTTGACGTTTTTCCTATTCCATGCATCTCAGATCACTTCCCCATATTATTCACCACCTCCATCCATAGAGGTATAATATAACTAGAGGGCGGATTGCCCCGCCCCCAGCTATCATTTCAATGAATGTGCTCACTGGCGTTTTGAAGCACCCGGAAACCTGCCTGGTAACTGATAATGGTACCCCTGCTGCACTGGTGCTCCTCGACCTTTCGGCGGCCTTTGACACAGTTGACCACAATATTTTATTATCACGCCTTGAACACCTTGTTGGCATCTCCGGCACTGTCCTCACTTGGTTCCAGTCCTACCTCTCAGATAGAACCTTCTCCGTGCACATGCCCTTTCATTGTTACGCAGACGATGTAACAAAATATTTTCCGCTAAAAACCGACTCCAATGATCCATTCCAGCCATTGCTCACCTGTTTCCACGACGTCAAGGCCTGGATGGACGCCAATTTTCCAGCTAGTCTTCCAGCTAAGACTTATAGCTAAAGTCAAAGCATATCTCCCACAAAAACAGCTGGAGATGGTCATACATGCATTTATCTCCTCCAGATTAGATTACTGTAACTCACTGTATACTGTTAGTTGCTGTTACAGCTGGTCCAGAACGCAGCCGCCCGCCTCCTCACTGGCACTAAAAAACGTGACCACATAACCCCAGTTCTGGCCACTCTTCATTGGCTCCCTGTTAATTTTAGAATTGATTTTAAGGTTATTTTATTTGTTTTTAAAACCATTCACGGCCTGTCTCCCTCCTATCTCTCGGATACTATTGAGCCCTACATCCCAACCAGGGCCTTGAGGTCTGCGGACAAGCTACTGCTGGTCGCTCATACGACTAATTTGAGGAGTAGGGGTGACCGTGCTTTTGCGGCTGCGGGCCCCAGGCTCTGGAATATGTTGCCCCTCAACATTAGATCTGCCTAGTCCATTGGGGCTTTTAAAACCTTACTAAAAACTCATTTTCTCTCTTGCTTTTAATTGTATTTAGCTATCCTGTTCTGTCCTATAACTCTGCATTGCTTTGTTTCTCTGTTGTTTTTCTTTTTTGTCCTGCGTACGTATTATTTGATGATGCTTCTGTGTGTCTGAATGACCTTGTCTTAACTATGTTCAGCACTTTGGTCGGCTTTGGGCTGTTGTAAATGTGCTATATAAATAAAGTTTGATTTGATTTGAACTACGTTGTCAACACAAGTCACACACAGGTGTGACTGCAGGCGGGGCCATGCAGTCATGCCTTATATGGGGATTAGTGTAGTTGTTGTGTAGTTGTGTTGCATCATGCATTGATCAGCTGAAGGTCTATAATTCAGCATTATGAAATGTGTCTCTCTTCAACAAACCAATATGGCAGTGTTTTATTGTTCTATTGTTCATGTTAGTATAGTATTTAGTGTGCGTGTGTGTGTGCGTGTGTGTGTGTGTGTGTGTGTAAATGGTAAATGGTTCATTTATATAGCGCTTTTATCCAAAGCGCTTTACATTGATTGTGCCATTAACCCATTCACACACACATTCATACACCGATGGCGGAGGAAACCATGCAAGGCACCAACCTGCTCATCAGGAGCAATTAGGGGTTCAGTGTCTTGCTCAAGGACACTTCTACACTAACTCTAGGGGAGCGCCCCAGCCCGGGATCGAACTGGGAACCTTGCGGTTTCCAGTTCACTCTACCCGGTAGTGATGAGCGGGCCGACCCGTAACCCGCGGGTCCCGTGGGTCAACCCGCGGCGCGGGTGGTCGAGTCAGGATTTCAGAGGCAATTATGCAGGCTGCGGGTGAGAAAAAAAAAAAAACTATTTTGAACAACATGCTTGTTTATTTAGCCCATGACAATGTTGTGCTACTGCAGACATTTAAAGACACTTTGGGTACTTAAAAGAGCGCTATATAAAGCTGAGATATTATGATGATGATTATCTTTTTTTTCCCACCGCGGGTCGCGGGGCGGGTTGAGCCATAGATTTATATATGGGTTCGCGGGGCGGGTTGAGGCGGGTTGGGTTCCGCGGCGGGGCGGGGCGGGTCATGGAAAAACCCGACCCGCACATCACTTCAACCCGGCCACTCTACCCCTGAGCCACTGCCGTGTGTGTGTGTGTGTGTGTGTGTGTGTGTGTGTGAGAGGTCCGTCAGTATCATTTCCTCATGTTAAAGTTTCAACACAACTAAAGTAATGAATGTCAGTATGATGTGTGTCTCATGACACTGTGTGGTTAAAGGGTTAATAATATGACCCTCCCCCCCTCTGCCACTCAGGTAGAAGAGCTCATCTACATGTCACACTGAATGTCTTCTCACCTCATTCATTCATTCATTCATTCATTCATTCAATCATTCATTCATTCATTCATTCATTCATTCATTCATTCATTCATTCATCCATTCATTCATTCATCTCACAGTGAATTCTTCTCTCCACCTCAAGCTGAACCCAGACCAGACTGAGCTTCTCTTCTTCACAGGTAAGTCCTGATCCATGAAGGATCTCACTGTTTACATAGACAACTATCTGGTGACTTCTGGCCAAGAACCTTAGTGTTGTCCTGGACAGTCATTCATTCATTCATTCATTCATTCATTTATTCATTTATTCATTCATTCATTCATTCATTCATTCATTCATTCATTCATTTATTCATGCATTCATTCAGAACCTTATATTTATGGTCAGCTAACGGGTTAGGATGTTCTAGCAGCCTGAGTACAGCTTGTAAGTGTGTCTTCCTTGTGTTCTCTGTGCATCATAGATGTGTTAAAGTCCAGAAGATGAGTGTCTCTGGGGACAGAGTGGAGGAGGGAACCAGCAATGAAGACAAACCACCAGACTCAAGGTAAGATCACTGGGCCTCATTCACCAACCATTCATTTATAAAACATGTGGCCTTCAACTCAACCAGGTCTATTTGGGTTGGATTGTATCTTTCAGAACCGTAGAAAACACTAAAGCAGTGCACAAACATTTTCATGTCAAGGACCCCCTAATTCCATGCATTTGGCTGCAGACCCCCATCTGAACACATGTTCTGTCAGGGACTCGTATAAAAGTAGCCGATCTACAATTTCAAAATGGGCAGTAATTTGATGCGTTGTGATCTTGTAGATCAGCTATCCCAAACAAAGTATAAAATAGGTTGAAAGTGGTTAAAATGTACCTTGTTTTGCTGTGGACCCCTGGGGGTCCCTAGACCACACTTTGAGAACCACTGCTTTAAAGATATGATGAAAATATTATTGTAATTTACATCCTATATTATACAATTGTAGAATTGAAGAAAACAGAAGAAAACGTTATTTTGAATATTTACCATAGCAGCACTCAAATGTGCCTAAGAGTGCTGTTGAGTGTGTATAGATTCTGTTCTTATCTTAGCTAAGAACAAATCACAGCTAAGAACATGAATGTCAGAATCTTGGTGAAAACAGCATTGGGTCCTAAGAACACATTTATTCTTAAGAATGGCTGCTGTCCTTCCGGCCGCACTCCAAATTATGCATGATTTTTTAAATGTATCAGGTTATATAATTAAGTGTTCAAAGAGTATTATTTTTCCAATCAACGAGAGAGCAAGCCAATTGACATTCAGTCATTTTCCATTTAAAAATGTCCATTAAATGTTTGGGAGTAAATGGGTAACTCATAAGTATAGTGATCTGTTTGTGTAAAACCTGAAGACAGCGCTCCAGAAAGACAAGTATGATTTGGAGCGCTGGTCGACTCTCCCTCTGTCAATGGCAGAGAGGATTCATTCTGTGAAGATTTGTGTTCTTATTTCAAACAAGTTTACTGGTGATGATTTAAGCAACATTAAAGAATGTTCTACTGGTGATGATTTAAGCAATATTGAAGGATTATCCTGTTGAACACAGTGGCCTCTTTTCCACCAGGGCTGAACCGGTTCTGTTATTTTTTCCTGCCTAATATTGGGCCTCATTCACCAACCGTTTGTTCTTACAGTGCGTGTCAACGTCTCGTCACCACGGGGGGGCGTGGCATAGTAGCTGCAGCCATACTTGTTTCGGTCAATGTTAAGTCAACCTGTTTTATACCCCTCAAAGATGTCAGCCGTTAGATTCATCAAAAACACCCGTCCTTGGAAAAGAAAACCATGCAATTAACAAATGAGCATTTTAAACCCTCACTAACCTTAACTTCAGTAAAACTATGCGTACCCCTAACCTCAAGAAATACTATGCGTAAGCCTAAGAATGCCAAATCACGATCACCTCAACACATTGTCGAGGACAGGGATCGAACCAGTGACCTCCAGACTCATAGGCCGCCTTTCTTCTCATTGAGCTAGATATATGGCCCCCCTGACAGTGTCTGTTGACATCTATAAGTCTTTCCTTCCCTGATGGACCAAGCCTCTGTTTTGCTAACTACTCTGGATCACTGGTTCACAAACCATTTACCAATAGAGAAATTGTATGTCTCCTCGGAACCGAAACTTCCGAAAGTAGCCGATCTACAAGCTCACAAAACGTTGCTATCTGAAAAGTTGTGAGATTGTAGATCGGCTATTTTCACAATGAAGTATGTCATACATTGAAAAAACATACTCTCAAATAAGCCTTTCATATTATCTTTATCAATTTCACATGAATTCATTGATACAGTCATATTGTTTGCATTGCACTTTAAATGAAGTCTGCATGAAGTGAGACTTGAATCAGCGACGTTGCGGTTGTCAGGCAGACGCTAGTCTGGGAGGCATTGCGTCGGAGCTTGGACAGCAGGGGCGCGGCCACTACGTTGTGATTCAAATCAACAGCCAATGAAGAAAAGGGGGCGGGATCCACATGCACTGGGTGTTGCATCTAAATAAGATCGACGGGAAGCAATTTCCCCTTGAGAAATTGCGGCCGCCATCGTTGTGTACTGCTGTTTGCCTCTCATCTGACTTTTTAGACGAGTTGCACAGCTCTCAGACCGGTAAGAGGCGTGTCCGCTCAGATCCTGAGCGTAAATTACATCCTGCCCACAAATACCAGGGCTCTGGCCCAGAAGTTCCTCGCCGAGCTGGCGAAAACTTCTGGGAACTCAGATTAGGCAGACGCTTAAGCGAGAAACCATTGGACCGACAGACCTTCATTTATTCATTCATTCATTCATTCATTCGTTCATTCATTCATTTATTCATTTATTCATTCATTCATTCATGTATTCATTCATTCATTTATTCATTCATTCATTTATTCATGCATTCATTCAGAACCTTATATTTATAGTCAGCTAACGGGTTAGGATGTTCTAACAGCCTGAGTACAGCTTGTAAGTGTGTCTTCTTTGTGTTCTCTGTGCATCATAGATGTGTTAAAGTCCAGAAGATGAGTGTCTCTGGGGACAGAGTGGAGGAGGGAACCAGCAATGAAGACAAACCACCAGACTCAAGGTAAGATCACTGAGCCTCATTCACCAACCATTCATTTATAAAACATGTGGCCTTCAACTCAACCAGGTCTATTTGGGTTGGATTGTATCTTTCAGAACCGTAGAAAACACTAAAGCAGTGCACAAACATTTTCATGTCAAGGACCCCCTAATTCCATGCATTTGGCGGCAGACCCTCATCTGAACATATGTTCTGTCAGGAACTCTCATAAAAGAAGATTTGTGCATTTTTGCAACATTTTTCAAGTTTTATCATTTTTTCCCCCGAAAGTAGCCGATCTACAATTTCAAAATGGGCAGTAATTTGATGCGTTGTGATCTTGTAGATCAGCTATCCCAAACAAAGTATAAAATAGGTTGAAAGTGGTTAAAATGTACCTTGTTTTGCTGTGGACCCCTGGGGGTCCCTAGACCACACTTTGAGAACCACTGCTTTAAAGATATGATGAAAATATTATTGTAATCCTATATTATACAATTGTAGAATTGAAGAAAACAGAAGAAAACGTTATTTTGCATATTTACCATATCAGCACTCAAATGTGCCTAAGAGTGCTGTTGAGTGTGTATAGATTCTGTTCTTATCTTAGCTAAGAACAAATCACAGCTAAGAAAATGAATGTCAGAATGTTGGTGAAAACAGCATTGGGTCCTAAGAACACATTTCTTCTTAAGAATGGCTGCTGTCCTTCCGGCCGCCCTCCAAATTATGCATGATTTTTTAAATGTATCAGGTTATATAATTAAGTGTTCAAAGAGTATTATTTTTCCAATCAACGAGAGAGCACGCCAATTGACATTCAGTAATTTTACATTAAAAAATGTCCATTAAATGTTTGGGAGTAAATGGGTAACTCATAAGTATAGTGATCTGTTTGTGTAAAACCTGAAGACAGCGCTCCAGAAAGACAAGTATGATTTGGAGTGCTGGTCGACTCTCCCTCTGTCAACGTCAGAGAGGATTCATTCTGTGAAGATTTGTGTTCTTATTTCAAACAAGTTTACTGGTGATGATTTAAGCAACATTAAAGAATGTTCTACTGGTGATGATTTAAGCAATATTGAAGGATTATCCTGTTGTACACAGTGGCCTCTTTTCCACCAGGGTTGAACCGGTTCTGTTCTTTTTTCCTGCCTAATATTGGGCCTCATTCACCAACCGTTTGTTCTTACAGTGCGTGTCAACGTCTCGTCACCACGGGGGGGCGTGGCATAGTAGCTGCAGCCATACTTGTTTCGGTCAATGTTAAGTCAACCTGTTTTATACCCCTCAAAGATGTCAGCCGCTACCAAATGACACTTGTTGACGCCCCCTTCAGGATTTTTTGGCACGCTCTATAGGACTTATTACGCAGTTTTAATATTGGGCCTCATTCACCAACCGTTTGTTCTCATAGGACCCACTTATTATGCTTTTTTCAAGAAGATTTTGGCATAAAGCAATGTTTTCTGATCTGGGATGTGTTCTGGGATGTGTTATCTGGTGTGTTATGATGTGTTATTATGATGTGTTATGTCTTATCTGGGATGTGTTCTAGGGTAAGAACAGAATCTACACTACAGAGCACTCTAAGGCACATTTGAGTTCTGATATGTTTGTGCAAAATAACTTTATTTTCTTCAATTCTACAATTGTATGATATAG
Source organism: Gymnoscopelus braueri (assembly GCF_963280865.1). Taxonomy (NCBI): domain Eukaryota; kingdom Metazoa; phylum Chordata; class Actinopteri; order Myctophiformes; family Myctophidae; genus Gymnoscopelus; species Gymnoscopelus braueri. The sequence goes on along the minus strand of NC_137620.1, from coordinate 51,326,031 downwards.
GATTTAAGTTACAATCATATTTTTATCATATTTTTGGGGACCCCCAGGGGTCCTTGGGGAGTTCCAGGGGTCCACAGCAAAATAAGGAACAGTTTACCCACTTTAACCCTATTTTATACTTCGTCTGGGATAGCTGATCTACAAGATCACAATGCTTCAAATTACTGCCCGTTTTGAGCTTGTAGAGCAGCTACTTTCCAAACATTTTGATTAATCTTGAAAAATTGCGAAACATGCAGAAATCTTCTCTTATGCGAGTCCCTGGCATATTCTCAGATGAGGTCTGCAGTAGAGCTCTTCACGGGTCTAAAAAAACGGACCGGAACCAAAATAGAAATCTGATCCTTTTCCGAGATTTTTTCCAAATAACAAAACAAACCCGGGTTGACCCGTGACAATTTCGTCCGATTCCGAGCCGTTTTAGTTTTTTAACGACCCGGACCCTAATTGGACCGGTGAAATTTGTTCTGAAACCCGATTATTTCCGAGATTCCGAGACAGACTCGACCCAGACACCCCTTCAAAAAAGCACATCTGAAACTACAAAAATAAAATAAATAATTAAAGCTGCAAGCAGCAATGAACGGGCCCTCGCAGCTCTGTCCACGATACAGGTCTGTATGGCAATCAGCTGAAAAGTTAGGCTACATAGCTTTAGCAATTACAGCCTGTAAGCGTGCCTAGCTGGTTTCGTAGGTTTTCGATAATGGGAAGTGGAGTAATGGCTGTTTAAAGCCCAGCCAATTGGAACTGTAGATTGGCTATATTCACTTTCTGTTTGGCGTTGAAGTTTGATGCTTCGCCACGGTCACACCGTTTTACGAAAACTCAAGCTTTTGATAACTTTTCATCGTAAAGGTCTTTTGTGTATGCTGAGCGAATTTGAGGCGGATCCGACAATCCATCTAGGAGGAGCTGTGAGCTTGTACATCTGCTATTTTTGAATAGCCAAAGCTAAAATGACACAGACGCTTTCCCGGTTTTAATGGGTTAGAGATATGAAAAAAAACTGTCACATTTTGTTCTACCCCTGATAGAGGAGTATTACATGTGAATACTAAATATTGGCATCCTGGTTGCTTTGGGATGTAGGGCCAAAAAGTGTATTTGTTTTACATTGTGAAATAACCCTAACCCTTCCTAGATGTCTTGTGTGAAGCCCTCTTAATGAAAACACTTCTTTTTGTAGTTCAACACACCTGAAGCTTTTCCCTCCCAGACATTATTTTATATCTGTGTGTATGATATCCATATTTCACTGGGACTGCATTTCAAGGGTCAAGGTTAATATAAGTATAAATGGATAAAAACACTAATTTGATTCAAATGAATCCTTCAACAGTGTTTCTGAAGTGATGGTGGAAGGTGTGGGTCCAAACTCTCTAACAAGAACACAACGGCGAAGACTGAGAAGAAAAACAAGAAATGCAACAAAAAGGTCGGATAAAGAAATTGTAAATGTGTGTGTGTGTGTGTGTGTGTGTGTGTGTGTGTGTGTGTGTGCGCGATGTTACATGTTCCCCCACATGTAACATCGACCATGACATCCAGGTCCGTGTTGGTTTAGCATCTGCTGCCTTCGGTAGGCTCAAAACCAGGGTCTTCCTCAGTAGAAACCTGACAGTTTCCACCAAGGCAGCTGTATACACAGCAGTTATTCTGTCCACACTGCTATATGGCTCGGAAGCCTGGACCCCATACCAAAGGCACGTCAGAATCCTGGAGAGATTCCACATCCGCTGCCTACAACGGATCCTGGGTCTGACCTGGGAGGACAGGGTCCCATATGTGGACATCTATGACCGGACCCAAACACCCAGCATTCAAGTGTTCCTTGCGCAAAGATATCTGCGCTGGGTGGGGCATGTACTCCGCATGCCCACCCAGAGGCTCCCCCGACAGATCCTCTACGGCAGGGGTTTTCAACTGGTGGTCCGCGGACCGCAGGTGGTCCCTGGCCATGCATGTTTTTTTTTGTATTTAAAAAAAAGAAAAAGTAAAACTTTTAATAACTTACAGGAGTTCTTACTGTATGGTGTGTGTGTGTGATATGAAATGTGAGCTTACCATAATCACAGTAATCCTTTATCATATTCCATCATATTCAAACTAAATCACTGTATTTTATGATATATTATATTGATATTATAGCTATTTTCTCCAGCTGCCTGTGGTGCATGAACCCCCCACCACTATTGTGTGGGGTGGGTCTATGATGGACCCGCCACGCACAATAGTGGTGGTCCTCAGGCTGCTCTCAGTCAGGATGGTGGTCCCTGGGTCAAAATCAGTTGAAAACCCCTGCTCTACGGCCAACTCCAGGAAGGCTGTAGGTCTCCCGGGGGACAGCGGAAACGCTACAAGGACCACATAAAAACCCTCCTGAAGCGCTGTGCTATCCAACCCTCGGCACTAGAAGACCTGGCTGCTGATCGCCATACCTGGCGCACCACCAGTCACAAGGGCATCGCACACCTCCAGGAGCAGACCACAGAGAGGAGAAAGCAGCAACGTGTGCAGCGACACCAGCGTGCTGCAGGGGCCCCCCTCTCACGCTGCAGGGGCCCCTCTCATGCGTGGACGTCATCTCCCCCTCATTGGCCTGCATAGTCACATGCAATGGCACAACCGCCATCCCCCTCAATAACCCATTCTTGGAGCAACGTCATCATCGAAATCGATGGACAGCCATAAGAGTGTGTGTGGTGTGTGGTGTGTGTGTGTCTATGCTATAAACTATGCTGCGAACTGGAGTTATGGTTGTTTAAAGCCCAGCCAATAGGAAGACAGAGGGGGCGGGCGTGATAAAATACAGCCCGTCCTTATTGGTGGTCTAAGTCCACATACCAAATTTGTACTCGGTAGCAGGCTGCGAACTAGAGTTATGGCTGTTTAAAGCCCAGCCAATAGGAATTGTAGATCGGCTATTCTCACTTCCTGTTTGGCGTTGAAGTTTGACGCTTCGCCACGGTCACGTCGTTTTACGAAAACTCAAGCTTTTGATAATTTTTCATCGTTAACGTCTTTTCTGTACGCTGAGCGAATTTGAGGTGGATCCGACAATCTGCCTAGTTTGTTAGAGTTTGTTAAAGTACAACCCGTGAAAATGGCGTGAAATGCACAAAAACGCCACTATAAATTCCTGTTTGGTCATTGCTCCAGGACACTTTTTTGTAAGCCGGGACATGATAGGTGTGTTCATTCATTCAGGTGTTTACCAATTAGCATGCATGTAGGTGACACCGTATTGTGGGGCTTGAAGCACAAACTTTTGTAGGGGACGCTATTGAGCCATTAGGCCACGCCCCCCCCACCCTTTTTTTTATATGTATTTTTTCATTTTTCGCCACTGGTAATGTGTGTGCAATGTTGCGTAACATTTGGAGTACACATTGCCCCTCAAAAACGCGATTCGTAATCGGGAAGAATAAGAATAATAAATATAGCTGCAAGCAGCGATAATACGGGGCCAGTGATTGCAGAGAGAAGAAAGAAAGAAGCAATGATAAGTAATATGCACAATAAGCCATAGAAACATAGAAGATTCAACTTGCGAGAAAGAAGACCATGCAATTAACAAATGAGCATTTTAAACCCTCACTAACCCTAACCTCAGTAAAACTATGTGTACCCCTAACCTCAATAAATATTATGCGTAAGCCTACGAATGCCAAATCATGATGACCTCAACACATCGTCGGGGACAGGGATCGAACTGGTGACCTCCGGACTCATAGGCAGCCTTTCTTCTCATTGAGCTAGAGATATGATAATCCTGCTAGTGTTTGTTGATATATATAAGTCTTTCCGTCCCTGACGGACCAGGCCTCTGTTTTGCTAACTACTCTAGATCACTGGTTCCCTGACCATCTACCGATAGAGAAATTGTATGTCTCCTCGGAACCGAAACCAGTGAAAGCAGCCGATCTACAAGCTCGGAAACACGTTGCTATCTGAAAAGTTTTGAGATTGTAGATTGGCTATTTTCAGAATGAAGTATGTCATACATTGAAAAACATACTCTCAAATAAGCATTTCATGTTATTGTAAGATTGCTCGAGCGGCCAAGGCAGCAAATCAGTGGAGACCAGTCCAGTAGCGACCTTCAATCATGAAGTCTTTATTTTTTTATCTTTTTTCTCATTGACAAGTATTGGGCACATCCTGTCAGCTCATCTCACATACCATAGACTGACTGCCTTTTATAGGTGGGTCCCCATTACCTGGCTAGCTCCTACCATTCCCCAGGTACCTCCAAAATATTCCCACATCTATAACACACAATACAATTATACTTAAAACACTAGACCACTGTATATGCACCCTCAATACATATTTACAATTCCCACTGAGCCTTCTAAATATACCCACCCCATATACATGGTTCAATTAATTACAGTGGATGCCGATCTCCCCTCTCTCCACTTCCCACTTGGTATCACCCTCCCGGAACTAATAAATAGGGTGTGTGTTGCCGGAGGGAACTCTTTGGCCCGAACACCACACTGGGAAGGGGGGAGAACAGACAGAGGTAAGTTTAGATATCAGAGATTCACATTCCCATTATACATGTCAATTTCAAAGTATGCTACTACTGTGGAGTCCTACTAATGTGGCCTTTCTGTTCTTTCATAGGTGTATGATGAAATCCGCACCTTCAGAGTGAAACACACTGCCCCCACCCCCCATAACTTCAATAAATGCATTTGTTACAATCTGTGTCTTTCTTTACCTATACAATACCTATGCAGAGCTGTGTTTGAATATGAGTTAGTTCTAGTAACGGCGACCCGTCGTTACAGTTGTCTTTAACGATTGCACATGCATTAATTGACACAATCATGTTGTGTGCAATGCATCTTAAATGAAGTCTGCATCAAGTGAGGCTTGAACTGGCGAACTTGAGGTTATAAGGCACCCGCTTAAGCGAGAAGTCATTGAACCAACAGACAAAGACCTGTGAAAAAGGAGATCACACAGATAATACAGTTTCACGCAAATAGCTGAAAAATCCTTGGTTTAAGTGTTTTTTAAACTTCTCAAAATTGCGGACAATCTAAGGGCGGAGCTCACTGGTCAACGTGATGTGTTCCTCATGAGTCAAGGCACATGTGTAAGCAGGTTTAATGGCTGTCGGACAAACGAGGCATGACTTTTGCCTGTTTAAAGTTTGCGTTTTAAAAAAAATGCTATAGCGCCCCCGTTTGCCAATTGGAGTAAGATTGGTTTCAGTGATATTTGGAATGACCCTCTACATTACTGCAAATTTTCAAAGAAATGTGAGTCTGCATGTATGTGTTAGGGGCAGATGAATGATTGTCATAAAATTCCAATATTCATTGGCTCATTAAAGCTCATTCACTTAGAAAAAATCCGCCCCCATCATTTTGTCGGCATAGGTCCAAAGTTCATGTGTAAAACGTTTCGTGCAGATTACTCAAAAATCCCAGGAGGAGATAGATTTGAACTGTTTTTCATATAATTCAAAATGGTGGGAGATCTAAAGGTCAAGTTCAAAAGTCAGAGTGTGAAAGTTGTTCAGCATGAGGAGACACATGTGTGTATCAAAGTTTCATGGCTGTAGGTCAAACAGGGCATGAGTTTCATGACCATCTACCATATGGCCGAGTTTCGTAAAAAGCGTATGCACGGTTAAGCCAGAACTGGCAAAAGTGGCAGAAGTGACGGAATAAAGGCAACATTAAGACGGGGCCAGGAGCCATGCTGGCAGCCTGGCCCCGTAATTATCATTGCCGTTTCAATAGGGCTTCGCCCCCATACTGTGCAGTGCTCGGGCCCTAAATATGCGCAGAGGTATTAATTTAATATGTGTGACAAAAGGTTTTCTTTTTTCACTGCAGTAATCTGATCTTAAACCAGCCTAAAACATCACATAAGATGCACAGCCATTCATGTCGCTGCTGCACTAAACCCGATCCTAGGTCTGTCTAAAACTCCACACACAAATTAAACAGCACTTCATTGCGTTTCTCTCCTGATCAGTGCAGCCACACACACACACACACACACACACACACACACACACACACACACACACACACACACACACACACACACACACACACACACACACACACACACACACACACACACACACACACACACACAGTAGGCATACTACAGGTCTTCTCTGATCCACTCGGGTATGACCAGTGCGGTTCTCGGGTCCTGTCAGAATCGGGGAGGCCGTGAAGAGCTTTAATCTGCAGAAATTTGGGGGTCCTTGACATGAAAATGAATATGAACCACTGCTTTAGAGTTTTCAACGGTTCTGAAAATGACTGTCCAACCCGAACAGAACCGGTTGAGTTGAAGCCCAAGCCCCATACCCGCCCCAGAAGCCCCCACCCCACCCACCCTCATCACCCCCACACCCCCACCCCCATATCCACGGCAGCCCTAACACCCCCATTTCCCCGTCCCTTTCCTACCTATACCTATCCCATACCCCCCACACAGCCCCCTACACCCCCCTCGCACCACCATATCACCCGCCACACCCCTATTTCCACCCCATTACATACCAAGCAGCTGCTACCTTAAAGCCCCTCCATATCCACCCACCAGCTTTCAGTAATTAAAGGTTTTATATCCACTACTAACGCTACTCCTGAACATGAAATATGGATAACATTTAGCAAATGTGATAATTTCAGCAGATTTACATTGATGTCTAGGGGTGATATGTTGATTGATGTGAGATAAATAATAAAATACATTCATTAATTAAATTAACTAATTTGCTTCTCACTTCAGAAGTACCTCCACAGAACTATTAATACTTTTTTTAAATGTTTGGAGACTGGTGTTCCGCCATCTTTAGACTTTAGTTTAGGTATTCTTTACTTCATTCTCTAAACTTTATTTCTGTGTGGGATTTCCTGTGATCACACACAGGTGTGACTGGTGGGGCGGCTCCCTATGGTTATTAGGATGCTAATTAGGATAGGTGGGGCGTCTACCTATGATAATTAGGATTACCTGTCACACCCCTTCAAGTTACGAGGATTGGGATTCATCATCATAAGAACATGGTTATAATTCTGCTTTTAAGAATGTTTCATGAATCTGACTCGATTTCTCTTAGGAATTCACTTAAGAGGAAATGTAAGAAGAAAACGTGTGAAGGTATTGGTGAATGAGGCCCATGTTTGTGTGATTGTTATGATTCCAGAAGTGACGACCAGAGACAGACACCAGAGTCTCCAGAACACAGCAATGAACTAGACTCCCAGATAAAGTAAGTAACTGTAAACTTTAATTAATGTTGGTTCATGGAGTTTTCATCAGGAATGTACTGTATGAACCAGTGTTGTGTGATTGTGATGGTAACAGAGGTGACAGAAACAGTGTTGTGTGATTGTGATGATAACAGAGATGACCAGAGTCAGAGACCAGTCTCTCCAGCTCCCAGCAGCACAACAACAAGTGGCATCTACTCTCTCTCTTCTACTGGACTCTCTTCGGACGTCAGTGATGAACCTGGACCTTCACACTCAAAGTAAGATCATTGTAAACTTTCATTCATATTAGTTCAAGGAGTTTTCATCAGGAATGGGATGTATGAACCCAGCCTGATCTCACACAACTTAGTATACATTGCACAAACCCAGTTTGCGTCATTCCGTGCATAACCGCCTAGAAAACCCGAAAATCTGTGCATATGTACGGCGAGTCCCACGGTGAGCGTAACCGGTTGCAACCAAGAAGCAGAGCAGTCCCCACAACATGATTTACCATTCTGTGCCTATCTGTACATAACTCAAACGGCGCTGAGTAGGCTCAATCGAACGTTGCAACGCTCGAGACGGCAACTTGTTGGCTTCAGCTCACTCAGTGGTCTCTCACGTGGCTCCAGTTCGCTTGAGACTGCGCGCCTCCGAAATGGTTTAGTCAATGGGGGAGATGAGAGGCGTCTATGCACAGATTTTGGGGTTTTCCAGTTGTCTCTGCACGGAATGACACTCCATGCAATGTATACTAAGTTGTGTGAGATCGGGTTGATGAACCAGTGTTGTGTGATTGCGATGATTCCAGAGATGACCAGAGTCAGAGACCAGTCTCTCCAGCTCCCAGCAGCACAACAACAAGTGGCATCTACTCTCTCTCTTCTACTGGACTATCTTCAGACGTCAGTGATGAACCTGGACCTTCACACTCAAAGTAAGATCATTGTAAACTTGAATTAATGTTGGTTCATGTTATTAAAGGACAAGTCCGGACTAAAATAACATATAGCCTTTATTTCCTACTTATATTGATCCCAAATGACTGGCCATGGGGTCTATTTGCAGAATTGCCCCTGCATGTTGTCCAGTTTCCCCCGCAGATCCCATGTGTGTCTTATATACAGCTGTTATGTGTTTTGTGTCTTATATACAGCTGTTATGTGTTTTGTGTCTTATTTACAGCTGTTATGTGTTTTGTGTCTTATATACAGCTGTTATGTGTTTTGTGTCTTATATACAGCTGTTATGTGTTTTGTGTCTTATATACAGCTGTTATGTGTTTTGTGTCTTATATACAGCTGTTATGTGTTTTGTGTCTTATATGCAGCTGTTATGTGTTTTGTGTCTTATATACAGCTGTTATGTGTTTTGTGTCTTATATACAGCTGTTATGTGTTTTTTGTCTTATATACAGCTGTTATGTGTTTTGTGTTTTGCCAAGTCCCTGAAAAGACTCTCGTGATTGGCCAGTACAGTCATTTTGATTGACAGTTTCGCCGAACGCTCACCCCAAAACATGATTTATGAGAGTTTGGCGGCTCATAACTCATGTGTGAAAACCATGTTCTCACATGTTCTGGTCTGAGCTCTGCTGGAGCGATCCCAGTGAGGACAGGCAGTTGGCTAGTAGGAATCCAGAGACAGTCTGTAGGGCGGTGTTGAGGGCAGCATCCAGCTCCTTGACATGAGGGCTACGGCTCCAGACCGGGGCCCAGTACTCAGCGGTGGAACACCAGAGCCTCGGTGGAGATAAGCGGTGTCTTTGTGGTGGCTGGACGGCCGATCAGCGCGGCATGGGCAGTGGTCTTTGTCTGGACACTGTCCAGGTGTTGTTTAACACTCGCATGACGGCAGTAAGACCAACTACCACACAGACGGACTTCAGATCAAATTGACAGTTTTTTCCTGCAATTCCATTGGCCACTGTCTCACCCTGGCAGGAGACGCGGGATCCGCTAGCGACCTCAACCGACGTTTTGGCTTGTCGTGGCTTAAGTCGTTTAGGTCGTGGTAGTCGTTTCCTATGTCGTTTCCTACGTCGTTAGTCGTGTTCTTAGGTCGCATGACAGAGTCCGCTTCCACTGCCCCATAACGTGCCCCAATATTTATTAGACCTTGTGCAACACTATTAAATCCCTTACCAGACACCACATCAACTGGCCGCAGGTCAGCGAAGCAGAAGTCCACAAACTCAACCACAAGCTTAGATTTCGCTTTCAATTTCGTTCTTCATGAACGTGGACACCAAGGGCTGATTTGATGGGACTCTTTGTTGGGGCTTCTGGTTAGGGCCTTCGGGGCATGAATGGCGTTTCATGTTAGACGTTCCCAATTTGTGGCTATCATATTTGTACAGCGCCTCGCATTTCAAACAAATAGCGTAATCTGCAATTGTGTCATCGGGCATGAGAACCTGCCTGAACCTCTTCCACGCATCACTTTTACCTTTTTTTCTGATCTCTCTGTGACCTCGCGCCAAATTGACGTAAGCGGAACTAGTACGGATCATAACACAGGTACCGGAGGTATGCCTACAACCTTTAGCCTGCTCCCATAATTCTGTAACTGCAAATCATGAAGGTAATAATAATCTTCAAGTATATACGTCCCCAAGTGTATTCAAACTGTGTATTCTTATTCTTATTCTTATTAGGAATAAAGACAAAACAAGAGCATTTGATTATTTTTTTTATTTTTTGCGTGTGAGAGTGGCGTCGACCCGCTACACCCGCAGCCCGCATAATTGCCTCTGAAATCTTGACTCGTCCGCCCGCCCCACAGGTTGACCCGCGGGACCTGCGGGTAACGGGTCGGCCCGTGCATCACTACTGAGTACAGCTTGTAAGTGTGTCTTCTTTGTGTTCTCTGTGCATCATAGATGTGTTAAAGTCCAGAAGATGAGTGTCTCTGGGGACAGAGTGGAGGAGGGAACCAGCAATGAAGACAAACCACCAGACTCAAGGTAAGATCACTGAGACTCATTCACCAACCATTCATTTATAAAACATGTTTCTGTGACAATACATTCATCCTACATAAACCCCTTCCTACCCGGTTACACACATCTACACACACCACATACACACTCACAGTGTTACACACATCTACACACACCACATACACACTCACACTGTTACACACATCTACACAAACCACATACACACTCACAGTGTTACACACATCTACACAAACCACATACACACTCACACTGTTACACACATCTACACAAACCACATACACACTCACAGTGTTACACACATCTACACAAACCACATACACACTCACACTGTTACACACATCTACACAAACCACATACACACTCACAGTGTTACACACATCTACACAAACCACATACAACACTCACAGTGTTACACACATCTACACAAACCACATACACACTCACAGTGTTACACACATCTACACAAACCACATACACACTCACAGTGTTACACACATCTACACAAACCACATACACACTCACAGTGCCAGCCACTTACAGCCCCGGTCATCGCAGGTGCGCTGAGTTGGGGCTGATTCATGATGAGGAGAGGTAGCTAGGCCCCTCGATGACGTGGCCTAGGCTGCGTTGGCCACCTGCTTGGCCTCTCTCTGTCTCTCTCCCACTGTTTCTCCCTGGTGAGATGCCTACCTGTCGGGCAGTTTCCCAGCGATACTCCACAAAACAAACAAACAAAAACATGTTCTAAATTTGTTTAAAAAATAGCCGATCTATAAGCTCAAAACAGGTCGCGATTCGACACGTTGTGAGCTTGTACATTGGCTATTTTCAAATATTCAAAGTATTAAATAGGGTCTATCTATGACTGATGTCTGATGGACCCATACAGTCTATGATCTGTAACATGTCTGATGAACACATAGACCCATACAGTCTATGATCTGTAACATGTCTGATAGACACATAGACCCATACAGTCTATGATCTGTAACATGTCTGATAGACACATAGACCCATACAGTCTATGATCTGTAACATGTCTGATAGACACATAGACCCATACAGTCTATGATCTGTAACATGTCTGATAGACACATAGACCCATACAGTCTATGATCTGTAACATGTCTGATAGACACATAGACCCATACAGTCTATGATCTGTAACATGTCTGATAGACACATAGACCCATACAGTCTATGATCTGTAACATGTCTGATAGACACATAGACCCATACAGTCTATGATCTGTAACATGTCTGATGAACACATAGACCCATACAGTCTATGATCTGTAACATGTCTGATGAACACATAGACCCATACAGTCTATGATCTGTAACATGTCTGATGAACACATAGACCCATACAGTCTATGATCTGTAACATGTCTGATGAACACATAGACCCATACAGTCTATGATCTGTAACATGTCTGATAGACACATAGACCCATACAGTCTATGATCTGTAACATGTCTGATGGACACACAGATCCATACAGTCTATGATCTGTAACATGTCTGATAGACACATAGACCCATACAGTCTATGATCTGTAACATGTCTGATGAACACATAGACCCATACAGTCTATGATCTGTAACATGTCTGATGGAGACATAGACCCATACAGTCTATGATCTGTAACATGTCTGATGAACACACAGATCCATACAGTCTATGATCTGTAACATGTCTGATAGACACACAGACCCATACAGTCTATGATCTGTAACATGTCTGATGGACACAGACACACCACAGTGCTGCTCATAGACCGATACAGGGAGAAGAGAGAGAGAGCTTTTATCTCGGTCAGAAACAAAAACAAATCACGTTCATTGTAACGAGTAACGCAGCGTTATTTGGATGATTAATATGTAATAATATTACAGATTTTGCAGAGTAATACGTTACAATACTCGTTATATTACAGTAATATATTATTAAGTAACTCGTTACTGCCCAACACTGCCCACAAGTCATATAAGTGTATTACATAGTCATAATAGTCATATCTCCTTCTCCACAGAGAGAGGACTTCTCTGATCACAGCTGGACTGAAGACATCCAGTCAAACCAGAAGTGGACAAAGTAAGACTTTAACATTTTTACTGAGATGCCTAAATGGCAGAAGACATAGTCTGGAGGGCATTGAATTAATAATGTGCATACATAGCTGTAAGGATGTAAAGTTATGAATGTTGAATGTTTAAATTGTCTTCTCATAGCAGTTGTCAGTCTGCAGGAGGATTTAAAGGATTATAAGATCGGTTTGAACAGACTTGATCGTGTGACATACGTCACTGAAGTGCCCTCCCTCAGCAGCATCTACACAGAGCTCTACGTCACAGTGGGAGAGAGTGAAGGGGTTAATAACCAACATGAGGTCTGGCAGCTTGAGACAACTTCCAAGATGAAGACCCTCCATGACACACCGATCAACTGCTGTGACATCTTTAAGCCCCTCCTCCTTGGCAGAGACAAACCCATCAGAAGAGTTCTGACCAAAGGCATCGCTGGCATCGGAAAAACATTCTCTGTGCGTAAGTTCACTCTGGACTGGGCAAAGGGTTTGGAAAATCAAGATGTCATTCTCCTCGTTCCCTTTTCATTCCGGGAGCTGAACTTGGTCAGAGATGAGCAGCACAGTCTTCTCACACTGATCCATGTTTTCCACCCAACATTAAAGAAGGTCACAGCAGAGCAGCTTGCTGTCTGGAAGGTTGGCTTCATCTTTGATGGTCTGGATGAAAGCAGGATTTCAATGAACTTCCACAACAATGACATTGTTTGTGATGTCACAGTGACATCATCAGTGGACGTCCTGTTGACAAACCTCATCAAGGGGAACCTGCTCCCCTCAGCTCTCCTCTGGATAACTACCAGACCTGCAGCAGCCAATCAGATCCCTCCTGCATGTATTGACATGGTGACAGAAGTACGAGGGTTCACAGACCCCCAGAAGGAGGAGTTCTTCAGGAAGAGATTCAGTGATGAGAAGCTGGCCAGCACGATCATCTCACACATGAAGACATCAAAGAGCCTCCACATCATGTGTCACATCCCAGTCTTCTGTTCTATCACTGCTACCGTTCTGGAGGACATGTTGAAGACAGACGAGACAGGACAGCTGCCCAAGACCCTGACTGCGATGTATAGCCACTTCCTGTTCGTCCAGACAAACAGGAAGAAGCTGAAGTATGACGAGACACATGAGGGTAATCAACAGCAGCTCATGGAGACGGAGAGGGAAGTTCTTCTGAAGCTGGGCAGGCTGGCGTTCGAACATCTGCAGAAAGGTAGCATCATGTTCTACCAAGAAGACCTGGAAGAGTGTGGTCTTGATGTGAAAGAAGCCTCGCTGTACTCAGGAGTGTGCACAGAGATCTTCAAAGAAGAGTGTGTGAGCTTCCAGACAATGGTCTACAGCTTTGTTCATCTGAGCATCCAGGAGTTTCTGGCTGCAGTTTACCTGTTCCACTGTTTCACACAGAAGAACATGAAGGTACTGAAGACATTCCTGGAAGAAGAAGAAGAAGAAGAAGAAGAAGAAGAAGAAGAAGAAGAAGAAGAAGAAGAAGAAGAAGAAGAAGAAGAAGAAGAAGAAGAAGAAGAAGAAGAAATGACCCTGGATATCTTCCTGTATGGAGCAATGGCTAAAGCCCTGAAGAGTAAAAATGGCCACCTGGACCTCTTTGTCCGCTTCCTTCATGGCCTATCCCTGGAGTCCAACCAGAGTCTGTTAGGAGGCCTGCTGGGTCAGACAGATAACAGTCCCGAGTGCTGCCAGAGAACCATCGACAACCTGAAGAAGATGACCACTGAAGATTACTCTCCTGAGAGAATTATCAACATCTTCCACTGTTTGATGGAGATCAATGACCACTCAGTATTTCAGGAGATCCAACAGTACCTGAAGTCAGAGGACAGATCAAAGACAGAACTGTCTGAGTCCCAGTGTTCAGCTCTGGCCTTCATGCTGCAGATGTCAGAGGAGGTTCTGGATGAGTTGTACCTGGACACATACAACACATCTTTGGAGGGGCGACAGAGACTGATCCCAGCTGTGAGGAACAGCAGAAAGGCTCGGTTAGTATTCATGTGAATAGAAAACTTACTAGAACAGAGTCAATCTATCTTCACACCACTACACTATAACTATTATTATTATTACTATTATTACTATCATTATTATTATCCTACTACTATAATTGAGAAGGACTATAATTGAAGGACAAGGGTTGGATGGGGGTAAGTCCCTGCGACATACCAGCGTCATGTCCAGGAGGTGTACTTGTACATCAAGCTGCCTCACGCTAAGGAAACAGGAGATAGGCTCCTGCTCTCTGGGCCTCAGGGCTCGGCAAGGCTTACTTACTTTATTTATAATTGAGAAGTACGTGCGAGAAGTACGTCCGGAGTTGGTCAGCACAGGATCTCTCCACTTGCCTCCAAACTTGCCACAGACTATTGATCAGAGCTCTGGCTAATACTTAGGCATCTTTCCTTCTTTTTGGCAAAAAAGATGAGGAGAGGAGAGGGGAGGGGAGGAGGGGAGAGGGGTGGAGAGGAGACGGGTGGAGGGGGGAGGGGAGAGGACAGGAGAGGGTCCTTGAGGAGTTCCAGGGGAACTCCTTCTCCTCTCCTCTCCTCTCCTCTCCTCTCCTCTCCTCTCCTCTCCTCTCCTCTCCTCTTTCTCCCCTCTTCTCCATTTTTAACAACACATGATCTTCTCTTATGCTGGTCTCCTGCACAACATATGTTCAGATGGGTCTGAGGCTAAATACATTTTCTTGACATGAAAATGTTTGAGAACCACTAATGTAAAAGATCCAGTAATAACTACGTCTCAAATCCTGTCTGGGTCTCAAATAGTGACTGATGGTATTGTGTTTATGTATGACTAAAGACCAGAAGACTAAGAGTCTAAAAGCCCTGCTAGTTACACCAGCAGTCTCACTAGTTCAGCTAAAAAGTAAAATAAAGTAAAATAAGTAACATGTCAGGAAGCCGATCTACAAGCTCACAGTTTTGAGGTGCTCGTTACTGCCCTGCAACCAATTATAAATCAGGCTTTATAACCTAGCTCTCTAAAATGGAACAATAAATACAAATAAATATTATGTTTCACTGTATTGTAACCAACTGTAGCGGACCCAGCTGGACATGAAGGAGTTGAAGATCGACTGAATGAGTTTACCATTTTTATTTTGTGTCTCAACGTGAAAACTAGGAACAGAAAACATACAATACATGCATCAAAAGTCAATTCATAAACATCATTGCATCAATAAACCTGGGAAAAGGTTCTAAAATTCATATAAACTCCTAATCATTAAGAATACATTATCCCATACATTAGACAGAACATACATAAACAACCATAAGAAAGCATCCACAGTGACAACAGTACCAAGAAAACAGTTACACAAAAATAACACCTTTTTCCCCTTCCAGCTAGGCGCTAATGGCAGAGTTGTGTAACCTTCCGTCCTTCCTTGACCATCCTTTCAGGTCCATTAGTAGACATGCAGTCTATGTGCAGTCTTTCCTTCCGTGCCGTCCGTAACAAACATTTCCTCCCTCCATGCTGTCACTGAGCTGGTTTAAATAGCCCCCTTTCAGGTAGCCAGCCACCCTGGCTTCCGTGTTCCGGTTAGAGCCTTCAAAATAAAAGTCTTGACGTCGTCGGGTCCGTTACACTCTCACCAAATCATACAGTGATTTTAAAAACAGTAAAAATTACAAATGATTTACACATCAAAATCACGTGACCCCAGACGCATTTAAAATTCTTAGACAAGGTAACGATGACCTGTACCATTGTTCTCCCACCTGGAGTGCTTCTCCCACCTTGATGATCAGGTTTCCCTCCTGGTGTTTAGGCAGGGATGCCTTTGCTTTGTCTGATTGTCCTTGTTGCAGTGGCACTCCTCTAGCCCCCCGTTCCGACTCTACTGCAGCTACCACAACAGCCGGGGCGTCTTCCTTGGTGTCCTTGTAAGCAGTGGTGTAAATGGCCTGGATTCGCTTTGGGAACCCTACTGGTCACACATGCACGCGTGCAGCGGTTTTTCGCGGTTATTCCCCTTTTATTTCGCGGTTTTTCACGGTTATTCCCCTTTTATTTCCGTTTTTTATTACTTTAATTCGGTTAATTCGGTACAAAAAAATTTACTCCATGAAGTGTATATGTGTGGCAAAAAGGAAACGTTGCAGGGGGGGCTTATTTAATTGTTTTAATATATATATATATATATATATATATATATATATATATATATATATATATATATATATATATACACATTTTGTTATCAATTATCATCAACATTGGCCATCATCTTCAGTTTCAAAGTGCTTCTTCTTTTACTTTATTTCAGTTTTAGGGTTAGGGTTAGGTTAGGGCAGGGGTCGGCAACCCTAGATGTTTAAAGAGCCATTTTGGACCAAAACAAATCATACAAAATATGTCTGGAGCCGCAAACAATATTTAAGCCTTATAATGAAGGCAGCATAGGCATATTAGCCATATAAAGTGTATATTAGCCTATAAAAATTACTAGTTACTTGCAAATAGTAAATGAGCATTCATTTTAATGTTGTCAAAATATTCCACGCAGCAGGATCAGTGTTGCCAGATTCTGTGAGAGAAACAAGCGACAAGATCTATGAAAACAAGCCCAAAAGAAGCGACCAGTTTCACCACTTGAGCCCTATCAAATCAGCTATTTTCAAAAATAATCTTGAAAGCAAGCCCAAATAAGCAACTACATTTCAGAAACAAGACAAAAGAAAAGCAACCAGCAACTGAATATTTACAAGCGACTTTACAGGAAAACAAGCCCAAAGTCGCTTATAGTAATCAGACATGGCAACACTGAGCAGGATCAGCGCGCACCACAGGACTTACTTGATGACTTTTCATTGCAGAGCAAACATTCAGGAAATCCATCTGAAGTGGCAATGAAAGCAAATGCCTCTGTCCACGAACTGTTAAATCCTCTGTTTTCCTCAGCTATCTTTCTTTTTTTGCCTTTAGAATCCATAGCGTATCAGTGAACCACACACCCACCGGTTTGTTTACATGGCTGGCTGGCGCCGTGCCGAAACGTGTGTCGCAGGCTATGATGTAATTCTTAGTTGACACACCCACGGCTCAGCCCTGGAGTGATGCATTCAAGTGCCGTAAGACTTATGGACGATTTAGGAAAACGGTGCTAAACCTCATAAGCGATTATTAAAAAAAAAAAAAAAAAAAAAGTTGGACACTCTGAAGAGCGTTCCCACACGTGTTCACACCGTTCCCCCGCAACGGTTGCTATGGGAACGCCGTTCCCAAGCGTGCAACGCCATTTACACCACTGCTTGTAAGCCACCAGAGCCACTGCTTTAGGAGCCTGGCCCTCTGGACTCCCAACAACAGCCTGGGCTTGATTTTGAGGGACAGCTGGTTCGGCCCCTCCGACCTGCGGAGCATCAGCGCCAACTGAATCCCCAGGTGCCTTGGGATCTGAGCCCAGGCCAGCTGCACCCTAATGGGCTTGGTCTTTGGTCTTCACTGCTGCTGCTCCCTCCATCACCTCCAGGTGTTTCTTGATGCCTTTTTCTTCCAGAGCACCCGGGCCTGGCCATTTCTGGTGGATCTCCTCGTGTTGCTCCTCTATGACAACCAGGAGTTCCTCCTGCTGGTCCAGGAGTCTCTTCTGCTGCTCCTCTTGCTCTAGCCGTGCATTATCCTCTGCTTTCCTTGCGGTGAGCTCTGCCTCAGATGAGGAATTAGAGTAAGGATCACAGCTAAGCAGTTCATGAGAATTATCATGCACTTCTAGTCCATAAAACTTTCCGTCCACCATACGATCATTAACAATTTCAAAAAGATCCTTTGAGATAAATTCACACGTATCTACTCGTCTTCGTACATAGTCATCTGGTGTGATGAGTTTTCTGATCTCAGAATAGAGTTTCACGATATTCTCACTCTTCACTAATGAGTCAAGGAGAAGTCCTGGGTTACCCTCAACAAAGTTGGACTTTAACTGCTTTCTTATAATACGTACAATGACCCTCCACTGGTCATATAAGTAGAGAAGCTCTTTTACTTTTTGCTAAACCCCTGAGTCTATATAGTCATCTGACTCATTAACCATCATGCTAGTAATATCTGGCATTCTGCCTTAGATTTAGCAAACAATAATGTTAACAGATATGAGCTTAGTTAACTAAATAAAGACCTTCAATAAATGTAATACAGTAAATAATATTACCTTTTATAACTGTATTGCAAATTCAACAATAAAGACCTTAGAAATTATTAACATCTGAAAATTAAACAATCCTTTAGAAAAAGAGAAAAACAATCATAGTTATATTCACAATTTTTTGTTTCCCGACCTTGTTGTATAATGTTCTGTCATGTAGCTGTACCATTAGTGTCCATGTAACTGTTCACCAGATCCATGAAACAGGTTTGATGTAGTAGAAGTTGAGCTCAGATGCCACTGAGTGAGAGAAGTCCATTGTATTGTAGGTGTAGACAGCAGGCCCTTTGGGTGAAGTTTGGTAGATGTAGTGATGATGGGTAAAGTTTTCACTGTAGCGGACCCAGCTGGACATGAAGGAGTTGAAGATCGACTGATGAGTTTACCATTTTTATTTCGTGACAGAAAACATACAATACATGCATCAAAAGTCAATTCATAAACATCATTGCATCAATAAACCTGGGAAAACATATCTAAAATTAATATATTCTCCTAATCATTAAGAATACATTATCCCATACATTAGACAGAGCATACATAAACAACCATAAGAAACCAATAAAACTCAATGAAGCATCCACAGTGACAACAGTACCAAGAAAACAGTTACACTAAAATAACACCTTTTTCCCCTTCCAGCTAGGCGCTAATGGCAGAGTTGTGTAACCTTCCGTCCTTCCTTGACCATCCTTTCAGGTCCATTAGTAGACATGCAGTCTATGTGCAGTCTTTCCTTCCGTGCCGTCCGTAACAAACATTTCCTCCCTCCATGCTGTCACTGAGCTGGTTTAAATAGCCCCCTTTCAGGTAGCCAGCCGCCCTGGCTTCCGTGTTCCGGTTAGAGCCTTCAAAATAAAAGTCTTGATGTCGTCGGGTCCGTTACACCAACAGCAACAGCTTTAATTTGACTTAGGATAAAGAATTAACATTTTAAACAAAATATGATATAGTTCTTTTGCCCAAAGGGTGGCGCTAGATGAAAGGTTGTTGGGTCACTTAAGTAGAGTTCATTCTCCAGGGAGCATCAATGTTCTCCATACGTTTCATGACAATCCTCACATTACATTTTCACACATCATGTGTGAAAGTGAACATTTTGGTCTAAAGGTGGCGCTAGAGTAGAGGTCATGGGGTCAGTAAAAGCAGTAGGTTTAATCCTGTGGGGAGAATGAATGTGATCAACAAGTTTCATGACGATCTGACCAGTACATTTAGACATGTTGTTTGACACTGAACATTTTGACCTAATGGTGGCGCTACAGGAAATACTATTTTGTCACTATAATCAGTTGGTGTCATCCTCTGGGGAGCATGAAGGAGAACAGTCTTTATTTATATATATTATTTTCAAAATATGTCGTTTATGATATGTTTATGTAAGCTCACAATGTTCTGTGTTGTGACATCCTATGAGCTTGTAGATCTGCTATTTTGGTTGAATGTTCATTAGAATAGGGTCACCTGACCACATGGTGGCGCTCTACCTTACCATATGTGCAACATTTCTTACTAGATAGAAAATCTCTTAGAGTTAACTTCATTGACAGTAAATGTGGACTAATCTGTTTGATCATTTCTGATTTTACATTTCATCTTTACAGACTTGCTGGCTGTAGTAACCTCTCTGGCTTTGGGAACCTCAACCAGACACACTGGGAAGTTGTGTCTTCAGCTCTCAGCTCTAATCCTTCACATCTAACAGAACTGGACATCAGTGGGAGCGAACTGGAGGATCCATTCATGGAGATTCTCTCTGCTGGACTGAAGAGTCCACATTGCAGACTGCAGATTCTAAGGTCAGATTAATTTACCACCATTATTGTTATATTTTACAATTTATTATTATTATAATATTGTTTCTTATATATTTTTTGGTGCTTTTCATGCCTTTATTTATTGCGGTTCTAAAACGTTTTCATGTCAAGGACCCTCAAAATGATATTGTGTGTATTTGGCTGCAGACCCCCCATCTAAAAAATATTTTGTGCCAAGGATTTTTCAAAAATAGCAGATCTACAAGATCATAGTAGATCTACAAGATCATAGATATCTAAATAGCAGATCTACAAGCTCATAGCGCGGCACCGAGTGCCACGCTATGAGCTTGTAAATCTGCTATTTAGATCTGGTAACCCCCCCCCCCCCCCCCCAAAGGACCCCTGGGGGGGGGGAACCAATGAGAACCAATGACGTATAGTACAGTAGGTAGACAGGAAATGGGGAGAGAGAGATGGGGAGTGACACGCAGCAAAGGCTGTCGGGATCAGGATTTGAACCCGCGATGCGCTGTCAGGCTACATTGGAGCCTAGGGACTGCTACGCCAGCGGCCCAGGACTGTTTTATCATTTATTATGTCGTATATATATATATATTTATTGTCGTATATGGTCCCATTTGATCAGACAAGAAAAACACTATTCCATAACTATTCCCTGAGTGCAAGAAGAACAAGGATCCAGTTTGAAAGAGGGTTTGTCCACAGAAATGCTTTTATTTCCACAGACGTGACACCTGCCAATCCACAGAGTGTACTTAAATCACAACAACATTGCACTTTATACAGACAGACATTTGACGTAGGTTCTCCTCCCAGTCCTCCTTCTTGACCACTGACTCACAAACAGGTTTTTAGAAACAAAAGGCTTCTTGGGGTCCTTCTCAGTCAGCACAATGGATCACACAATCTGTCTTGGTTTTAACACATAACATTTATCTATCAAACTGCGCTTTTACACAAGGTCATAATATGAAATCATTGTTTAAAGGTAGGGTAAGTGATTTGCGTTGGTTAAAATAATTGTTAAATAGCTCTATATTCTGATAGTACTCATTGCTATAGAGTGTTTGTTCAGTAAAAGGAGTCTCCTTGTCTCTCCAGCTCTTTATAAAACAGAAAATGCATTTTCGTTTCAGTTTCAGTTTCATTTCCAAATTTATCCAACCAGGACAGAGAACTCAGTATCGTATTCTTTTTTCAAAAATATTCAAATGTTTTCACATTTCACAGATTTTTTATAAATGGCAGATCTACAAGTTCACAATGCATCACGATGTGACACATTGTGAACTTATAGATCTGCTATTTTCAAATAGCCTATGTGTATAGGGCTCAAGTGGATACACTGGGGACCCCCTGAAACCCCCTCACGGACATCTTTGGGTCCCCGGACCCCACTTTGAGGACCAGTACAGTACGAGAACGTGGCGTCACACCATTGAAAGGAATATCTGAAACCCTCTCAAGATGGCGCCAACCTGTCTATTGAACTGGTGGTCACTAATTCTAAATGGATACATTATAATTTTGGCCATTGCTTAGAAAGAAAGATCAGAAAGCTAATAATACAGGATATCAGTCATGGGGTTATTGAATGAATGAATGAATGGTTTATTCCTGTCTTTTTTTTTTCTCACAACAAATCAAAACAATTGTGTGGACTTTACAAAAAACAAAACAAAGAATGTTCAAAGTCATCTCACACACAAAATCCAAAATCAAACCCTAACCGAAAAAGGAATAGGCTGAAGCAAAAATGCTTATTCATTGCCTATCCTTTACAATACTTAAAAACAAAATATATTTGAATATTAAAACAATCTTAAAATATACTGCCCAAAAAAAGAAAGAATATGTTTTACTCAAAACTACTCCTGAATAATTTGACTTTTTAAGGCTTTTTTAAATCTCCCCTGAGATGTACACAACATAAACCCATCACTAAGGCTATTCCATAATTTAACTCCCACAATTGAAACACATCTAGCTTTAACATTAGTTCTTGCTTCTTTACGTGTTTTAAAAATACATAACCCTCTTAAATTATACTTTCCTTTTCTTGGTTCAAAAAGACATTGAATACAAACTGGTCGGCTTTTACACTTAGCACGAAAAATAATTTCCAAGGTTTTTATGTACATCATATCTACACATTTTAATGTGCTGGACTTTATGAATAATGGATTTGTCGATTCAAGGTAACTAGCTTTGTTTATTATTCTAATAGCTCTTTTCTGTATTTTAATAATAGAATCTATATTTGTTTTATATACATTCCCCCAGACCTCAACACAGTATGACATATAAGGCACAACAAGTGAAAAATACAATATATGCAAACATTTTTTATTCAACAGCTACCTTTGATATATTGAATATGTGGCTTCCAACAGAGTTTGTGATCTATAATCACACCTAAGAATTTTGTTTCATATACTCTTTCAATTTCGGTTCCATTTAAATTAAGTTTAATTTCACAGTCAGTAGGAACACCACCAAATACCATAAATGTAGTTTTGTTTTCATTAAGTGACAACTTATTCCTATCAAACCATTTCTTTAACTTTATCAATTCCGTTTCTACTGTTTTCAATCATTCTTTCATGTCCTCCCCTGAACAAAGTAAATTAGTATCATCAGCAAACGTAACAATTTTCAAAATATTTGATACTGTAAAAATGTCATTTAAATAAAGTATAAATAACTAAAACGGAACCCTGTGGAACGCCACATGTTACTCTCCTGAGATGTGATTCTGTGTTATTAATGTTTACATATTGAGATCTATTATTTAGATAACTTCTTAACCAATGATGAGTGACACCTCTTATTCCATACCGTTCCATTTTTTGTAAAAGCAGGGAATGATCAATTGTGTCAAACGCTTTACCTAAGTCAATGAATACACCTATTGAAGTTTTTTTCATCAATTGCTGTTGATATATTTTCCACAAAATCTATCACTGCTAAAGATGTTGATCTATTGCTCATAAAACCATATTGATGGTCACTCAATAATCCATATTTCTCAATAATGCCATCAAGTCTATTTACAAATAATTTTTCGAGTATTTTTGAAAATTGAGATAGCAATGATATAGGTCTGTAATTTGATATAGTATGTATGTCACCACTTTTAAAAATTGGAATCACCTTGGCCATTTTCGTTTCATCAGGAAAAATACCAGTTAAAAAGGACTTGTTACATATATAAGTGAATGGTTTGAGGACACAGTCAAAGACTTCTTTTATAGTTGACATGTCAATAGTATTACTATCAGTAGATTTTTTTATTCTTAAACTTTCTAACCACTTCTAGCACATCACTCTCACAAACTCCACCAAGGAACATTGAGTTGCTGTTTGTAGGTGAATCCAAATATTTTTCCTCCTCCGTAGGGAGGTAAATTTCCTTAGCCAAATGTGGGCCTACATTTACAAAATACTCATTAAACTCATTAACAATTTCCTCTATATTTTGAATAATTGAATTGTCATTTTTTTCAAAGTATGTTGGAAAGTCCTTTTTACCAGACTTTTTAATCAAGTCATTAAGCACACCCCAGGTAGCTTTAATATTATTTTTATGCATTTGCAACATCTGATTATAGTACTTTTTTTTGTGATCTCATAATACATGTCAATCTGTTTTTATAGTTTTTGTACTTGTCCTCCTTATCCTTTGTTCGATGTTTGATAAATTCCCTGTAGAGCCTATTTTTCTTAGTGCAAGCCTTTTCCAAACCCTTGGTAAGCCATGGTTTCACCCTCTTTTTAGGATTTTGTCTGCACTCCTTCAATGGACAATGGCCGCGTTTCCCAAAGAGATTCGTAGAGATGCTGCGTTGAGCATCTGCGCAGGTTCTACGACGGGTCTTACGTGTGTCCACACAATCTGCGCAGTACCCTAGCAGGCACGTAGATTTCAGCTCATGCGTTGCCTCCGCAGCTTGCGTAAGAGCCTCCTACACAGCTGAGACTCGGTGAACCCTCATTAGTAGCAGTGTTGCCAGATTGGGCTATTTTAACAAAACTCATTGGGCTGGAATAAATAGCCTTGGACGGGCACATCAAATTTGGGCTTGTTAAGTTAAAAACAAGCCCAAATGTAATTATTAAATTAAATCAAATTAAAATTTAAAATGAACATATTTGGCGGGTTATTATTAGCCTCGATCATGTCACCAGACTACGCATAATTAAAGAAATAACCGAATTAAGGAGGGCTGTTTATTGAATTGGGCTGGTTTTAAGTTGTGCTTGAGCTGGAAACTGTCCATCAGATCTGGCAACCCTGATTAGTAGCAGCTGGTTGTGCCCAACGTGCAATCGCTTCCCACATCCACGGCGTTACGTGTCTGCTAAAACTACATTTGGGAGATAGAATGGCGTATCCTACTCTCCTCCTACTTCTGCGAGAGGCGTAGCCCTGCAGTGCTCTCCTACGAAGCAGTTTGTTACTAGCGCCCTGGGGCGGTAGTAACACCGATCGTAGCGAAATAGATCCATGAAAAGACCGACCGACCGACCACACACACACACACACACACACACACACACACACACACACACACACACTCACACTCACACTCACACACATTTAATTTATATATGTATATGTATATGTATATATATATATATACACATATATATATATATATATATATATATATATATATATATATATATATATATATATATATATATATATATATATATATATATTGCGGCCGGGCCGGTGCGTAACGACAGCTTGCAGATCTTTTTTTTTTTGGGTAGGGTGAGTGTCCTCTATGCATGAACCCGAAGTTTACAAATTGTACTGTACTCTCACGAATGATCTCTGATCTGATCATCTGATAAAAATATTAAGCAAGCCAAGTTAACTAAAGGACGTAAGACCCCAGTTCCCCTCACAAAGTGACAGCTGACGTCTGCAAGATATAAATGTATATGGAAAAAAATGTTTTTACCAAAAGTCACAGCGTTCAGTATGGGTCGTCCACTAGCCTAGCGGTCTAGGCGCATGTCACACAATTTGGGAATCCATCAAGATAGCTGTCGCGGGTTCGACTCTAGTACCGACGACCTTTACTGTGTCTCTCTCCCCTTTTCCTGTCAGTCTATTGTCCTGTCCAAATAAAGGCAAAAAAGCCCCTAAATATATATTTTTAAAAAAGGACGCAGAATGTCCCATTTCCCAAGTTTAATATGTATAAATATATTTTTTTAAATAGCAGATTGCAAGCTCACAACGCCTCTTAAGCTTGTAGATGTAATTTAATGCATAAATATATTCAAACGTTGTATTTAGAGTGGACTGCTTCAGGACATCTGACAGTTGGCTCTGTCACCTCTTATGAGATGATCGGAATTTGCTAGAATTTATAAACACCGGATCCATGCATATATAGGGAAGCAGTGAGCTGGGATTGAACCCGAAACTCCCACTCGCCAGCACGACACGTTACCAGTCATGCTAATAAGCCTGAGCTCGATAGCCAGGTCTTTTGCACGCCCTTTCTCGTTTTGTGTTGTTGAAAGTCTATTCTCGGAGGTGGGAAGCCTCTCAGCACCCCACCTACTCTGTAAAATACACTTTTTGGGCAGAAAATAAAATATGTCAGCGAGACGGAAATTATTTTTATTTACTCCACAGTGCCCTCTACAGATTTTGGTTAATGGTAAGTTCAATCCTACAGATCTGTAGAGGGCACTGTGGAGTAAATAAAAATAATTTCCGTCTCGCTGACATATTTTATTTGCTGCCCAAAAAGTGTATTTTACAGAGTAGTTGGGGTGCTGAGAGGCTTCCCACCTCCGAGAATAGACTTTCAACAACACAAAACAGCCTTTGCTTTGGTGAGTAGCGAAATGGTTTTGTTTATTTTTACTACTCTTGAGCACTCGCAGGGCAGCGGAATTCCTTGTACAAGCGCAGAGCGAGGGGTCTTCCAGGGCGTTAGAGGGAACACACTAACGCTCTGAACCAGGGCTACGCTGCTTAGTCCTTTATGCATGAACCCGAAGTTTACAAATTGTACTCTCACGGATGATCCGATCGTCTGATAAAAATATTAAGCATATGGCAAGTTAATTAAAGGTATATAAATGATGCTGAGCTAAACATGTTTCCTAAATTTCGAAGTTTTATAGTTAAACGTTATGATGAAAGTCCCCAGTTCCTCTCACAAAGTGACAGCTGTTGCGCTCAACATTTTTATGAATGGCTAAAAAATCTTTTGAAACTAGCAGATCTACAAGCTCACAACGCTTCACAAGCTTGTAGATCTGCTATTTTCAAAATATTTTAATACATATTAAATTTGGGAAATGGGACATTCTGCATACCTTTACTTTTGGTATTTTAAGTATATTTAATTTACTTGCATAATGGGGACACTTTAGTGTTTTATTTAACTTGCAGATGTCAACTCACCACTGTAATTTCATTCATAAATATATTATTCAAAAGTTGTATTTGGAGTGGACTGCTTCAGGACATCTGACAGTTGGCTCTGGTATTTTTATGATCCATTTCACTTTCGCAAAGGGTGTTTAAACTGCAGTGTAGCGGCAGACAGCACTACGTAGTTTACGTCGGCTTTACGTAGACTTCGTCCAGGAGGTCTTTACGTCTATGCTGTCTCGCGAATGTAGTTTTAGCACACACGTAATGAGAACCTACGACGATGGTGCCTCCTGAAGCCAGTTTAGATGCCACGTAGAGCACACACAGCTGCCACTAATGAAGATAGATCGTGGCGGGGTTGCTACTGCGCATGTGCGTGGAGGCTCTTACGCAGCTTCTAGGCTGCGAATGAGCTCATTTTCGTTTGGGAAACCTGGCCAATGTCGGTCGTAATATGACAAAAATTTACCCAAAAATGCATTGTATGCCTCATTGGTATCCTCTACATAAACCTCCTGCCAATCATGACTCAAAAGGTCTGCCTTAAGTGCCAGTATTGCTTCTTTTGTTCTTAGTTTTAATTTATTCTTCATTTCTAGCACAGCAAAGACAGGCAAATGATCACTTACATCAGTCACTAATAGTCCACTTATTATCTTCTCATCCATTACATTTGTAAAAATATTGTCAATTAGTGTTGCACTGTCCTTTGTTATTCTGCTAGGTTTTACAATTAAAGGATAGAAACTCAGACTAAACATATTATCAACAAATTCTTTGGTTTTTGTATGTTCATTAGATTTCATCAAATCAATATTGAAGTCGCCACAAACAAAAATCACCTTGTCCTTATGCATTTCATATAATTCAGAAATCTTCTTATTAAATTGATCAATACACAACCCTGGTGTTCTGTAAATGCAACTAATTAATATATTTTTGGATCTTTCAACGTTGATTTCAATGGTTACACATTCCATCAAATTGTCAATAACCGTTGTCATGTTTTCAATAACTTTACACTTAAAATCAGACTCCACAAACAGGGCAACACCCCCTGCCCTTTTGTTGACCCTGTTTTACCAAAACATTTCATAGCCCTCTAATCCCCCTTGAAGTTCTTTGTCACTTCTCAACCAAGTCTCAGAAATTGCTACTACACTAAACTTATTTTTAAACTTTTGAAGGTACTTTTTAATTTTTGAGAAATGACTGTAGAGACTCCTACTATTGAAATGAATCACTGAAAACCATTTTCACTTTTGAATTGAACTTATCTTCAGAATAATATTCACAATTCAGATCAAAGTTCTGGTAGAAGTTGATCTCTGGATCAATGTCATTGTCTAACTCATAAAGTTTGTGGTCTTGAAAGTCAAAAGACTTTAAATCTGTGTTTTCACACATTGTCTCATGTCAGATTTATCACAAACATTTCACAACCCACCCAAAGTACAAAAGAAAACACAAAGAACATATGACCTTCCCTAGTCCACCACTTTGTCTAAGCATTTGTTATTTTCATTTATATTGATCAAGTTCTTTTATGTCTCTGACGGTTATTACTTTGGCCCGTTCATCATTCAGCCGTATCATTACCTTACAGTTCCTTGTCCAAGTGTCCTTGATTCCATTTGCCTTTCGCAGGATTCTAGCCTGTCTTGCAATTTCACCATTTCTCTTTGTGAGATGCTCATTTACATATACACCTGTGAGATGCTCATTTACATATACACCTGTGTCCTTCAATCTTCCCATCTGTAGCACCTCAATTTAATGTTTTCTACTCACAAATCTGATGATGATGTTTGGCCTGTTGTTTTGTCTTTGGGGTTAGGGTTAGAACTGTTGTTTTGTCTTTGGGGTTAGGGTTAGAACTGTTGTTTTGTCTTTGGGGTTAGGGTTAGAACTGTTGTTTTGTCTTTGGGGTTAGGGTTAGAACTGTTGTTTTGTCTTTGGGGTTAGGGTTAGAACTGTTGTTTTGTCTTTGGGGTTGGTTAGAACTGTTGTTTTGTCTTTGGGGTTGGTTAAAACTGTTGTTTTGTCTTTGGGGTTGGTTAAAACTGTTGTTTTGTCTTTGGGGTAGGGTGTTGCAAGCAGCTATGTTTCTGCTGTCCAAAGGGATGTCTTTGCTGTTGAAAACAACTATTAAGATGTTTTTCTTTATTATTTGTTTGTTTGTTAGTCTAGACAGGCTATGCTATTTTCTGAACATGCAGTATTGTGTGTGAATGATGTGTTGTAACACAAGTTTTATTGTGTTATGCTCTAATTTGAATCTTAAAAATGGGATATATTTTATGATAATACTGTTAGCACAGTCTTATCTTAAATCCAATACCTGTAATGACCTAATTAAATTAGTTTAAATACATTATTTTATTGTATTTGTTTGACTAAAACTAATGACTGAAACGGGACTTGAGTTTTCGTCCTCGGTTCTTTCATCTTGACCACACAAACTGAGGTGGGTGTCTATATTCAAATTGCCTAGAGGGTGGGTGGAGGGTGTGCAGCGCACTGTTCCTCTGATCCGCACTAAACTTGGCACCAACATTGATTAGGGGTCTGGCATCACAATAGCCACACCAGGGGCCCCTAACGTGATTTGCGCCGTGTAGCGGCCTGAAGATCTAGTTGAGGAAAATAATCCATTATTACATATCTGTGTGTGATAAAAGTATGTGAACCTTTACTTTCAGTAAGTGGTGTGACCCCCTTGTGCAACAATAACTACAACTAAACATTTCTGGTAACTGACGATCAATCCTGTACATGGGCTTGGAGGTCTTTTATTCCATTCTGCTGTACAGAACAACTTAAAGTCAGGACTTTGTCTTGGCCATTCTATAAGACATTAACTTTATTCTTCTTTGTTCCGTCAATGATGGTGTGATGAGGAATGCTCCCTTAGCATAAGTTCTAACACCCTGGTGCAACTTAGACACATCACGAGTGATGTATCCTGGGGTGATCAGGTGTTTGGTTTCTTTCAACATCATACACCCTCGCCCAGGTGACCCTCTGTGATGACCCTCAGCACCTGGTCATGATGCTATCGGTAGCGCCCATATCCCTTTGCTTTTGGACAACAGCTCAAGATGTTCTCCAGTCATCCTCCTCTCTGGCAGAGTGGGCACAGTGGAGTATCTGCCAGGCCCCAGTGGAAGAGGTTGGACGGGCTGGGGAGGACATCGTAGATCCACTGAACCAGGAACTTTCATCATAACCTTTATTTCAACTCGGAGTACAGTTGAGGGCAAGCCCTCATTTTCAATGTAGCCGAGATACAACATAATCAACATAATCAACAGGAATACATTTACATACATCAATATTAATTCATAATCAGAGAATAGAAAATACTCAGCATTTCAAAGAAAGAACAGGAAAATTTAATAAAACAGTTAGTCTGGTACAAAGGTGCTGGAAACCATTGCACCATCTGCCTGGAATGAGCTTCAGAAGTCCCTAAAAATCTGAGAGCCGGGCAAGGCAGCATTCTCTGTTAGTGCACCGTGCAATAAGAGAGAATGCTGCCTTGCCTAGCTCTGTATTCGCAGATGGAACCTTGAGCGTCAGGAAGTCACTCGAACGGGTCTGGTGGGTACTAGGGTTCTGATCCAACATATCACAAATATATGGGGGGAGCATTCCTGAGATAGCTTTAAAAATAAACAGATGCCAGTGCTTATCACGCCTCACAGAGCTGGAGGATGAGCCTGCGTTTTCATAACTTTATCCAGTGTGGCTCAGACTTCCATAGCTCTGTCCACCATATCTATCAATGCAGTCTCAGTCCTGACTCCTCTCCAACCAATTTCAAAAGCCGAATTTCAATCAAAGCCGGATACTTGGTGTATCCGGCTTTGTCAAGCGTCTATACGAACACAATTGGCGGTGAGCAGGCACATTACCACTGTGCTACCCGAGCACCTGAGCTTGGTCATTTTTAATATGAACAAGTTATGTAAATGTCTAGACAACTATAGTTTGATTATTTTTCTTGGCAGTTAACTTTGTGTAATATGTTTTGATCAACTCATATCGTATATGTAATCTGTTATTACAGACTTGTTGGCTGTGAAATCACCCAGACAGGATTTGAACTTCTGGCTTCAGCTCTCGGCTCTAATCCTTCCCACATAGAAGAACTGGACCTGAGTTACAGCAACCTCCAAGAATCATCAGTACTGGAGCTGATCTCTGATCTACTGAAGAGTCCACTTTGTAGACTGGAAACTCTAAGGTCAGACAATTTTCAATAATTTCTCAACAATTGTTTTATTATTAATGTGATCATAATTATATATACACAATGCAACTGTGTTGAATCTTTATTTGAAGACCGTGTATAAGGTTTATATCATGTTAATCCACACTGACTAGTAATAAGGTACAGTAACTATGTACAGCCAAGCTGACATGCAACATTTAAAACTTAATCACCTCTGATCGCATTATAGGTTGAAAGCTTAGTTAGATCATCATCATCTCTTAGTTTGGAATATTATTTACATTGATATTCATTTCAAATATGAATTCAAAATGTGTCACATTAAGACCATTGTGTCCCAGCTTCTCTTATGCTATACATATATTTATTATTTATACAGTATATTTAGAAAAAAACAGACCATTTACGTGACTAACCTGTAATTATAAGGTACATCAAGAACCTCTCAAAATAATCTGTTATAATCTGTTAAAACCATCCGTTAGTAATGTCTTCATCTGTCTATTGGTAATGGGTCCTAAAATCCTATTGGTAGTTACAGTTTCCTGTCTGTTTGGTGCTTGTTGAATAATTAAAAAAGATGATTTAGATCATATTATTCCTGGCTGTCTACTATTTCCAGACCTTGGATCCCTATTTAAAAGGACCCTAGCTAATAAGCCTTATATGCCTTTATACATTATAACTTCCTTCTGTAACTAACATTTAAAACACCTTAAATATTGTATTTATTTTAGACACGGTTCATCTTTTACTCAAGGAGGTCAGCAGCACCCGTCACAAGTTGATGATGTCATCATCAACTTGATCCCTTTGAACTTCAAACTGAGTTGATTTATTGGGCGATAAAAGAGTCAAACTCGTTAGTGCTCTCTCTAATCAATGAATGCATCAAAGACAGCAATCACTCTGAGACCTGTCAGAGAGGGGAGGGGGAGTGTGTGTGTGTGTGTGTGTGTGTGTGTGTGTGTGTGTGTGTGTGTGTGTGTGTGTGTGTGTGTGTGTGTGTGTGTGTGTGTGTGTGTGTGTGTGTGTGTGTGTGTGTGTGTGTGTGTGTGTGTACACACAGATCTGAAAAGCTACCTCGACCCCCTTTAACATATTGAGTGCCATAAACGGTCCGGACCATTTTTTAAATTATATATTTTTCCCACGTGGGGCGCTCTAACGAAACTTTGGGATCATCCAAGGAGAGGCCGGATGTGGATCCATGTCAAAAATGCTTCCGGTCGGCCGCTCCGATGTTAACTCCTTGACTAAAAGCTTAATATCTCCATTTCTTTTTAATGTGGTGGAAGTGAGCCGTTTTCGATGGACGATCACTCTGCAATGGAGGATTGCGTTAGAAATATTATTGTTCCAGGCGTTAGTCGGGACCCTCCGCCGTCTCGCACGCACGCTTTGTTTACGTGCACTTCCGCGTCGGGGCTTCTACAGCACGAAGCATATCAACGTAAGTGGATGGAAGATATGCAGGCACTGAGCGTACCCTATTTTAATAAACCTCTGGCACACGATTTGTTAAGGCACATAAGGCTTATTAGCCAGGGATCCTTTCAAAAACCCAGACAGTCCATCAAGATATTGAATCTGTAATTACAGACTTGCTGGCTGTAACATCACACAGACAGGATGTGAAGTTCTGGCTTCAGCTCTCAGCTCTAATCTTGTCCGTTTGAAGCAACTGGACCTCAGTTTTAACAGCCTGCACGATTCAGGACTGAACGTGATTTCTACTGGATTGAAGAGTCCACATTGTAAACTGCAGATCCTGAGGTAAATAATGTGTTTTCTCTCTGTGTAGATCTCTACTTGAACATCAACAGCAGTTTTTAAATATGTATTTCTCTGCAGCTTGTCAGGCTGTGAGGTTACAGAGGAAGGCTGTTCTTCTCTGGCTTCAGCTCTGACCTTCAACCCCTCCCATCTGAAACAGCTAGACCTGAACCTCAACCAACCAACCAGGCTGAAGCGACTCTCTGATGTAGTCAAGAGTCCACATTTTGGACTAGAGACTCTCAGGTGAGTAGAACTGGACTGTGTCCATGTTTGTTTGTGCAGTGTTTCCCTTAGAATGGTTTCATTGGTTGGGAAAGTGGGCCAGTGAATCAAGAGGATTTTATTTGTCAATAATTTATACAATGGGAACATGGGATTTGATGAGTTGATGGGACTTGTTCCGCAAAGTTGTGCTAACAAAGACGTATAAACAATAATAATACAAAATATACAAAAATGTACATGTAATGATATATTACTGGATGTAATGTAAACAGAGTTAGGGTCAGGCTCTTGTTATAGACAGGTACATTAGCTGTTATTTTAGTAGTGCAACATGTGCAGGTATAATGTGAAAATTCAATATCTATCCAATTGTGTCAGTGTTCAATCAAATATGCAAAAGAAGGCATTTATATACATATAATGAGAGTCACTGGTCTGTTCCATTAAGTTATTTTTTGTTCCTACGTTTCGGTTTTTGTCTGTGTCCTCATTTAGTGCTCTGACAGCTGCCAGGAAAAAAACCTCTCTAAGCCTTAAGCCTTTGGCTGTAAGGCATCAGTCGTTTCACATCATCACAAACACTTTGTTGCTAGGATGATGTTTGTCCTGCTCAAGCACCTGCTCTCATAAATGTCCTGCAGAGACGGTAGAGAGCTCCCTGTGGTTCAGCTGACTTCATACCTCTCACAGCAATCATAATCATGAGCTCTGTCCTTACCATATGGTCATGCCACCTGCTTAATTGATTGACTGAATACCTTATTAACAGTTTGCAAAAAGTACAGAGGTACAGTTATACAATATTGCTAAAAGGATATCACAAAAAGCCCTGAGGGCTTGTTCCCATTGTGGTTCTGTGTATTCAATTCATCAAGACATATAATGACTTACAATACTATGCAAGAGATCATCAATAAGGATCAGTAAAAGTATACTTACAGATAAACAGTGGGGGTCATTTATTTTGGCAACTAGAAGAAGTCTAGTTCCAGTTGTAATTTGCAGACAGGTGTTCTTTTATGGCGGTTTTGAAGGAGGATAGGGAGTCACACTTTTTGATGGCTGTTGGTAGGGAATTCCACATTTTGCTGGCATAATAGTACAATTAATTCATACCCATGTTTGTGCCTAATCTGGGGGGAATGAGATCAGTGGATTTCCCTCTGGTGTTGTTCCCGTGGGCGTTACTCAATCATTTGAAGTAATCAGACAGGTACTGTCACGGAGTGAGACAAGATTGTTGGACCCAAGTGCAGAAGCGACGAGACAGAGGCAGAGCAGTCTAATTAAAGGATATTTATTAAGATAATGAACTGGAAACACAAAGACAAACTGGGAAACTAAGCTATACTGGGAAACACTAAACTAATGACATGTAGACAGAACTGGAACAGACATACTCACAGATGACAATAACTAATAACCTGGTGAAGAGCACACACAAACACAGTTCTTCAATAGACACAGGACTAACAAGACACAGGTGAACTCAAAGACAATCAACACAGGGATTGGCTGGGAGACTAACAGGACACAGGTGGAGAAAGGAGTAATCACAGGGGACAAGACAGTTGGCAAACACTAGGGCAGACAGGAAACACTAGGAACAATAGTACACAATAAAGGTACAAGGAAAACAGGAACAATACAACATAATAATGTAGTAGACAGATCCTGACAGGTACATGGGCATTGGTCCCTTGAGTATCTTGTAGACCAGGCCCATTGCAAGTTTCTCTACTCTGTCCTCTACCCTGAGCCATCCCACCCTAGCATAATGAGCAGGAGTTTGGTGAGTCGTAGATGTGAGATTTAGTAGTAACCTGATCAGTTTGTTTTTACGTCTGAAGTTTAGCTTTTAATGCCTTTGAGGTTCCAGAGTACCATGAGGTGCATGCACAGTCAACATGACATTGGATGAGTGCTCCAGCTAGTGTCATCAGTGCATAACTACTGACCAACAAGGAGATCCTGCCCAAAAATATAGTTCTTTGTGTTGACTTTCTTGATGACTTTTGTTGCCATTTTTCACTGGAAACATTGTTCTCTAAGTGAGAAACGATGTTTGGATCTTTTGAGACACCTTGAATGTTTTCAGCTCACTCACGTGGTACAGGCGTTGCCTCACTTTCTTTGCTGCAGCCTATGTGTGCATACTCAAGGTCAGCGTGATGTGCATGCTGAGGTACTTGAAGCTGTCCACTCTCCTCACTGGCTCTCCGTTGATCAGGAGAGGCATGTGAGACCTTTGGCTGTGTGCAGAAGTCCATGATCATCTCCTTTGTCTTACCGATATTTAGGATGAGGCTGTTTTCCTCACTTTTTCGGCAGGAATACGATTACAAAATCGATACAGTCAAATACGTTTCAGTGTGCACCTTCAGAGCAGCATGGATGGACTTGACAATCCATTGTTTCTGGTTTGGAAAAGCCTTCACTTTAGGTTCTACACCATCCACCATTGTTCCTATGAAGCCGGTCACCACCTCTGCAAACTCGTTCACGTCATTTCCAGAGCTTTAATGAAACCAACGCATCCACATCGCTCAAAGTGTCCTGCAGAGAAAGGTCTGTCAAGACAGAATCGGACTTCGCAACGTTTGGAACAGCAACTCGCTCGCCTGAGCTCACTTATAAGACCCAAATAGACCCAACTAGTCGGGTAGCTAGGTGTGTCTTCAGGTTGGAGGTGTGTCTTCAGGTTGGAGGTGTGTCTTCGGCCCAACTGATTGATGATTGGTGCTGATTTGGATCCTGGTGGCTGTATGAAAAACTGTGAAAGTAGTAGAGGCTCACAACGTGTCGTAATGTGCTGCGTTGTGACCTTGCAGATCTGCTATTTTCGCAATTTTCAAGATTAAAAAGAAAATACATAGTTTTTTTTGTTTTTAAATATTACCATAGGGTGTCCACACTAGTTATTAACAACAGATTTCATGTTAAAAACAATTTGCGGTAAAAAAAAAAAATTATATTAAAAATAACGTTTATAATTTTCTGTTTTCTTGGTTAACACTAGCATGACTGGTTTCATTATCCCACACACTGCCTGATTTGGGGATCAAAAACGCTCTTTTTGATCCCAAATCAGGCTATTCTATTGGTCACTGTCTCCCCTCTGTGCTCCAGACGAGCTCACACCTTCTCCCCCACACAGTGGGGGTTCCATTGTCTTCTAAATAGCTATTAACATTTCAATTGCACTCTGCTCAGTCAGTGAGCTCACATATGTTGTTGTTGTAGGCAGGCAGAAACATTATAAAATAGGCTAACTTGTAATGGTAACTGCAGATTCTGTATGTAAAATCTTTATTAAAAAAGTGTATAAAACAGCGCGATCTGTAGCGTCACATTAAACTCTTCAGTGAAACATGGAGCCTATATGAACGCTGAAGCCACTGTCTAATTACGTGACTATCTCCATTGTCCAAAACACATGGATATCTCTTGACAAACCAATATTATTATTATTCATAATAATAATATTCACATTATTGTCTGAGCGTAAAGCTCTCATTCTATCAGCTGTCCACGTTGCTTACAAAAGCGTCTCCTCTCCTCCCTGTCAGCGCAACAAGTGAACACATCGCTATGTTCCACAAATGTGCTCATTCCTGCTCTACTCTTGCACTAAATATCTGATCTACAAACACAAAACAGTCGTTGCCTGACGAGCCCTATGCTTGTAGATCAGATCTGTTGGCACAGCATTAGAAAACAGCGTGATCTGTAGCGAACACATTGGTATGCTTCACACATGTGCTCAATCCTGCGCACAATATCTGATCTTCAAGCATAAAACAGTTGCTGCGTGACAAGCTGTATGCTTGTAGGTCCTATCTTTTTCCACCGCTTTGCAGTGAGGTGGGTTGCCAAATTTTGCGAGAGAAATGAGCAGTCAGGTCTATGAAAATGTTACTGCATGCGTCGTTGTGCCCTGAGAAAACAGTGAGGCATGAATGGGGTTTATAGCCGAGGCTAATTTGCAACCCCAGTCCCTGGTTAGACCTTTCTATATAAATATTTACCTAATACAAAATCATTTACAAAAGGACATGCATGAAGCTCTAATCTAAACAAGTATGAAAAGATATGTATACCTGCAAAGTAACTAGTAACTAAAGTTTTCAAATAATTGTAGTGGAGTAAAAGTACAAGATTTGCCTCTGAGCTGTAGTGGAGTAGAAAATTATTACCATTATAATGTAATTATATATATAATTATAATAATAATAATGGAAAGACGTGAAAAACAAGCCCAAAGTCGCTTATAATAAGCAGACATGGCAACATAGACTCGTTGCTCTGCGGTGGGTCTCAAGGTGTCAACTGCTTTTCCCTGGGGGAGAAAGGGTGAGAGCGGTCAATTTAGCCGAAATATAGCGGTTGGGATGGTATATATGGGGTTTATTTCATATTTATAATACGTTTCAGAAAAGAAAAAAAAACGGAGATGATTTGAAACAAATAGTTAGGAAAAGTCATGAAAGGGGAACTTTCTCAGAGCTTCATGAGAGAAGATAATCCACTTTAAATTCTCAAAATCGGTCAGATTGATGGCTTAGTCATCCGAGTGTTATTGGCCTATTTCAGTAGAATCAGAATCAACAATATTGAATTAGGTAAAATTATTCGGAGGAGAGCGAGTGTGTTTGTGGCTGCACTGGCTGCTCTGCGAGTGCAGTCCAGTGTTGCCAAATCTGTTAATTATAAGCGACTTTGGGCTTATTTTTTCTGTAAAGTAGCTTGTAAATATTATGGGTTCATGGCATGAAAATGTTATAGAATCACTGCTCTAAAACAACATTAGACAATAAAGTTTGAAAACTCACTCACGTCTGAAAACGAGCGTCATTTAAATAACACGCTAGTGATGTGCGGGTCGGGTTTTTCATGACCCGCCCCGCCCCAACCCGCCACGGAACCCAACCCGCCCCAACCCGCCACGGAACCCAACCCGCCCCAACCCGCCACGGAACCCAACCCGCCTCAACCCGCCCCGCGAACCCATATATAAATCTATGGCTCAACCCGCCCCGCGACCCGCGGTGGGAATATATATATATATTATATAGCGCTCTTTTAAGTACCCAAAGTCGCTTTAAATGTCTACAGTAGCACAACATTGTCATGGGCTGAATAAACAAGCATGTTGTTCAAAA
>NC_137620.1:51250458-51280458 GCF_963280865.1 Gymnoscopelus braueri | reverse complement strand
GTGTTTGTAGTCAACGCCCGGCCGGTCACACAGGTGCGCTGAGATGGGGCTGATCGAGGAGGTAGATTGGAAGGTACCGCCCCTCGATGACGCGGCCTAGGTGGCAGTGCTGCCTTTTGGTCCTCTCTCTGCTTCTCATCCACTGTCTCCCCATGGTGCGGCGCTTACCTGACAGGCGGTCTCCTAGCGAGACTCCACACTATTCAACCAGACACTGGCCCTCATTTATCAACGCAGCTTATAAACCGGCTTATATTTATCAACGAATCCTACACAGCTGATCCGAGCCTACATTTGGTCCCAGGCTTGATAAATGTCACGGCTGGAACCTAGCGTCATTTAAATAACACGCCCTTAAATATTCTCAAAATGCCCCGATTTTACGACATGAAGAAGGACCAGAATACGACCAAAGACATCAAAAGCCAATGAGAAAGAGTTTCCCCCGCCTGCCTCGCCACACACGCACACGCACACGCCCCCCTCTCTCTATCTCTCTCTCTCTCTCTCTCTCTCTCACACTCACACACACACACACACACACACACACACACACACACACACACACACATCCCACCCAGCTGTGTTTTCATGTATTGTAATCCGTACCGTAGCCGCTACGGTACGGCGTAGCGGTACAATCTTTGTCACGTAGGCTTGTAGCCTACATGAATGACATATTATGATACCAATCACATCGCCATGAATGGAATACGTTTGTATATTAATTTATTTAACCCATACCGAGCAGTGCACAAGCAGTCATGTAGGATATTCCCCGTGAGACGGCAGTGGTTTCGGTCCGTCCCGTTAAAGGAGAATTCCGGACAAATTAAGTGTTATCTTTCATGTCTCGTTACTCACCTAGCGACGTAAAAAGTGGCGTTCTTTTTTTCCATATATTCCCCTGTCGTCATTTTTTAAACACCCTCCGTTGTTATAATGGGAGCGCGTGGGTTAGTGAAGTTCGTCTATTATAACCGACGCAATGTTATTTTTTTCTCTACTACGATTCATTGTAGAGTCTCATGATAGTCAAACATGCGCTGAAAATTCCTGCGAGCCTGCCGTTAATGGCGAACGATTTAACACTGGATGCTTGTTTCTTTCCAGAACCTGGCAACTCGTGTTGCCAGATTCTGGAAACAAGCAACCAGTGTTAAATCGTTTGCCATTAACGGCAGGCTCGCAGGAATTTTCAGCGCATGTTTGACTATCATGAGACTCTACAATGAATCGTAGTAGAGAAAAAAATAACATTGCGTCGGTTATAATAGACGAACTTCACTAACCCACGCGCTCCCATTATAACAACGGAGGGTGTTTAAAAAATGACGACAGGGGAATATATGGAAAAAAAGAACGCCACTTTTTACGTCGCTAGGTGAGTAACGAGACATGAAAGATAACACTTAATTTGTCCGGAATTCTCCTTTAATAAGAGATTGGAGCATCGGGTTTATATCCTTAACCCAGCCAGGTTGTCTTCAAAACTCTCTATGACATAACTCCATAACTTAGGACAAGCTACTGTAAGTTTGTAGACCTCACTGTCCATGAAAAGATCGTCGGCAGTCCCGACCGCGGGACTCCCGAGTCCCGACGCAAAAGCGCTCGTATATTTTGAAAATAGCAGATCTACAAGCTCACAACGAGTGGCGATGCGACCCGTTTTTGAGCTTGCAGATCTGCTATTTTAAAATAGCCAATGCAACTGAATGACTGTTAAAGCAGTTTGTTTAAATTACTTTATGAAATGTTATATTTTCACAGGGATTAATTATTAGTGTGTAGATATACATTTAGGAGTGGATTATGTGTCCAGATGCCTGTCAGACAGTCAGACAATGCCGCTCCGCAGGTCTACAATGGAATAAACGGGCGCAGCCAACGTCAACAACTGGTCTCGACCAGACGTGAGATCTCAGCGTATGGTAGGATGAAGCCCACGTCAGGATATATTGATAAATGCCGAAAGGTGCGGTGATCTCGCCATACGCCCATTATTTGGGCTGCACCGCGTTGATAAATGAGGGCCACTGTGAATGTAAATGAACTTGACTTGTGAACAAAGCAAGTGGTGAACCATGTCCACCCTGTTATGTAATACCTGTTATACATGTCATTTATTTATAGATAGTATGGCATGTCCACCCTGTTATTTATTTATAGATGGTATGGCATGTCCACCCTGTTATGTAATACCTGTTATACATTTATTTATAGATAGTATGGCATGTCCACCCTGTTATGTAACACCTGTTGTACATGTCATTTATTTATAGATAGATTATCTCAATAAAACATGTTGTTTTGTGTCACAGGTTAAAGTTCCCCGGGGCGGGGCTGTTCCCGTGCAGTGAGACAGGGTTGGTGTTCGTAACGACAGGGGAAGGAGAAGTCCTCTACAGGACTGTTCAGTGGGAGGAAAGATGTCTCCAGTCAACAGGAAGGACTCCTGGAGGTCCTCTGTTTGACATCCAGTGTCCTCAGAAGTCTGTCTGCCAGCTACACCTGCCACACTGTGAGGTCACACCTGGTGAGTCAGCTACACCTGCCACACTGTGAGGTCACACCTGGTGAGTTAGCTACACCTGCCACACTGTCACATCACACCTGGTGAGTCAGCTACACCTGCCACACTGTGAGGTCACACCTGGTGAGTTAGCTACACCTGCCACACTGTCACATCACACCTGGTGAGTCAGCTACACCTGCCACACTGTGAGGTCACACCTGGTGAGTTAGCTACACCTGTCACACTGTCACATCACACCTGGTGAGTTAGCTACACCTGCCAAACTGTCACATCACACCTGGTGAGTTAGCTACACCTGCCACACTGTCACATCACACCTGGTGAGTCAGCTACACCTGCCACACTGTGAGGTCACACCTGGAGAGTCAGTCAAAGTGTCCTTGTGTGTGTGTGTGTGTGTGTGCTTTTCACAGGTGATCTGTGCGTGGCCCACATCACAGATGAGGGGGTAGAACTCTTACAACCACTGAGAGTGACCCAGACTCATGTGGTTGTAAATGTGACCCAGCTGTCTGCCTTTGGGATCCTGGAGAGGATTTCAAGCTTCTTTAGAACACAACCAAAACGTGC
This sequence comes from Gymnoscopelus braueri, assembly GCF_963280865.1. NCBI lineage: Eukaryota > Metazoa > Chordata > Actinopteri > Myctophiformes > Myctophidae > Gymnoscopelus > Gymnoscopelus braueri. The sequence continues at coordinate 51,277,349 of NC_137620.1, read as the reverse complement.
TCAGGTTCTGCTGTTCCTTCGACCACCGGGATCTAAGAGACAGATTCTAAATGTGTTTCTGCTGCCGGACAATGTGCCTCCCAAAGAGGTAACATGTTGTTTGTTGAGTAGCTTGCATCTCTGTGACATTAGATATATTTAGACATAGGACCCTATCTTGCCTTACCCCTTATCCCAAAGCATTTTTGCCATTTTTTACTATTTTGATATATTTTTTTAAATAGTGTGATGTAACCCTAACCCTTTGAATTGTTTTTTCAAAACAGTAAAATATGGCTAATAAGTTTAGGCATAAGGGGTAAGCGACACACAATATGTATTAATGATATGGATTTTGAAATTACATCAAAATGTGTTGTTGTCATTGTAGGTGAAAGAACAACAAGAGGAGGATAAACACATCAGGACCACCTCTGACTGTCATCTCACCGAGAGCCAAAACTACAGTCTGCAATGTTCTAATGCCTCATATGAAGTATCCCCCGAGGTATCACATATTAATACTACAATGTTCTAATGCCTCATATGAAGTATCCCCCGAGGTATCACACATTAATACTACAATGTTCTAATGCCTCATATGAAGTATCCCCCAAGGTATCACACATTAATACTACAATGTTCTAATGCCTCATATGAAGTATCCCCCGAGGTATCACACATTAATACTACAATGTTCTAATGCCTCATATGAAGTATCCCCCAAGGTATCACACATTAATACTACAATGTTCTAATGCTTCATATGAAGTATCCCCCAAGGTATCACACATTAATACTACAATGTTCTAATGCTTCATATGAAGTATCCCCCGAGGTATCACACATTAATACTACAATGTTCTAATGCCTCATATGAAGTATCCCCCAAGGTATCACACATTAATACTACAATGTTCTAATGCCTCATATGAAGTATCCCCCAAGGTATCACACATTAATACTACAATGTTCTAATGCTTCATATGAAGTATCCCCCAAGGTATCACACATTAATACTACAATGTTCTAATGCCTCATATGAAGTATCCCCCAAGGTATCACACATAAATACTACAATGTTCTAATGCCTCATATGAAGTATCCCCCGAGGTATCACACATTAATACTACAATGTTCTAATGCCTCATATGAAGTATCCCCTGAGGTATGACATATTAAAACTACAATGTTCTAATGCTTCATATGAAGTATCCCCCGAGGTATCACATATTAATACTACAATGTTCTAATGCTTCATATGAAGTATCCCCCGAGGTATCACACATTAATACTACAATGTTCTAATGCCTCATATGAAGTATCCCCCGATGTATCACACATTAATACTACAATGTTCTAATGCCTCATATGAAGTATCCCCCGAGGTATGACATATTAAAACTACAATGTTCTAATGCTTCATATGAAGTATCCCCCGAGGTATCACACATTAATACTACAATGTTCTAATGCTTCATATGAAGTATCCCCCGAGGTATCACACATTAATACTACAATGTTCTAATGCCTCATATGAAGTATCCCCCGAGGTATCACACATTAATACTACAATGTTCTAATGCCTCATATGAAGTATCCCCCGAGGTATCACACATTAATACTACAATGTTCTAATGCCTCATATGAGGTATCCCCCGAGGTATCACATATTAATACTACAATGTTCTAATGCCTCATATGAGGTATCCCATATTAATACTACAATGTTCTAATGCCTCATATGAAGTATCCCCTGAGGTATCACACATTAATACTACAATGTTCTAATGCCTCATATGAAGTATCCCCTGAGGTATCACACATTAATACTACAATGTTCTAATGCTTCATATGAAGTATCCCCCGAGGTATCACACATTAATACTACAATGTTCTAATGCTTCATATGAAGTATCCCCCGAGGTATCACACATTAATACTACAATGTTCTAATGCCTCATATGAAGTATCCCCCGAGGTATCACACATTAATACTACAATGTTCTAATGCCTCATATGAAGTATCCCCCGAGGTATCACACATTAATACTACAATGTTCTAATGCTTCATATGAAGTATCCCCCGAGGTATCACACATTAATACTACAATGTTCTAATGCTTCATATGAAGTATCCCCCGAGGTATCACACATTAATACTACAATGTTCTAATGCTTCATATGAAGTATCCCCCGAGGTATCACACATTAATACTGCAATGTTCTAATGCCTCATATGAAGTATCCCCCGAGGTATCACACATTAATACTACAATGTTCTAATGCTTCATATGAAGTATCCCCCGAGGTATCACACATTAATACTACAATGTTCTAATGCTTCATATGAAGTATCCCCCGAGGTATCACACATTAATACTACAATGTTCTAATGCTTCATATGAAGTATCCCCCGAGGTATCACACATTAATACTACAATGTTCTAATGCTTCATATGAAGTATCCCCCGAGGTATCACACATTAATACTACAATGTTCTAATGCTTCATATGAAGTATCCCCCGAGGTATCACACATTAATACTACAATGTTCTAATGCTTCATATGAAGTATCCCCCGAGGTATCACACATTAATACTACAATGTTCTAATGCTTCATATGAAGTATCCCCCAAGGTATCACACATTAATACTACAATGTTCTAATGCCTCATATGAAGTATCCCCCAAGGTATCACACATTAATACTACAACCTCACAATGTTCTAATGCCTCATATGAAGTATCCCCCGAGGTATCACACACTAATACTACAAACACTACAAGTTAGGGAAACATCATTTCATGGAGACCATGAATGCCGAGTCCAGAATTTATGGAGACCCGGGTATCGAAAAGCTTTGGACTTGTCGAGCCTGTTATCGAGTATAGCGGCCCGTGACGTCATGTCCAAACAATCAAAAACAAGAGGCGATCAAGAAATAAATCTAATCAGTCACGCTGGCACAAACATGTCGGTCTAAAAGTGTATTGATCCCTGCTAACCAGCGCTGCCCAGGGAAACAAGGACGAGGAATTTTATTTGCTCACTATTGGAAACATCGCTTCTTTAAGGGGACCGTAAGGGTCCATTTGGTTCCATTTGTACGGGTGGTTGCGTCGTTGTGTTTACATGTGCAGTGGAACAACGGCCGTTACGAGTGAAACGCTGAAAAGTTTCACTCGTCCTCTGTCTCCGTTGACAATTTATAATAATCCAAATGATAATAATCTGTTCAGGAAACTCTAAAACCTCCCTTCGAATGAATGACTAGTGTTGCCTATCGAGACATATTCAATGTACGCTGTCTTCTCAGTCTATCGTTGCCGAAAATGGCAGATCTACAAGCTCACAACGTGATGCGAACAGACACGGTGTGAGCTTGGAGATCGGCTATGTTTGGTGCGTGACACTGTTGTACGATGATATAAATTACACTTTTAAAGCGTATTTTAATGATAGGCAAAAATATATTTTTTACTATAGTCATCTTCATTTAATGTTAGATGGTGGTCAGCCACAAACACAGTCACAACTGGCCAATAAAAAAAGATACCGGTTCTGTTCAGAATTTGTCGTCTCACGTCTTTCCACAAATTAATAGAAAAAGATCAATAGTGGGCTCGATAAAAGCTCAGATCAATAAGCAGGATCGATAAGGTGCTCATTATCAATAAAAATGAACGAGCTCCATCCCTACTACTGAGTGAGGCAGAATATAAACATGGATAAAGTAACACAAAATGTTGTGTCCCAGGAGGGCATAATATCCAATAAATGTATTTGGGCTCTGACGCACCTGTCCGTCCTTAGGTGTGCAAAAGGAAAACTTTCTTCAATGATCTACTTATCAAAATGTATGTATTTTGACATGATAGATTCAATGGTACCAATAAAAAATCTGTATGGCTTCTAGTTTTCAAGATAGCGACCGATTACAACTAAAATACACAGTTTTCTGTCATCATTCGATCAGAAATTAAGTTTCAACCTAGCCTGATCTACTTTACAATGTTGCAATCATTGTCAATTAGTTGACATTCTTTTTATAAGAGAGTGATGTCAAAGCACAACCAGGACACAATGGTGACATATTGCTGTGAGACTCAGCATAGAGTTCAGTGTTGGCTAAGTAGTCTACTAACTGTAGTTATAGTATAATTTAGTGTCCCAAAATCTTATCTAACTAGACCTGTATATACGCCAACTAGTAGTTTAAATGGATTTTTTTCATATCATGAAATACATTTTGATAACTACATCATTAAAATATGTTCAGACATTCAAGTTCTACACCGTTCTAGAAGGTGTTTTCATGCCAAAGTTGGTGCTTGTATCACAAAGTGAACGATTCTTTTGAAATATTGACTATCTGCTGGACTATTCAGGAAATGATATAACATGACATAAAATGATCTACCCTAAGGCCACAGTGCATCCAGCTGAGTTCACCATTTATCTTTTTTCTACTACAACTACTACTGTGATGTGTCTGTGTTTTCAGGATGTGGAATATCATCAGAACTTTGGACCAAATTTCCATCCAACATTTGAGGTGACGATCAACCTCAATGCAGAAATCATCCCATTGAAACTGCTGGGAGGACCTGACAAAAAAGTCTGGGAGAAAAAGATTGACCTGGAAGGTAAAGGCAGAGTTTTATCTTATTATGAGATATAGTGGAATAGCTCTTTCATATTTAAACAGTCTTCCCCATTAAAACCATCCTGGCATATATGGCAACGTTACTTTGTGTATCCTTAACTTCAGTTAAGACTTGCAGCCTTTGAGTTCATAAGTCTAGAGCAGCCGTAGAGTCTGTAAGTCCTGTTGTATCCTACTGACTCACCTGTCAGTGAGGAGCCTCCACCGAGAGGACGTACTGTTGTATCCTACTGACTCACCTGTCAGTGAGGAGCCCCCACTGGGAAGATGTTGCGCCTCCATTCTAATGCTCTTATTAAACATTCCCCACTGACAGGCTCCACCCCCAGCCTGTAGGAGTACATACAGTGAGGTTACCCTCCCCTGTGAATGTCACATTCTGCTAGCCTGGCGTTGTCCAGACTGATGACGTGGATTCACTCACACGTTCCTCCACGGTATCAGTCTGGACTTTGGCCAATAGGCAGAGAGTATGAGAAATCAGAAAATGAACGGGCCAATCAGGGTCTGCTTTTCACTGTTGTACGGACAGCAGTTGAAACGCTGAACGTACAAAAACAATGGCTAACATTCTGCCTCTTACCAGGTTCTTGACCAATTAGAAAATGATAGATCAAATACTATGCAATGGAAAACATAACACTGCTATAGGTAGGCCACCAGGCCTGGCGGAGATCTGTGCTCCACGGAGCGCCCCTTTCTTGTTTATGGCTGTGACTGTGATTTGTGACATGAACAAATTAACAGTTTGTTTCTAACTTTGCTAGGACATATTTACTCACATTTATGCATTTCTTATCTAATTTCAACACTTTTTGTTGTTGTTCTTGCAGCACGACCTGAAGGAAAGGCTGCTTCTGTCTCAGGTGAGTGTTTTTGAGCATGACTTCATTATTTTTAAATTCAGTCTGTTGTGTGTGGCAGACATATGGGTCGTTTATGAACATATGGAAGAAATCACATCCGGTATTGGTTCAAAATGTGACGTAACTGGACAAATGGGTGATTCCATATTTGATAGGATGGGTGGCAACCCTAGCTTGTTTTAATGTGCACAAATCATTTAACAATGTTTGATTTTGTAGACACTCAACATATGTTTTTGTTCCCATTGTTCTAAGAGCACCACACATTCATATAATCTGTAATAAGACTTTAGTTGTGTCAGATAAACGGGCCGTAGACAACAGTAATTACCTTTCTGAACAAATGGAATCACTTTACTATCAGGATAATTACTGCCAGGTAATACCAGCTTTCTTAAACAAGTCTGTTGTCTTTCCTGACACAATGTAGCAGTAGACCAGCATGCATCTGCAGACCCTCCAGTGTCAAGTTCAACTTCAACAAGCAGAGCAGCTGAAGGTGAGCTGACTCTCACTACACATAGGTGTCTACAGTAAACTATAGATACACAAAACATATTTAACTACTTTCTAGGGCCGGGTTCCACGATGCGGTGCGGGTCACATGCGCGTGATTTTTATTAATAATGAATTAAACTACTATAAAACAACAGTAACAACAACACACTCTACCAGCCTCCAGTGGTGGAAAATAGCAGATCTACAAGCTCACAATGCCTTGCGCTTGTAGATCTGCTATTTTCACATGGTCACTGTAATGTTTTATAATAATAATCGAAATCTACAAAGTAACTAGTAACTAAAGTTTTCAAATAATTATAGTGGAGTAAAAAGTACAATATTTGCCTCTGAGATGTAGTGGAGTTACTGGAGTAGAAGTAAAAGTATTAGAAATTGTAAATACTCGAGAGTCAAGTGCAAATACCTCAAAGTTGTACTTAAGTACAGTTCTTGAGTACATGTACTTAAAGACGTATGCCAAAATACGTATGCCGAAAAAAAAATGCTTTTCACTGTTCTCAGGTCAAATATTGATATGCGATTAAAATGCGATTAATTGCGATTCATTAATTATAAAGCCTCTAATTAATTAGATGTTTTTTTTAATCAAGTCCCAGCCCTACTACTTTCATGTTAACATACAATATGTCATATTATGTAATGATGGATCTCCACTGTATTGAACCACAAACACTACCTGTTTACCACCTCCGTAGCCACAACCAACAGCTTGCTTTCTCCGCTTCCTCTGACAGTTTTTTGACAGTTCCTTAATAGTTCCTTGACAGTTCCTTGATAGTTCCTTCATAGTTCCTTGATTGTTCCTTGATAGCCCTCTTAAGGTTTAGCCTCCGTCTTTCCAGCTGCACGGAGAAGCTGGATTGCCGATAGTGGCGGGAAAAAAAACATTAATTTCAGTGGACGAATTTTTTTTTTCATGTTCACGGCAATGATCCTCCGTTCAAATGATTCGTTCACATTCACCGTTCAGTAGCGCTATTGTCCAGTGAAAAACAACTAAACCGTCCTAATATATCAGTAGCCTAACTGAGGTATTCAAAGACTTTCCATTATAAAACATAGAATGTTAATAAACGTGTTTAAACATGTTTCACCCACAGAGTTTCACCAACAACTCAATTTTCATTCCCCTTCAGAGAAACACTTTGTCGACAAACACTGGCCTGTCCTGATTCAGAGAGTGCAGATGGTGGATCCCATCCTGGATCTGCTCCAGGCTGAGGGTGTCATCACCCATGAGGGCTACAGTAATGTGAGGTCTAAGTCCACCACTCAGGAGAAGATGAGGGAACTCTATCCACTCCTGAACTCCAGCAAAGCCAAAGACATGTTCTACAAAGGTCTAGAGGAACATGAGAAGCTTCTCCTTGATGATCTGAAGTAATTTGCATTTTAATTAATTTTTACAAGGTATAAGAGAATGTACCTTTTCAGGCCATGATGCTTTCAGTGTTAATATGAATCATTATAATTTATCCTCTTGATTTACAAGAGCTCTACACTTTAATTGCAATGTTAAGCTACAGATTGATGTAGGCCTGACCTACTTTTTCTTTGTGAAAATGGAGGCCACAGTTAGGCTACTGAATGTCAAGGTCATTGATACAATGATATGAACGTTACTGGTCCACTGGAAGAAACCCATGCACTACAGCAGGTGATTTATGTAAACATTTAGTCATTTAACTACAGCAGGTGATTTATGTAAACATTTAGTCATTTAACTACAGCAGGTGATTTATGTAAACATTTAGTCATTTAACTACAGCAGGTGATTTATGTAGCCTATTCAGCCATTGTAGGCGAGACCTGTAAACATTTAGTAATGAACGATCAGCCACTTGGCTGGCTGTAAGAGAGTAACAGTTTGATCTGCTAGCTACAGTACCTACCACGTTGTTTGACCAAAGCGCAACACGTTGTCCTGGTCCTACGACCCAATCTCATGGCAACCGGAAGTCCTGACAGTTTCAGGGGAAAGTTTGTAATTTGACTGAATAAATATGATATGTGGCTCAAATGGCTGGGGTCCATGATGTCTGTCTAGGTTAAATGCTTCATCTTAGTTTGTAGCGTCCATTTTAAATCAAGGAAGTGATCAAACTCCACTCTAGTTAATGTGTAGTCATAATGTGTTTATGTAAAGCACCTTGACGTAAACACATTGATATCATTATAATGTGTTTACATATAAAGCACCTTGACATAAACACATTGATATCATTATAATGTGTTTACATATAAAGCACCTTGACGTAAACACATTGATATCATTATAATGTGTTTATATATAAAGCACCTTGACGTAAACACATTGATATCATTATGTGTTTACATATAAAGCACCTTGACATAAACACATTGATAACATTATAATGTGTTTACATATAAAGCACCTTGACGTAAACACATTGATAACAACGTGTTATTGACTCCAAATGTAGATACAAAATACTACAGTTTAGCTCAGCTGATGAAAAGGAAGGCAGATGGCTTTACATCATATTTGTATCTCTCTCAATAGATCCTCATCATCACCAATAATATCAATGTCAATAATATTTCTACACATAATGTGGTAATTAACAGTAAAGCTGTTATTTTTCTCTTAGGAAGTAAGTGATGCTGAGATGGAGCAGGAGTTCCAGTAAATCCAGTATCCATGGACAGACCAGATGAAGTATAACATGCTTTATTTAAAGACATTTACTAGATTCATCAGACTTCAGAGGTTGATCCTACCAATATGATGGCCTAATATTATTTTTGGGAGCATTATAATTATCCATGTCTGCTGATTAGATCATAAAACTGGTCTATCCTAATAGTTATATCTTATTGCTCTCTGATACAGGTCTCTATAGTTATCGTATCTCTCTGACTGTTCTTTTAATGTCATGGTGTTCTGTGTTCTGAAAACATGATTCCAGACCAGATGGTAACTAAGGACAAGCAGAAGTAAACATTGTACCTCATACTTTTTATATGCATTATATTTTTACTATTGATATTTTGTTCTATAGACTGAGGAACAGTCATTTGACCTGTTGTATGTTTGATCATATACATATCACAGTACCTTGTGTCTCTGATGTAAATACATTCATGTATGTTTGAGGTGATATTTCACACAACAAACTGGGAACACTGTATATTTGACCTGTTGTATGTTTGAACATGTAACTATCACTGTACCAGCCTTGTGCCTAAGTGTATATAAACCTTTATATAGCCTTTATTAGCTACTTACAGTAGAGACTATGAATGTTAATTCATCCTCCAGTGATAACCTATTCATGAAACAGTGAAAGTATTTTTATATGTGATTGTATTAAAGGATGATAAAGTCATTCATATTACAGACTTTGTTTCATTAAAAAACACACAGTTATTCATGTTGTTATGATCAACTTTATGTCAATAAACTTTATGTTCAAACATGATTTTTTTCTTAAGTACTTGTTGTAAATCACTCAGGTGGTCCTGATTACCACCTGTTTACAAATTACACATATGCAGGATGTCATTTAAAACGACACGTTGTGAGCTTGTAGATCTGCTATTTCCGATGCAGAGATGTGGTGCAGAGCAGACATGTCCAAAGTGCGGCTCGGAGTCCAATGGTGGCACGAGGTCAGATTTTATACGGCCCAGTATCTTTATTGTTCCCTCAGGATATTCACTCTCACGGTCAAACATGGAACACACACACACACACACACACACACACACACACACACACACACACACACACACACACACACACACACACACACACACACACACACACACACACACACACACACACACACACACACACACACACACACACACACACACACAACCATCCTATCTGTAAGGCAGTCTAATTAAAGGTTTCATGACATTTAGTTTTACATTAAAGTCTTTATCCTTCAAACGTGTATTAAAAGGTTTTATCTGAAACATCCACTCCAGTGAGCCATGGCAGCTTTTTGACACTAACACAGGGGGAGCCTGGGATCGAACCAGGAAACCTTCCGTTGCCTGAAGCGGGCCGCTCTACCTCCTGAGACACTGGGTGGACCGCTCTACCTCCTGAACCACTGAGTGGACCGCTCTGTCTCCTGAACCACTGAGTGGACCTCTCTACCTCCTGAACCACTGAGTGGACCTCTCTACCTCCTGAACCACTGAGTGGGCCGCTCTACCTCCTGAACCATTGAGTGGACCTCTCTACCTCCTGAACCACTGAGTGGACCGCTCTACCTCCTGAACCATTGAGTGGACCGCTCTACCTCCTGAACCATTGAGTGGACCGCTCTACCTCCTGAACCACTGAGTGGACCGCTCTACCTCCTGAGACACTGAGTGGACCGCTCTACCTCCTGAACCACTGAGTGGACCGCTCTACCTCCTGAGACACTGAGTGGACCGCTCTACCTCCTGAACCATTGAGTGGACCTCTCTACCTCCTGAACCACTGAGTGGACCGCTCTACCTCCTGAGACACTGAGTGGACCGCTCTGTCTCCTGAACCACTGAGTGGACCTCTCTACCTCCTGAACCACTGAGTGGACCGCTCTACCTCCTGAACCACTGAGTGGACCGCTCTACCTCCTGAGACACTGAGTGGACCGCTCTACCTCCTGAACCACTGAGTGGACCGCTCTACCTCCTGAGACACTGAGTGGACCGCTCTACCTCCTGAACCATTGAGTGGACCTCTCTACCTCCTGAACCACTGAGTGGACCGCTCTACCTCCTGAGACACTGAGTGGACCGCTCTGTCTCCTGAACCACTGAGTGGACCTCTCTACCTCCTGAACCACTGAGTGGACCGCTCTACCTCCTGAACCACTGAGTGGACCGCTCTACCTCCTGAACCACTGAGTGGACCGCTCTACCTCCTGATACACTGAGTGGACCGCTCTACCTCCTGAACCACTGAGTGGACCGCTCTACCTCCTGATACACTGAGTGGACCTCTCTACCTCCTGAACCACTGAGTGGACCACTCTACCTCCTGAACCACTGAGTGGACCGCTCTACCTCCTGAACCACTGAGTGGACCGCTCTACCTCCTGAACCACTGAGTGGACCTCTCTACCTCCTGAACCACTGAGTGGACCACTCTACCTCCTGAGACACTGAGTGGACCGCTCTACCTCCTGAGACACTGAGTGGACCGCTCTACCTCCTGAACCACTGAGTGGACCGCTCTACCTCCTGAGACACTGAGTGGACCTCTCTACCTCCTGAACCACTGAGTGGACCGCTCTGTCTCCTGAACCACTGAGTGGACCTCTCTACCTCCTGAACCACTGAGTGGACCGCTCTACCTCCTGAACCACTGAGTGGACCGCTCTACCTCCTGAACCACTGAGTGGACCTCTCTACCTCCTGAACCACTGAGTGGACCTCTCTACCTCCTGAACCACTGAGTGGACCGCTCTACCTCCTGAACCACTGAGTGGACCGCTCTACCTCCTGAACCACTGAGTGGACCTCTCTACCTCCTGAGACATCTGATATTTTTTTAATGTTTTGAAACATCCTGAAAATGTTTGGAACATTTTGAATAATGTTGAATTTCTTAACATAACTCTTCTGTTCTGGGGGTCCCTGGCACTGTATATTTTCAGATGGGGGGTCCCTGTGGGTCCCTGGGGGTCCCTGGGGGCCATAAAGCATACATTAATGTGGGGGTCATCCATAATAATCTTCAGACACATGTCGTGTCTGCTAATGGACACTAGAAGGCGTCAAAGGCTGGGCGAACCTTGCAGGAACGATGGTCTTAGGACCTTGTTATCTCCTAACCAATCAGAGTGCAGAGGGGCACTCGCGACGCGTTGTGAGCTTGTAGATCTGTATTTTCAAACATTTTAGTACTTTTACTTTTGGTACTTTAAGTACATTTTTATACCAAAACCTTTGTACTTTTACTCAAGTAGATTTTGAATTCCCGACTTTTACTTGTAACAGAGTATTTCTATATTGCAGTATTGATACTTTTACTTAAGTAAGTGATACTTTTACTTACACTTAGGGTTCGTTTTAATCACTAAAACATCCAGGTGTGAAGGCCAGTGGTGGAAAAGTACTCAAAGTAAAAGTATCAATACTGCAACGTAGAAGTATTCTGTTATAAGTAAAAGTCCAGAATTCAAAGTTTACTTTAAAGTATAAAAGTATTGGTATCAAAATGTACTAAAGTACCAAAAGTAGAAAGTACACATTATGCAGAATGTCCCATTTGACAAGTTTTTATAATGTTTTGAAAATATCAGATCTACAAGCTCACAGTGCGTGGCCTTATACTTCATTGTACAAAGGTGTGACACACTGTAAATATCAGAGCTACAAACTAAGGAGAGTTTGTAGATTTGCTATTGAAGAGTTAAACGCTAAGAGTTAGACAGACAGTTTGAAAGGGTTAATAAAACATTCTGTTGGCTTTATTTTCATTTATTTATTTTCAAGACAGGAAAAAATACAACCAATCACCAACAAGGAGGATATGACATCATACAAATAGGCCTTCTTTGATTGGTTGGCCTCTACTTCAACCTATGAACAAGTAAAGAGTTGTTTCACAGTTGTGTGGTAATCCTGGACTATTAGGAAACACCGCCCCCTAGTGCTGGCATGTGGTACGACACATACACCACAGACAGTTTCAACTTGTCAAATGAATCATTTTGATTGGCCGCTGTGACACCCAATCACAGCTGTTACCATAACAGCAGTCCTTCAGAACCAATGACTGATTGATTCAAGTAGTGCTTTTGTTTGGATTGCATATATTTGCATAAACTTTGCGTATATTTGCATAAATTATGACTACTTGCTAACAAATCAACATCACTGATAGGCCAGGGTTACCACACGATACTCACACACGATTGGATAATTATACAGGGGGGTGTGGCTAACAGGACCACACCTCACACACTATTGGACAGTGGCAAAGGGGGCGTGTCACAATGCATTGATTGACGGGTAGTGCGTGTGCGTGTGCTTGTGTGTGTGTGTGCGTGCCTGCGTACGTCCATGTGTGTGTGCGTGTGCGTGTGTGAGTGTTTGTTTGTGTGTGTCTGTGTGTGTGTGTGTGTGTGTGTGTGTGCGTGCGTGTGCGTGTGCGTGTGCGTGGGTGCGTGTGTGCGTGTGCGTGCGTGTGTGTGTGTGTGTGTCAGGGCTGAACAACATTAGGAACAACAAGTGATAACATTGTTAAACGTTGCCGTGACGATATGACCTGCAATACGTAAACAAATACTTTAGTCAGATATAGTGGTTGTCAGGCAGAAACCTCATATTTTGTGTGTGTGTGCGTGCGTGTGTGTGCGTGTGTGTGTGTGCGTGCGTGTGCGTGCGTGTGCATTTTATAAGTATCAAACCAATAGAAAGTATTAACAACAGCATGTCTGACATTATAATATATATTATTAGTTATAAGTTTCTACCTGACATTATAATATATATTATTAGTTATAAGTTTCTACCTGACAGCCACGACTTACAGAGCACAGAAACACAAATAATAACAATAAATGTTACTAAGGAATTCATATAATTAAAAGTAATTAACTAAACTTATGAACTAACTAAAATACTTAACTCAATTAATCAATTAATCAATCAACTAACTCCATAACTCATAACTCCATGATCTAACTCGTTAAACTCTTAATTAACTAATTAAATAACGATGCGGGAAGAAAAAAACAAAGAGGAAAAAAACATGAACATAGATAAATGAACATGAATTTATATAAATTAACATTAATTTATATAAATTAATATGTATTTATGTAAATTAAGATATATTTACCCCCCCCCCCCATGCAGATCTACAAGCTTGTAGATCTGTTATTAAAGGGGGTTGGAGAGATTTTGATGCTATGTGAACTCATTTTATCTGGGGACCCCCTGGAACCCCCTCAAGGACCCCCGGGGGTCCCCGGACCGCACTTTGAGAACCACTGCATCTAATTCAAATTTTTACTTTTTGATTGATGACCCTGTAACCGTGGTAACATGCGTGTGTTGCTATGACAACCTGTGCTTGTGATAACCTTACAGGAAGTGCAGTATCTGTTCTGAACCAATCAGATCGCTAGAATCGCCCCCAGGCAGATAGGTAGCCCCGCCCCCAGGGGGATAGGAAGCCCCGCCTGTGTCTTCAAACATGGTTCTGGGTGATGACGTCACCGTTCTATGGCCCCGCCCCTCTTTGCACCTATTGGTTGCTGTTGCTTGGTCTCCACCCACTGGCCTCTCAGTGAAAACCAACACTATAGACCAATTATTTGTTTACCAACATTGAGACTGGATGCACAGGTGATTGTTTCACGCAATCAATTCCCAACATGTTGTTTTGGGGTGCGCTGGTTTCAGCACACCCCACCCCCCTCTAACCTCTAACCCCCTCTAACCTCTAACCCCAACCCCCTCTAACCTCTAACCCCAACCCCCTCTAACCTCTAACCCCAACCCCCTCTAACCTCTAACCCCAACCCTCTCTAACCTCTAACCTCTAACCCCAACCCCCTCTAACCTCTAACCCCAACCCCCTCTAACCTCTAACCCCAACCCCCTCTAACCTCTAACCCCAACCTGCCCCTCTTGTGTGTTGGCTGGTGAGGCCTAGCGAGACCTGATAGAATGGGTTTCATTTCGCGCATACTGGTTGAACGCATACTGGTTGAATGCATACTGGTTCTTATCAGGGTGACGTCGTCTGTTAAGGGGTCTATAGTGACTATAGTGGCATTACGTGTTTTTTTTTCTCCTAAAAAAAACAGGATTCTTTTTCCTCTAATTTTTATCGAACTCAGCATAAACAACCAGAAAGGGACGGAACCAGACGGAAGGGGCGTGCTGGTTGGTCGGTCAGGGACCAATCAGAAAGCTGACAAAGGGTCTTAAATATTGATCAAAATTAAAGTGATCGCATTTGCATTTTTTTATATTGATGCATATCGAATGATATTTTTCTTAACAAATAAATATAGTGGTGTTTACTGGTTTGTACAGGTGTGTGTGTGTGTGTGTGTGTGTGTGTGTGTGTGTGTGTGTGTGTGTGTGTGTGTGTGTGTGTGTGTGTGTGTGTGTGTGTACCAGTCAGATCAAAGTGTGTTTTATATGAAAGTACTCTTAAAACATCTCAAAATACTTCATCATCATCATCATGTAGAATGTTTTTCTGTACAGATTATTGCTCTGTGAACGCTATGTAAACAATGTGTGTGTGTGTGTGTGTGTGTGTGTGTGTGTGTGTGTGTGTGTGTGTGCGTGCGTGCGTGCGTGCGTGGTACGTGTGTGTATGTGTGCGCGCATGTGTGTGTGTGTGTGTGTGTGCGTGCGTGTGCGTGTGCGTGTGCGTGTGCGTGTGCGTGTGCGTGTGTGTGTGCTTGTGTTCAGGTGTTGATTCGTAGTTTGAAGGAAACTCGTCCGGCGAACTTGTCTCTCTCGGTGCCGGCCAGCAGGGTGTTGGAGTTGATTTTACACTCGATGCTCAGGTCTGTGTTCAACGTTACGTTGAGGAACTTCACCGCTACCAGAGGCTGAGTGTAGTTCACCTAAATATATAGAATATATGTTAAATATATGTTAAATATATTTATGTTACATTATATAAAATATATGAATAAACTTCACCTCCACCTTCACCTAAAATGTATTAAATAGGTGTGAGGGCCGTAGGGCTGCACTATGTTTGAGTCATAGTGTCAGAGTACCCGTTGTACCCATCTGTGTCCCTTTTGTGCCCATATATGGAGATCCCTGTATATGCCCTGTATATATATATATATATATATATATATATAATATTTTATATATTATATTTTACATAGCAATTAAAAACAGAGCAAGAATGAAGCATGAGGGCTTTATCAGCATAGAAATGAAAATTCACCCTGTGATCGTTAACAGGTTCTCCCAGCAGCAGTCTATACAGGGACAACAATAAAGGAAGGACCAATAATTGAGCCCTGTGGAATACCAGAACAGATGTGTTTGGTTGAGTCAAAGTCGGCTCGATTGACAGAATATCTTCTGCCTGTTAGGTAGGAAGGAGTAGAACCAACACAAACCTATGCAGTACTCCAGACCTACTGTAGTACTGCATACAGTATACAGTATACAGTATACAGTATACTGTATACAGTATACAGTATAGAGTACTGGTATCCATATATATATATATGTATCTATATATATATATAGTATATACCAGTATACATATATATACTGTATCAATATATATATATTTTTTAAAGCAAACATTTGTGACTCAAATCTTTGCTTCAGTGGGGTGTGCGTGTGCACATATAATGAGTGTGTATGTGCAGTGTGTAGTAAGTAGTGTGTACCTGTGTGTGTGCACATATAATGAGTGTGTATGTGCAGTGTGTAGTAAGTAGTGTGTACATATAATGAGTGTGTATGTGCAGTGTGTAGTAAGTAGTGTGTACCTGTGCGTGTGTACATATAATGAGTGTGTATGTGCAGTGTGTAGTAAGTAGTGTGTACCTGTGTGTGTGTGTGTGTACATATAATGAGTGTTTATGTGCAGTGTGTAGTAAGTAGTGTGTACCTGTGTGTGTGTACATATAATGAGTGTTTATGTGCAGTGTGTAGTGAGTAGTGTGTACCTGTGCTTTCTTGCCATAGTAAGGATAGTACATGAGGTTGAGGCTTCCATTAGGAGGGTAGTACTGGATGGGTCCTAGTGTCCCTCCCGTCTGCAACAAAGGACAATATTTATGTTAAAATAACAACATAAAACAATATTTATATTAAAATAACAACATAAAACAATATTTACATTAAAATAACAACATAAAACAATATTTACATTAAAATAACAACATAAAACAATATTTATGTTCAAATGACAACACCGAACAATATTTATATTAACACATTGAGTGCCAAAAACTGAATATTCAGTTTTTAGTTTTTTTTTCTTTCCACCGGAGGGCGCTCTAACACAGGGTGCAACATAGGAATGATCCAAGGACCCTTTAACACTTGCATGACTAAGCTATCAATATGACCGATTTTGAGAATTTAAAGTGGATTATCTTCTCTCATGAAGCTCTGAGAAAGTTCCCCTTTCATGACTTTTCCTAAATATTTGTTTCAAATCATCTCAGTTTTTTTTTTCTTTCTGAAACGTATTATAAATATGAAATATATACCATATATACCATCCCAACCGTTATATTTCGGCTAAATTGACCGCTCTCCCCCTCTCTACCCCATGGAAGAGTAGTTCACGCAACAAGGCTATGTTGCCATGTGTGCTTATTATAAGCGACTTTGGGCTTGTTTTTCACGTCTTTCCATTATTATTATTATTATTATTATTATTATAATTATATATATAATTACATTATAATGGTAATACTTTTCTACTCCACTACAGCTCAGAGGCAAATCTTGTACTTTTACTCCACTACAATTATTTGAAAACTTTAGTTACTAGTTACTTTGCAGATATAAATATCTTTTCATACTTGTTTAGATTAGAGCTTCATGCATGTCCTTTTGTAAATGATTTTTTATTAGGTACATATTTATATAGAAAGGTCTAACCAGGGACTGGGGTTGCAAATTAGCCTCGGCTATAAACCCCATTTACAATGCAATGGTTTCATGGACGGATGTGACGTCATTCCAAAAAAACCTGACGTGCATCCTCCCCAATGATGGGATCTGGAGAGAAAGGTCCATATCTCCATATCTTTCTTTTGTGGTGAAAACAAGACATTTTAGACGCGATGGTGGATCGCGGTAGAAATGTTATTGTTCCAGTCGTTAGACGGGACCCTCGGCCATCGCCCAGAGACCCTTTGTTTACATCCGGGTCCTCGTCGTGGCCTCTGCAGCTCTAAAAAGATTCGCCAATAAACGGTAAAACACGCTATAGCTCTGAGGATGATTTTGATACCTGGCACTCAATGTGTTAAAATAACAACACAAAACAATATGGACATTTATGACATTTAATAAAACAACAACATGTAACAAAACAAACGCATTCATTAAGAACCCTATATGGTTGAGCGGAGACCCTCAGGGTTCTACACTGGTGCCTTTTCTGTTTACATAAAAAAAAATTAAACTCATAAAAAACTAAATAAAAACTAAGCTATGAGAGACAGACAGACAGACAGACAGACAGACAGACCTTTGATCCACAGGTGATGTAGGGAGACTGTCCGTCTCGACCAGGCAGCATCCCTATGACCTGTTACCATGGACACACACACACACACACACACACACACACACACACACACACACACACACACACACACACACACACACACACACACACACCAATATATAAGAAACTTTACATAAAAAAACACGCCCAAAGTGGCTTATAATAAGCAGACTTGGCAACACTGGATGCGTGTTGGTCTGTTTGATGTGAGCGGAATGGAAATGAATTGATGTGTGTGTGTGTGTGTGTGTGTGTGTGTGTGTGTGTGTGTGTGTGTGTGTGTGTGTGTGTGTGTGTGTGTGTGTGTGTGTGTGTGCGCGTGCGTGAGCTTTTACCCGGTTCAGTTTGATGATGACACAGGGTCTTGCATCCTGGTAACCATAGTAACGATCCTCTATCCCAGAACAGAAGTCCAGCATGGTTCTGTTGAACTGACACGACTTTTTAGGATTGTTCCTCACCTAGAGTATAGATTATACATTATACATTATACATTATAAATTATAAATGATACATTATACATTATACATTATACATTATAGATTATAGATTATATACATTATGTAAACACACCTGCTGGCAGGTGTGTCAGTCACAGGTTCTGCAACTTGATTTATATCAGGATAAATTTGCGTAAAGACAAAACGGAAGTGGGTAGAGTGAGTCACATCTGTTTTATATGTTAATCATGATCAGAGCGAGAGTCATTCAAAACAAGAGTGATTAAAGGGATATTTCACTTTCAAAAAAACTTTGAAAGTTGCTCGATTCAGTATTTAGACATTTGATATTCATTTTATCAGACACCTTCCTATACAAACCCATTGTAACTTCAAACTCCATTTTAACTATGTTAGATTCATCAAAAAACCCTGTCCTTGGTTCTGGTGACTCACCCTGCCCCCCTAATACGCGAGGGGGGCGTGTTTTTTCAATTACTTTTTTTAATTTTGTTTTTGTTTTTTTTTATAAAGAAAAATAAAATACAATAAAAAAATAAAAATTAAAAAATTAAAAAATTAGCGGAAAAACACGGCCCCCTCACACATTAGGAGGGCAGGGTGAGTCACCAGAACCAAGGACGGGTGTTTTCGACGAATCTAAAATGGTTCAAATGGAGTTTGAAGTTACAATGGGTTTGTATAGGAAGGGGGCGTGTCTGATAGAATGAATATCAAATATATAAATACTGAATCGAGCAACTTAAAAACGGTCTGGGGGCTCACAAAGGCCTGAGTAGATGATAAAATGACCAAAAGTTTTTTTGAAAGTGAAATATCCCTTTAACAACAGAAGCATATTGGGGGATTTTGGCAAATATTTTGGAGGCGCTGCCCACACGTTTAGCTGTGCTGCTCATTCCACGAATGCCCACTCCTTACGAGTTATACCTCGTTGTAAAGGTGACTAATCAACAATAAAAATGATGTAAGATACAATCGTTAACCTCAGAGCATAATTGCCTAAAAATAAGTCGCTTTTTGGCCAAACATTTGTGTCTAACTCTACTCTCCTAACACTGCTGCATCGTTGTGCCTTATTGCCTGTGTCCTAAGCCAATCAGAACGCTTGTTACATTCCAAAATCACTTTATGCCGAAGTCAAAGAGATGACTTAGGCAGGAAGTGATTTTATGCAGATAGTGTTTTTCGTGGCATTCCTGAGACAATAATCTGGAGACTTCACCGGTCATCAAATTATTGTCTCAGGAATGCCACAAAAACTCAAAGTAATCCTTTAAGGTTCCAAACGTTTTGTGAGGAGTTTATTATAGAGTATATATTATACAATATATTTACAGACCGACCGACCGACCGACCGACCGACCGACCGACCGACCGACCGACCCCTGTATGATGGAGTAGATAAATGATGTGTTTTTAAACTACAGATACAGGGACACCCCTGTATGATGGAGTAGATAAATGATGTGTTTTTAAACTACAGATACAGGGACACCCCTGTATGATGGAGTAGATAAATGATGTGTTTTTAAACTACAGATACAGGGACACCCCTGTATGATGGAGTAGATAAATGATGTGTTTTTAAACTACAGATACAGGGACAGAGTGCAGTAGATCTGTGGTTGAAAAACATCACTCTGCACTACCTGGCTGATCAGCTAGGTGGTGCTGCTGCACACTCACATAAACACACACATGACGTGAATTCAATTAAACACTTTGGCCGGAATAATAAAATGTTGTCAGACACGTTGCCTAGCGGAAACCCTGACCGACAGACAGACAGACAAACAGACAGACAGACAGACAGACAGACAGACAGACAGACAGACAGACAGACACGTACCTCGCCGCTGTCTTCTTGGATGAAGTACTGGTCGGGGATGCAGTTATCATTGTTCTGAGCCTGAAGACTGTTACCATAGGCTACAGACAGACAGACAGACAGACAGACAGACAGACAGACTCAGTGAGTTTTTTACAAGCAGACACTAACGTCACACTTGTAGATCAGCCATTTTCAAATGGCTGAAATATATATGCATTACTGTAGGGCTGAAGGTTAATGCATGTTTTGTAATAATAATCAAAATCTACAAAGTAACTAGTAACTAAAGTTCTAAAATAATTGTAGTGGAGTAAAAGTATAATATTTGCCTCTGGGATGAGTAGAAGTAAAAGTACTGGAAATTTGAAATACTCCAGTAAAGTATAAAAAAAAAACTCAAAATTGTACAGCACTTTACTTTACACCACTGGACATAGCATGTAGCTTATGCTCCAGACTCACATTCCTCACACAGTGGAGACACAGAGAGGAACATGACAGTATAATGTAGTCTGTGAACCATCTGAAATAGAATCAGACAATGTGTTGCATTGATGAATCTGTCTCAAGGCTTTCTGACACTCGGCCATTCATCGCTTCGTCTCTCACGACAAGCATCAACACATCTACAGTCAAATCATATCGGATAATAATAATAATAATAATAATAAACTTTATTTGTATAGCACCTTTCATGACATGAAATGCAGCTCAAAGTGCTTTACAGAGCAAGGATACAATTACAGTTAGAACCAATTTAACAATAAAGCAAACAAAAATAAAATAAAATAAAATAAAAGCAGTAAAATGCAGTAAAATGCAGTGGCCCTCGCCACTACACAACTACAACACAAATGGATATAACTTAAATGTAGTGGCCACTGTCCTCTACAACACAGCTAAAGAAATATCCACACTTCACACAATTGCCAATATTACATGTGTACCTTGTGTACCTTAGTAATATATCTTCACACAATTGTCAATATTACACCTTAGTAATATATTTTCACTTAGTAATATTACACCTTAGTAATATATTTTCACCATGTTTACCACGTGTGGACTAGCCCAGGGGATCTGCTAACTTATCACATCCAAACCACACACCGTACACCCCTGAGAATGATATCGGGGTTATACAAGATATATAGAATAAACATAGACAAAAGGACATAAGATTAATATAAGATATAATATAAGATATAATACTAGAAAATGTGCTCCTCGGAGCACAAGTCTCCGCCAGCAGACCCGTGCTATTTTAATAGCACGGGTCGTCTTGGTAGAACGGGTCGTCTTGGTAGAATGCGCATGGTTTTTGGTGTTCTGCAGGGGCGACTGAATATGTAGTGTCTGCATCTAAAGAATGTTCTTCTTGAAGCAATGTGTCATATGGGAGTCCTCGTAATTGACTGGTTTGTTCAAATGCTTGTCTGTCTTCCTCATCTTCATTGTCTTGAACAGTTTCAGCAGTTGATTGGTGTGTTTGATCTATGTCAGTTTTGTCTAGTGCTACATAATGTATTTGATCAAGGTGGCCAATTGTTACAGTATTAAGACTTCGGCCTTGTTGTGGGATCAATTCAACTGTATAGTCCTGGTCTGTGTTACTGTTGTAGATGAGTATGCTTTCTTAGCTTTGGCCTTCTGCGCCTTTGCTTGACCAATGTTAGGTGTTCTCAGAGGGACACACACACGCACGGACGGGTGAACAGGTACTGTTCCAATCAAGACTGATTGATCCTGTCTTACCTCACTTCAAAAGACATAGATGACCTTTTGAAGTGACACACCTATTTATAGGATTTTATTTCGTCATGCGTCCCTCTAGCCAATCAAAGGCATTCGTGTCAACATATTGACACGTGTCACGTGGAGCTTGACCAATGTTAGCTTGGCTAGGGGGGAGGTGAACACACGGCGGGACGAAGCGAAAACATACTCTCCACCTCCGGCGGAGACAATAAGATCATATGGACATCAGGGAGAGTCATATAATGGGTGAAATGTTGTGATTGACAACTGCTCACATTTAAACTGGTTTCTACGTTCCATTGATAAATGAGGGCCAGTGTGTGGGGGTGTGTGTGTGTGTGTGTGTGTGTGTGTGTGTGTGTGTGTGTGTGTGTGTGTGTGTGTGTGTGTGTGTGTGTGTGTGTGTGTGTGTACGCGTGCGTGCGTGTGTGTCTCTCACGTTTTAAGAAGCTGTCCAGTGATTGGACGTAGCGGTCCCAGGTCTCTGTGTCCTGCAGGTTGTAGAAGATCTCCAGGTTGTCTCCTCGTGGACGAATCATCATGCCTGAAACATAACCACACCCACACAACAGCCAATCAGCATCCTCCTTACAACCCTCCTTATATCTACACCGCTGGTTCATATGGTTTCCCTTAAATTCAGTTGAATATATTCTAGAATAAATTCAGTTGAATATATTCTAGAATAAATTCAGTTGAATATATTCTAGAATAAATTCAGTTGAATATATTCTAGAATAAATTCAGTTGAATATATTCTAGAATAAATCATATTTAACTCTCTCAGTGCTGCTCCATACATGGACGTTGTTAACTTCACCTGGAACGCATCTGTGTCATTTTATATTGTTTTATACTTTGGCTTCAAAACTCTACAGATCTACAAGCTACCAGCTTGTAATAATGTAATAATGTATGCTATTACATAAATTTTTGAAACAACATTTTTAACTCAAATCTTTGCTTCCTTGGAAAAACATATTTGGGTAAAACCATCACACCCAGAATGATATGTATTTGGCCAGGGACCCCCATCTCCAAAATATGTTGTTCCAGGGACCCCCATCTCAAAATATGTTGTTCCAGGGACCCCCATCTCAAAATATGTTGTTCCAGGGACCCCCATCTCAAAATATGTGGTTCCAGGGACCCCCATCTCAAAATATGTTGTTCCAGGGACCCCCATCTCAAAATATGTTGTTCCAGGGACCCCCATGAAGCAAAGATTTGAGTTAAAAATGTTCTCTTTAAAAAATATATATTTTCAAAGATTTGCACAAATGTTCTAGATGTCCTGCCATGGTGTGTGTGTGTGTGTGTGTGTGTGTGTGTGTGTGTGTGTGTGTGTGTGTGTGTGTGTGTGTGTGTGTGTGTGTGTGTGTGTGTGTGTGTGTGTGTGTGAGTGTGTGTAGTTATAGTAGTGTACCTGGCGTAGTGAGGCGGTCCTGCCAGGTGGGCTGGTACTCGTCCAGTGTCAGTAACATCACATACATGGTCAGAACAAACATTCCTCCAAGAAACGCATAGAACACTAAGTAGAAGAGCAGGATTAAACCTGGAGAGATAGAGAGACATAGAGACACAGAGAGAGAGAGAGAGAGAGAGAGAGAGAGAGAGAGAGAGAGAGAGAGAGAGAGAGAGAGAGAGAGGGGGGGTTATTAGATTACATTACATTACATTACATTACATTACAGTCATTTAGCAGACGCTTTTATCCAAAGCGACTTACAATAAGTACATTCAACATATGTAGGGAAATTATATTTATTATTAATAATATAGTTTTAGTCATATTTTAAAACTAAATGGAATTTGAATTGTTTGACAATTAGGAAATAGAGAAGGGCGCACGCACACGCGCACGCACGCACGCGCGCACGCACGCACACACACACACACACACACACACAAACACACACACAGGGGGACACACACACAGGGACACACAGGCAGACACAGAGAGTATTTGGTGTGTGTGTGTGTGTGTGTGTGTGTGTGTGTGTGTGTGTGTGTGTGTGTGTGTGTGTGTGTGTGTGTGTGTGTGTGTGTGTGTGTGTGTGTTTTGTGTGAAAGTGAATCAATCCTTTCATCTCTTCTAGAGGCCAGGACCACGCCCCGAAACCATAGAGTTAAAGATAATAGAGAGGGCACCGGAAATCCCCTCCCATCCACTTGCATTGAGTTGCTCACCCAATGCATGAGGAGAAATCACCCCTTCTTCTGGTTGTTAATGTGATGGGCGGGGCCTATTTGGGGCTTCTGCACGTCACCTCTGTGATGCGTTTTGCGTCACCTCTGTGATGTGTTTTAAGTCACCTCTGTGATGCGTTTTGCTTCACCTCTGTGATGCGTTTTGCGTCACCTCGGTGATGCGTTTTGCTTCACCTCTGTGATGCGTTTTGCGTCACCTCGGTGATGCGTTTTGCTTCACCTCTGTGATGCGTTTTGCGTCACCTCTGTGATGCGTTTTGCGTCACCTCTGTGATGCGTTTTGCTTCACCTCTGTGATGCGTTTTGCGTCACCTCGGTGATGCGTTTTGCTTCACCTCTGTGATGCGTTTTGCATCACCTCTGTGATGCGTTTTGCGTCACCTCTGTGATGCGTTTTGCGTCACCTCTGTGATGCGTTTTGCGTCACCTCGGTGATGTGTTTTGCGTCACCTCGGTGATGTGTTTTGCGTCACCTCGGTGATGTGTTTTGCGTCACCTCTGTGATGCGTTTTGCGTCACCTCTGTGATGCGTTTTGCGTCACCTCGGTGATGCGTTTTGCATCACCTCTGTGATGCGTTTTGCGTCACCTCTGTGATGCGTTTTGCGTCACCTCTGTGATGCGTTTTGCGTCACCTCGGTGATGTGTTTTGCGTCACCTCTGTGATGCGTTTTGCTTCACCTCTGTGATGCGTTTTGCGTCACCTCGGTGATGCGTTTTGCGTCACCTCGGTGATGCGTTTTGCTTCACCTCTGTGATGCGTTTTGCGTCACCTCTGTGATGCGTTTTGCGTCACCTCTGTGATGCGTTTTGCGTCACCTCGGTGATGCGTTTTGCGTCACCTCTGTGATGCGTTTTGCGTCACCTCTGTGATGCGTTTTGCTTCACCTCTGTGATGCGTTTTGCGTCACCTCGGTGATGCGTTTTGCGTCACCTCTGTGATGCGTTTTGCGTCACCTCGGTGATGCGTTTTGCGTCACCTCTGTGATGCGTTTTGCGTCACCTCTGTGATGCGTTTTGCATCACCTCTGTGATGCGTTTTGCATCACCTCTTTGATGCGTTTTGCGTCACCTCGGTGATGCGTTTTGCGTCACCTCGGTGATGCGTTTTGCTTCACCTCTGTGATGCGTTTTGCGTCACCTCGGTGATGCGTTTTGCGTCACCTCTGTGATGCGTTTTGCTTCACCTCTGTGATGCGTTTTGCGTCACCTCTGTGATGCGTTTTGCGTCACCTCGGTGATGCGTTTTGCGTCACCTCTGTGATGCGTTTTGCGTCACCTCTGTGATGCGTTTTGCGTCACCTCTGTGATGCGTTTTGCATCACCTCTGTGATGCGTTTTGCGTCACCTCGGTGATGCGTTTTGCGTCACCTCGGTGATGCGTTTTGCGTCACCTCTGTGATGCGTTTTGCTTCACCTCTGTGATGCGTTTTGCGTCACCTCGGTGATGCGTTTTGCTTCACCTCTGTGATGCGTTTTGCGTCACCTCTGTGATGCGTTTTGCGTCACCTCTGTGATGCGTTTTGCTTCACCTCTGTGATGCGTTTTGCGTCACCTCGGTGATGCGTTTTGCTTCACCTCTGTGATGCGTTTTGCGTCACCTCGGTGATGCGTTTTGCGTCACCTCTGTGATGCGTTTTGCTTCACCTCTGTGATGCGTTTTGCGTCACCTCGGTGATGCGTTTTGCGTCACCTCGGTGATGCGTTTTGCTTCACCTCTGTGATGCGTTTTGCGTCACCTCTGTGATGCGTTTTGCGTCACCTCTGTGATGCGTTTTGCGTCACCTCGGTGATGCGTTTTGCGTCACCTCTGTGATGCGTTTTGCGTCACCTCTGTGATGCGTTTTGCATCACCTCTGTGATGCGTTTTGCATCACCTCTTTGATGCGTTTTGCGTCACCTCGGTGATGCGTTTTGCGTCACCTCGGTGATGCGTTTTGCTTCACCTCTGTGATGCGTTTTGCGTCACCTCGGTGATGCGTTTTGCGTCACCTCTGTGATGCGTTTTGCTTCACCTCTGTGATGCGTTTTGCGTCACCTCTGTGATGCGTTTTGCGTCACCTCGGTGATGCGTTTTGCGTCACCTCTGTGATGCGTTTTGCGTCACCTCTGTGATGCGTTTTGCGTCACCTCTGTGATGCGTTTTGCATCACCTCTGTGATGCGTTTTGCGTCACCTCGGTGATGCGTTTTGCGTCACCTCGGTGATGCGTTTTGCGTCACCTCTGTGATGCGTTTTGCGTCACCTCGGTGATGCGTTTTGCGTCACCTCTGTGATGCGTTTTGCGTCACCTCTGTGATGCGTTTTGCTTCACCTCTGTGATGCGTTTTGCGTCACCTCTGTGATGCGTTTTGCGTCACCTCGGTG
>NC_137620.1:51212958-51245458 GCF_963280865.1 Gymnoscopelus braueri | reverse complement strand
AGCTTCTACAGCTCTAAACACATCGGCCTGAACGGTAAGAAACGCTGGCACTGGATGTACCGTTTAAAAAAACCTCTGGCACTGGATGTGTTAATAATGACATTCAGGAGAAAAAGGAGTAAAAAATAAATCTGCTTTAAATTAAAAAACAAACAAAAAAACTAAAAACAAGTAAAAGTTCTGATTTCTAAATTTGTAAAAGTACAAAAGTATTGGTATCAAAAATGTACCAAAAGTAGAAAGTAGTTTTACTCATTATGCACAATGTCCCATTTATAAATGTATGTAAAAAATATGTTTTGAAAATGGCAGATCTAAAAGCTCACAATGCGTTGTAATGTGACACATTGTAAGCTTGTAGATCTGCTATTTTCAAATTACCAAAAAATATATTATTAATGTTATTATTCATTTTATAGAATTTATGGGGATTTACAAAAGGGAGCCAGGATTAATATTCTCTCTCTGGTGAAGAGATGTGACCTTCAGAGAGACAGGGTGTGTGTGTGTGTGTGTGTGTGTGTGTGTGTGTGTGTGTGTGTGTGTGTGTGTGTGTGTGTGTGTGTGTGTGTGTGTGTGTGTGTGTGTGTGTGTGTACCCCAGCTCGTGGCGGTTCTTCCCATCATCTCGTGGGTTCGCGGGTTCCAGAAGAATTCCCCCCACGCACTGCCTTCATCCTTCCGGTTCTCCTCATCTTCTTTCCCGCCAGACATCACCACTAGCGCGCCAAACGCAGCCTCTTTCTCCCGGGAGAAATTAGAATAATGACAGATGATAGAATCCACAGGGTGGCGTCGATGGATCAACCAATCAATGAACAGAAGTGATTGATTGATTGATTGATTGATTGATTTGATAGATAACAGACAGACAGACAGGCTGACAGACAGACAGACAGACAGACAGACAGACAGACAGACAGACAGGCAGGCTGTGTGTCTCGCGCTCTGTCTTCTTGTCACTGCAGTTACAAAAAACACACACACGAACACCACTGACGTCACCACGAGTCCCCTGTCTGTGTCGGCCAATCAGGAGGACGGATTTTATATGACAAACCCCCCCCCCCCCTTCCAGCCCCGAAAGAGACACGCATGTGTGTGTGTGTGTGTGTGTGTGTGTGTGTGTGTGTGTGTGTGTGTGTGTGTGTGTGTGTGTGTGTGTGTGTGTGAGTGTGAGTGTGAGTGAGAGTGAGAGAGAGAGAGAGAGAGAGAGAGACAGAGCTCTCTGTGTGTGTGTGTGTGTGTGTGTGTGTGTGTGTGTGTGTGTGTGTGTGTGTGTGTGTGTGTGTGTGTGTGTGTGTGTGTGTGTGTGTGTGTGTGTGTGTGTCTCTCTTTCTCAGAGAGAGAGAGAAAGTGAGAAAGAAAGAGACAGCGATAGAGACAGATAAAGAGAGATAAAGAGAGATAGAGAGAGCGAGAAAGAGAGAGAGAGAGAGAGAAAGAGAGAAAGAAAGAGAGAGAGATAGAGAGAAAGAGAGCGAGAGAGAAATAGAGAGTCAAGGAGGCTATCTCTCTCTCTCACACACACACACACACACACACACGCACGCACGCACGCACGCACGCACGCACACACGCACACACACGCACACACACGCACACACACACACGCACACACACACGCACACACACACACACACACACACACACACACACACACACACAGATGGAGAAGGAAACCATGCTGGCACCAACCTGCTCATCAGGAGCAATAAGGGGTTCAGTGTTTTGCTCAATAAGGGGTTCAGTGTTTTGCTCAATAAGGGGTTCAGTGTTTTGCTCAATAAGGGGTTCAGTGTTTTGCTCAATAAGGGGTTCAGTGTTTTGCTCAATAAGGGTTTCAGTGTTTTGCTCAATAAGGGGTTCATTGTTTTGCTCAGTGTTTTGCTCAATAAGGGGTTCAGTGTTTTGCTCAGTGTTTTGCTCAAGGACACTTTGACACTAACTCTGAGGCAGCCCGGGATCCAACTGGAAACCTCACGGTTTCCTTCCGGCCGCTCTGAGCCACTGCTGCCCCATATATTCATAATAATATGAATAATAATATATAGCTTATAGATCCATATATGGGCTAATGATTTATAACTTAATGTTAATACATTATTATTGTCAACCTTTCTCCATATTTCACATTAGAATCAAGCAGCTTCTCTTCTATTGACATTGAGACACAAAAGTTCAATAAATTCTACATTTTACAATGTTTTCATTTATCAGACACTATTTATCCAGAGTGACTTACAGTAAACAAGGTAAACACACACATAGAATGTATATAATATAACAATATATACTACTAAGTAAGACGCGCGAAAGCGGGCAGCGAACGCACCTTGAAAATAACAATAAGAAGAATAGAAAGGAATGAGCAATTGTAGAGAAGTGGTGGTACAGTTAAATGAGTGTTCAGACTGGCGTAGCCACTGAGGTGAGCAGAGAGCTGAGGAGAGGTTTCAGCACCATGGATAGAGCCACTGAGGTGAGCAGAGGTTTCAGCACCATGGATAGAGCCACTGAGGTGAGGCAGTGCACATGCACACACACAGACACACAGACACACATGCACACAGACACACATGCACACAGACACACAGACACACAACCCGAGCACGGTTTCATAGTAAGCTCCACTTGCGCTGCGTTCGCAATAATATAATTTACAGTAAACAAGGTAAACACACACATAGAATGTATATAATATAACTATATATACTATAATATAACTTACAGTAAACAAGGTAAACATAGGTATACATAGAATACAGAGAGACAGTGTAGTGTCCCAGTAAACTATAGGATCATAGAATACAGAGACAGTGTAGTGTCTAGTAAACTATAGGATCATAGAATACAGAGACAGTGTAGTGTCTAGTAAACTATAGGATCATAGAATACAGAGACAGCGTAGTGTCTAGTGTGTGTTAGTAGTGTGTGTTATTCAATCTCCTGGAGGAACTCTGTAACTGCCTGACTCACCTGTAGTCTGAGTATATCTTTTCTTATATTATCAGGTTGCTTAGCTGTACTTTGCTTGCTTCAGAGTATCAGTGCTGTATATAGTTAGTTTGTGTTTAAAAGTAATTTGTTTAAAAGCATTAGAGGTATATTGTGAGGTGTGACCTGATTGCCCTATCAGAGGGAGTTCGACCTGAACCAGGCCTATTGCCTTGTTCATACTAGGGGCTCCAGTCCTGACAGACAATTAGCAATCAGTTGAAGTTGTTTTAAACCACCTGCTCTGAAAGCGGTAGCTTTCAAAGCGGCTAGCAAACGAAGGCTAGGCGAACAACAAAGGCAAGAGGCGACTTTGTCAAAACCCGACTTAGTCAATTTACGACCTTCCACATTGAGTGCTTCTTCTCTTCATAAGCAGCATCAGTGTTTAGTGACATATATAGTAGTGTGATAGATATAGTAGTGTGTATATGTTTAGTGATCTACGATGTGTTTTCTTTCTATTCCTGTCCTCTCCTCTTCCTGGTGGTCGCAAAAACACTGGGTTACACCCAGATGTCGCGACACAACTAATCTAATCTATCCTACTCTTTCAACTCACGTCGAGCAAGTGGTAACAGGAGGGCTTTGGAATTGCCACTCGGCTGTGGTGGAAGGCAAATCTGCTTTCATCTCAGGCTACGCATCCTTGCTCTCCCTCAACTTCCTTGCTCTAACTGAGACCTGGATCAAACCAGAAAACACTGCTACCCCCGCGGCTCTGTCAGATGTGTACTCTTTCTCTCACACTCCCAGAGCCGTGCGGACAGGTGGTGGTGCTGGTCTGCTAATTTCCAGAAAATGGAAATACTCTCCTGTTTCACTGTCACAATTCTCTCCTAACTCGTTTGAATTTCACGTGGTCACTGTTTCTCATCCAGTCAAGCTCACCATTGCAGTTGTTTATCGCCCACCGGGCCCTGCTGGTGGCTTCCTGGAGGAGCTGGACCATCTAGTGTCTCACTTCCCTGTCGATGGCTCTGGATTCATCCTTCTGGGTGACTTCAACCTCCCGACTGAGAAGCAGCTAGACCCATTACTTTCGTTTCTCGCCGCCTTTGACCTAGTTATTTCCCCATCTCCTCCTACCAATGAGGCGGGCAACCAACTGGACCTGATCTTCACCAGAGGCTGCTCTACTGCTAACCTGTCTGTCACTCCTCTTTCCAGTGAAAAGGGTAAGAAACTCTCTGATCACTACTTCATGTCCTACTCTCGCTCTCTCTCCTCTCCCCCCTCACAGCCCCTCCCTACGCACATGATTTCCTCACGTCACAATCTTCGCTCACTTTCCTCCAATGATCTTTCCTCTTCTGTTCTCTCTGCTCTCCCTGCCCCTGAATCCTTTGCTCTTCTATCCCCTGATACCGCCACAGATCTTCTTTTCTCTACTCTATCCTCTTCTCTCGACCATCTCTGTCCCCTCACCACCAGGCCTGCACGCCAAACTCCACCTGCCCCCTGGTTGTCGGACTCAGTGCGGACTGAGAGACGGAGCCTGAGAGCGGCTGAGCGCAAATGGAGAAATGGCAACCTCCTGGAGGACCTTCTCACCTTCCAATCTCTAATTTCTACTTTTTCCTCCTCTCTATCAGCTGCTAAAGCTGCTTTTTTCTGCACTAAAATTCAGGCTTCTGCTTCCAACCCTAAAAAACTCTTTGAAACTTTCTCCTCTCTCCTGCAACCACCACCCCCTCCTCCCTCCTCGTCCCTCCTCCCTGACGATTTCGCCAACTTCTTTGACAAGAAGGTGAACGATATCCGATCCTCCTTCCCTCCTCCCCCGGCTGGTGCCCTGCGCACTACCCACACCCGTCTGCCTGCCACCCCCCCCTCTCTACCTTCATCTACTCCTCTTCCCCCCCCCATCCCCTCTCTATCCCACTTCTCTCCCCTCTCCCCTAACGAGGTCCTTCTCCTTGTTACCTCTAGTCGCCCCACCTCATGCTCTCTGGACCCGGTCCCATCCACTCTGCTGCAGTCTATTGCACATGAACTTCTTCCCTTCTTAACCCACCTTATTAACACCTCTCTGACATCTGGTTACTTTCCCTCTGCTTTCAAGACTGCCAGAGTCACCCCCCTCCTGAAGAAACCGACACTTGACCCCTCTGAGATCAAGAACTACAGACCGGTTTCCCTTCTATCCTTCCTATCTAAAACTCTCGAACGTGCTGTCTTTAAACAACTGTCCTCCTATCTCCACCAGAACAACCTCCTGGACTCCAACCAGTCTGGGTTCAAAGTGGGTCACTCGACAGAGACTGCCCTCCTGGCAGTGACGGAGTCGCTCCATGCCGCTAGAGCGAACTCTCTCTCCTCCGTCCTGATACTCCTGGACCTGTCTGCAGCATTCGACACGGTGAACCATCAGATCCTCCTCTCCACCCTCGAGGGGATGGGTGTCTCAGGCTCTGCACTCTCCCTGTTTGCATCCTACCTGACGGGTCGCTCCTACCAGGTGATGCTGAGAGGGTCTGTGTCAGAACCACACAGGCTCACAACTGGGGTTCCCCAAGGCTCGGTTCTGGGTCCTCTTCTTTTCTCTCTCTACACTACATCTCTTGGTGCTGTCATCCACTCCCATGGCTTTTCCTACCACTGCTATGCCGATGACACCCAGCTGATCCTCTCATTCCCCCCCTCTGATACCCAAGTGGAGGCACGCATTGCTGCTTGTCTGGCTGACATCTCGGAGTGGATGTCGACAAACCACCTGAAGCTCAACCTGGACAAAACCGAGCTGATGTTCCTCCCGGGGAAGGGCTGTCCGCACCGAGACATGGCTATCACCATTGATAATGCTGTGGTGACCTCAACTCGGACTGCGAAGAATCTGGGTGTGACCCTGGACGATCAACTGACGTTCTCGGCAAACATCGCATCAGTGACAAGGTCCTGCAGATTCCTCCTCTACAACATCAGGAGGATTCGCCCCTTCCTCACGGAGAAGGCAGCCCAGGTGCTCATCCAGGCTCTTGTCATCTCCCGCCTGGACTACTGCAACTCCCTCCTTGCTGGTGCTCCGGCATCTGCCATCAGACCTCTGGAGCTTGTTCAGAAAGCTGCGGCTCGTCTGGTGTTCAACCGCCCCAAGTTCTCCCACACAACCATCCTTCTCCGTTCTCTACACTGGCTCCCCGTAGCGGCTCGCATCCAGTTCAAAACCCTGGTGCTAGCCTATAGGGCAGTGAAAGGAACAGCTCCTTCTTACCTCCGGGCTATGGTCGATGCCTACACCCCTGCCCGACCACTTCGGTCTGCCACCTCGGGGCGACTGATTGCCTCGTCACTCAAGGGTCCTTCTGGCCGATCCACACGGTCACGACTCTTTTCTGTTCTGGCCCCACAGTGGTGGAATGAACTTCCCACTGATGTTAGGACAGCAGAGTCACTGCCCATATTTCGCCGCAGGCTGAAAACTCACCTCTTCAGGAAACACTACCCTTCCTCTCTGCCTGACCTACTTGTTGTTAACTAGTTGTACGAACGCTTGTTTTCTATTGTTGTATTGTTTAGTGGATCTTGTTTAGTCGATACACTTATTTGTTTTAGCTCATGCTCATTTGATTTAGCTATTTTGTCTCATCTGTTTAAGGAAATAGGTAGCTGATATATTGCACTTTTACCTTAGCGCTAGGTATACTCTTGGTTGCTTGTTTTTGCAGAAAATGCACTAAAGACTTCTGGTGATTAGTAGTTTTCGTTCCCTACCTATGTTGAATACACTTATTGTAAGTCACTTTGGATAAAAGCGTCTGCTAAATGACTGTAATGTAATGTAATGTCTAGTAAACTATAGGATCATAGAATACAGAGACAGTGTAGTGTCTAGTAAACTATAGGATCATAGAATACAGACAGTGTAGTGTCTCAGTAAACTATAGGATCATAGAATACACAGAGACAGTGTAGTGTCTCAGTAAACTATAGTATCATAGAATACAGAGACAGTGTAGTGTCTCAGTAAACTATAGGATCATAGAATACACAGAGACAGTGTAGTGTCTCAGTAAACTATAGGATCATAGAATACAGACAGTGTAGTGTCTCAGTAAACTATAGGATCATAGAATACACAGAGACAGTGTAGTGTCTCAGTAAACTATAGTATCATAGAATACAGAGACAGTGTAGTGTCTCAGTAAACTATAGGATCATAGAATACACAGAGACAGTGTAGTGTCTCAGTAAACTATAGGATCATAGAATACAGAGAGACAGTGTAGTTTCTCAGTAAACTAGGATCACAGGTAAACTATGAAGCTAACATCAGTCTAATATAACATGTTATCTACAGTAAAGCATAGACTGCACTGGTTTACAAAACATTAAACGTATTTTTCATGGTCCTTCAAACGTGTATTAACTCTTTAACTGCCAGAGTAATAGTGTAATAGTGTCACGCCACTGCCAGCGAAAATGAGCGATTTTACCAACCTTTGAAAAATCGTGGAATATTTTCCTTTGATTGCTGGTTGCTGTAATATATATATATATATATATATATATATATATATATATATATATATATATATATATATATATATATATATATCATGTAATATAAATATATCTGGTTGCTGTAATCCGTTGCATAGTTGTGGCCAGGTGAATGTGGCTTGTTTTTGCCAAAAAACAACAAAAACAGAGATAAATAAATTTTTCCACAACAAATACACAGGAAGTAAACAAGCGATTAATCGTCATCAGGCGGTGAAAGCATCATTCATAGGGTAGCAAACAGCGCCATCTGGTGGACAACCACTGAAAATACCGAAGTCGTCAGTAGCAGGTGGTGAAAGCATCATTCATAGGGTATTCATAGGGTATCGTCAGTAGCAGGTGGTGAAAGCATCATTCATAGGGTGTTCATAGGGTATGCATAGGGTATTCATAGGGTAGTCACAGGGTATTCATAGGGTATTCATAGGGCATTCATAGGGTATTCATAGGGTAGTCACAGGGTATTCATAGGGTATCGTCAGTAGCAGGTGGTGAAAGCATCATTCATAGGGTATTCATAGGGTATGCATAGGGTATGCATAGGGTATTCATAGGATATTCATAGGGTAGTCACAGGGTATTCATAGGGTATTCATAGGGCATTCATAGGGTAGTCATAGGGTATTCATAGGGTATGCATAGGGTATTCATAGGGCATTCATAGGGTATTCATAGGGTAGTCGTCAGTAGCAGGTGGTGAAAGCATCATTCATAGGGTATTCATAGGGTATCGTCAGTAGCAGCTGGTGAAAGCATCATTCATAGGGTATTCATAGGGTATGCATGGGGCATTCATAGGGTAGTCATAGGGTATTCATAGAGCATTCATAGGGTAGTCATAGGGTAGTCATAGGGTATTCATAGAGCATTCATAGGGTATTCATAGGGCATTCATAGGGTAGTCGTCAGTAGCAGCTAGTGAAAGCATCATTCATAGGGTATTCATAGGGTAGTCACAGGGTATTCATAGGGTATTCATAGGGCATTCATAGAGCATTCATAGAGCATTCATAGGGTAGTCGTCAGTAGCAGGCTGCGCCTTAGCAGAATCTGATCTCTCGTCAGTGGCAGGCAGAAATCCACTCCAGTGAGCCATGGCAGGTTGTTTTCTCTGTGTTCTGAAACTATTTTATTTGCCTGCAGGTGTCGCTGTTGAGAGATTATTCCTGTCAATCATCGCCGCTTCTCCGACCCCCCCCCAAAGGAGAAGGATAGGGGAGGGGAGGGGCGGAGAGGAGAGGGGGCGGGATTAATGGACAAAGTCCACGGGCCAATCACAGCATTTTCTGAGCCTAATTATTCGGAAAACCCCAGACCACAGAAAATCCACTGAATGTTCATTTTGATTTGTTTGGGTGTAATTGATTTGTTTGGGTGTAATTGATTTGTTTGGGTGTAATTGCTTTGTTTGGGTGCAATTGCTTTGTTTGGGTGCAATTGCTTTGTTTGGGTGTAATTGCTTTGTTTGGGTGTAATTGCTTTGTTTGGGTGTAATTGCTTTGTTTGGGTGTAATTGTTTTGTTTGGGTGTAATTAATTGTTTTGTTTGGGTGTAATTGATTTGTTTGGGTGTAATTAATAGTTTTTTTTGGGTGTAATTGTTTTGTTTGGGTGTAATTGAGGTCAGAAAACCTTTCAGACTGCAGCAGAACATTGAGTGAATCTGCGGTTCTAACTGCAGTTAGTGGGGAGTTGGTTCCACAGTTTGGGAACCAATGTAAGGGCTTGAACCGCAGCATGCTTACTCTGGGGCATCAAAAATAACAGATCTATATAAACATGTGTTGTTCCAGAGACCAAAACCCCATGCAAAGATCTGAGTTACAAATGTTCACTTAAAAATATATATATTCAAAGATTTTCACACATTTTTCAAGATTTTAAAGAAAAAGCAGATCTACAAGCTCATCGCTATGAGCTTGTAGATCTGAATATTTTTGAATAGCCAAAGAAATCTTAAAATGACACAGATGCGTTCCCGGTCTTAATGGATTAAATGTCTGACCTAAACTAACACATTAATTATAGTCTTGATCCAGAGTCTATGAAGCTTTCTATGAAATATGTTTATTTAAAGGTTTCATGACGTTCAGTTTGACCACACATTAAAACACATTAAAAACACATTAAAAGCCTTTGTCATGGTCCTTCAAACGTGTATAGAAAGTTTTAACAAAAAATTCCACTCCATTGATCCATGGCAGGTGTTTTTCTCTCACATTTCTAAAGCCTTTTCAACTGCAATGAAAAAATAAATCTTTGCCTGCGGGTGTCGCTGGTGAGGGATTTTGCCTGTCAATCATCGCCTCTGCTCCGCCCCCCCCCAAAGGAAAGGATAGGGGAGGGGCGAGGAGGAGAGTGGGCGGGATTAATCGGCTGTGACCTCACTGCCGAAGGGCCAAGCTCAGATTACTTTTAAAGTTTTCAGCCTTATTATTCAGAAAACCCCAGACCACAGAAAATCCACTGAATGTTCCAAGTTCAGATTTTTTGGGTGTAATTGAGGTCATAAAACCCCCAAAAAACATAAAGAATAAAAAAAAGTGAAAATGAATGTCATAGAACCTTTAAGTTTATTTATTTTATAAAAATGTCAACTTCCTGCTGATTTGACTATTTGAAGATCCGGGTGATCCGTGAATCCAGTCCGGGTTTTCTTAAAGGAGAGATCCGGACATTTTAAGTGTTATCTTTGATGTGTCGCTAATCACTCACCAACATTGAAAGGGACGTTGAGTTATTCCAGAGAGTCCTGTGTCGTCCAGTCGGCGACCCCCTCCGTTGGCATAATGGGAGCCCGTGTAAGAGTGAAAATCGTCTATTATAACCGATGCAAAGTTATTTTTTTCTCTACTACTGCTCATCGTGGAGTCTCATGATACTCAAACATGCACTGAATGTCGCGCACGAGCTATCGTTCGTGCAGAACGAGATGACGCTGGTTGCTTGTTTCTTCCACAGAACCTGGCGTCTTAGTAAATCAACAGGAAGTTGACATTTGTAAATATATATATAAAAATAAAATAAACAGTAGTGGGTGATGTTCTATATTGTCTGAATCAGCTTTGTTTGTGTGTTTATGTGCTTAAAGAATTACTTTGAGATCTGCTTCAGCGTACAATGTAAGTCAATGAGGAGCATATTATGAATTGTCAATTTCTAATAAATCAGTCGGTCATTGATAAAAGAAAGAGCTTCCTGAGGTCACATGATTCAAATGAAGTTTTTTATTTTATTTATTGAAAACATGAAACGTCCAAAGATACGATAACATAACATGTAAATATATACATTTAAAATCATGTTAATATATGATAACATAACATGTAAATATCTACATTTAAAATCATGTTAAGATACGATAACATGTAAATATATACATTTATAATCATGTTAAGATACGATAACATGTAAATATATACATTTAAAATCATGTTAATATATGATAACATAACATGTAAATATATACATTTATAATCATGTTAAGATATGATAAAATGTAAATATATACATTTATAATCATGTTAAGATATGATAACATGTAAATATATACATTTATAATCATGTTAAGATATGATAACATGTAAATATATACATTTATAATCATGTTAAGATATGATAACATGTAAATATATACATTTATAATCAGAACACGTAGTTTAATCACAAACTGTGTAAATGTGTCTCTGATCGCATTTTAATATTTCTAATCCGATTTTTAACATTTTAAAGGAAAGAACTTCATCCATTTTACAACCTTTATCTTCATATGTTTGGTCCTCACTAACGCTCATTATAATATGACATAATTTCTGTTCTACTCACTCTGTGTTCTCATTGGTTCGGAAACCGGCCTACCAGTGACATCATCGATGGGGAATCCAAGCTAATAGAAACTGCAGGCTGCAGTTATATCACGCTGAAACACATTGTTCTCACATTGAATACATTAATAATACTAATAATAATAATCTTCTCTACTATATAAAAGTGTGGATGTAATATGTTATCTTGGCGTTCAGGCTCTGCTACATTTTTCTCCCTGTTCAGCACAATTTAGACAACCATCATTAACCTTTAACTCATTCCCTGCCTAGGAAGTAAAAAACGTAATTTTGAAAAATATTTTTTTAAAACAAGATCTCACGTTCCTTCATCTCTCTCAGTGACACATTTCATTGTAGCACACCAGGATACGGAAATACGTCAAATCGAAGATTTTCGGTTCCGTCCGCTTCCTGTTTAGGTCCTCCTCTAAAACGGTCTTTTCTCGGCTTTGCATTTCTCCGCCGTGGAACGCTGTTTAGCGACGCTGTTTATAAACTGCTACTACTGCTAAATGGAATGTCGCCGATTGAAAATGTCTTCTCTGGGCCACTCACACAACTACCCTGTGTGTCTACAAACAGTTGAACACGCGATCATAAGGGATTTAGTGAGGTCTGTGGCGAGGTGGAAAAAGTAAGTGAGTTTTCCGTTTACATGGCGAAACATGGGGTTTTTACACTGGGCTAGAGGAGAGAGACTCCGCCCCGATCGGAATGTTTGTTGTCTGAGCGACGTACACGTATCGCCGGTGTGTTTAGAAACGATTGCACTTGCGATCATAATGAAAGAAAAATAAATTGTGATTTTTTTTTTAAGTTATAAAAAACATGAAATCGCTGGCAGTGGGCAAACACAGCCAGAAATAAGTCTGGCAGGGACTGAGATAAGAGCAGAGAGATAGATATACAGTAACAACCCCCCCATGGGGAACAGACCAATAGCAGAGCCCCATGGGGAACAGACCAATAGCAGAGCCCCATGGGGAACAGACCAATAGCAGAGCCCCATGGGGAACAGAACAATAGCAGAGCCCCATGGGGAACAGACCAATAGCAGAGCCCCATGGGGAACAGACCAATAGCAGAGCCCCATGGGGAACAGACCAATAGCAGAGCCCCATGGGGAACAGACCAATAGCAGAGCCCACTGGTGGTGCTGGGGTGGTGGTGGGAGCAAACAGCTGCATGACAACAACCAGGGACACTTTGGTCACCACAGCACTTACTGGCCGTTGCAGAGGTTCTCCAAATGATATGTTTAAGTCACACAGATACCATTTCAGGCACATTTGTGACCAAAACGGTCACAATTTTAAGCCCTGCTTTAAACAGGGCCTTTTTTCTAGCACCAATAATAATGATTTAAACATTGTTTGAGGTGACCAAACATGCTTACCGGTGATGTCACTGGTAGGCAGGTTTCTGTCCGAAGCCCAGCAATGAGAGACAGAGTGTGTAGAAATGATCAAATCATATTATAATGAGCATTAGTGAGGACCAATTATATGAAGATAAGGTGGAAAATGGGTGAAATAGACCTTTAATCTGATCAAATTTGAACGTTTTCAATCAGATTGTAATAGTTAATCTGATCAGATTGTAATATTTGTAATCAGATTGAAGGGAAGGCGTAAAACGTTTATATTTGCGTTCGTTTTCATATTTACAAACATTTATTATGAACAGGAAAAAATAAAAAAGGCCCAAATTCTGTCGTCCCGAGTTCCTGGTTAGGCCACGCCTCCTCCTGCCTCAGAAGTGGGCGTGTCCGTAGTGCGGGATTGGCTGCTGCTCGATGGGCGGGCTCCACGT
Organism: Gymnoscopelus braueri; assembly: GCF_963280865.1. Taxonomy (NCBI): domain Eukaryota; kingdom Metazoa; phylum Chordata; class Actinopteri; order Myctophiformes; family Myctophidae; genus Gymnoscopelus; species Gymnoscopelus braueri. The sequence goes on along the minus strand of NC_137620.1, from coordinate 51,232,318 downwards.
CAAGTGTCTGTTGATGGCCTCCGACAGCTGTCCGTTAAACTGAAGCCCCACCCCCTGCCCCACCCCCTGCCTGTCTGTCTGCTGCAGGACGCCCGTCTGTCTGTCTGGCTGCTGCTGCTGCTGCTGCTGCATCCCCCCCGCCTGCCTGTCTGTCTGCCTGACCGTCTGTCTGTTGTGCAGGTACAGCCTGTCTGTCTGCCTGCTCAGCTGCAGGCCGCCCGTCTGTCTGTGCAGGACATGCAGCTGTTCGTCTGTCTGTCTGTCCACCTGTCTGTCTGACAGCGTCTGTAGCCTCTCCATCTGTCTGTCTGCGGGCAGACAGACGGGCAGCCCGTCTAGCATCATGGTGGGCTCCATGTGCGACATGATTGGCTGATCGGAGATGTACTTGTCTCTCTCCGACGCCACCTGATTGGCCAGCTGCGTGAGTCCCTCGGCTCCGCCCCCTCTCTCCAACTGGGGGTTGTTGTTGTTGGAGGACGAGGCTCCGCCCCTAATGGCCCCGCCCCTCTCCATGTGCAGGTCATTGTTGGCCCCGCCTCCCCTGATGGTCCCGCCCCTTTCCATATTATGATGCTCAGAGGCTCCGCCTACCCTGATGGCCCCACCCCTCTCTAATTGGTGGTCCGAAGCCCCGCCCACCCTGATGGCCCCGCCCCTTTCCAAGTTGTGGTCGGAGGAAGAGGCCCCGCCTCCCCTGAAAGCTCCGCCCCTATCCAGATTGTGGTGTAGTTCGTTGGCCACACCCCCCCTCGTAGCCGCCGCCCTGTTCCTCTTCCTCCCTCCTCCTCCTCCTCGCTCCACCTCCTGGATGATGTCACAGGAGGAGGCCCCGCCCCCCCTCTCTGCCAGCAGGTCAGCGGCGGAGGCCCCTCCTCCTCCTGCCCCCGAAGCCACGCCTCCTCCGCCGGGGGTGTCGGCCTGGCAGTGAAACATCTGCTTCTTATGGCTCTCTATCTGGTTATGGACCTGAAATATATATAAAATATACATTAAATATGCATTAAATATACTTTAAAATACACTTTAAAATATATAAAATATACTTTAAAATATTAATTAAATATAATAACATCTGCTTCTTATGGCTCTCAATCTGGTTATGGACCTGAAATATATATAAAATATACATTAAATATGCATTAAAATACACTTTAAAATATATAAAATATACTTTAAAATATACATTAAATATAATAACATCTGCTTCTGGTTATGGACCTGAAATATATATCACATATACATTAAAATATACTTTTAAATATATAAAATATACATTAAAACATAATGAAAGGGATGAGCCCAAGGCACTCTTGTGGAAAGCACCACCGAAGAAGAGTACACCCAGATATCACATGATCAATTCATGTTAAAGGATTTATAAAAGTTCAGTAAAATGGGCGTTTTGGCTGGCAAGGGGACCGGACACGGATGAATGAATGAATGAATTCCTGGCAGTGAAAGAGTTAATATCCTTTTAACTAAGTGATGAGTGCTTTGAGGTCTCATCCATTCTGTCACCCAGTTGTACCAAAGGGTTAGGGTCATTCTGTCACCCAGTTGTACCAAAGGGTTAGGGTCATTCTGTCACCCAGTTGTACCAAAGGGTTAGGGTCATTCTGTCACCCAGTTGTACCAAAGGGTTAGGGTCATTCTGTCACCCAGTTGTACCAAAGGGTTAGGGTCATTCTGTCACCCAGTTGTACCAAAGGGTTAGGGTCATTCTGTCACCCAGTTGTACCAAAGGGTTAGGGTCATTCTGTCACCCAGTTGTACCAAAGGGTTAGGGTCATTCTGTCACCCAGTTGTACCAAAGGGTTAGGGTCATTCTGTCACCCAGTTGTACCAAAGGGTTAGGGTCATTCTGTCACCCAGTTGTACCAAAGGGTTAGGGTCATTCTGTCACCCAGTTGTACCAAAGGGTTAGGGTCATTCTGTCACCCAGTTGTACCAAAGGGTTAGGGTCATTCTGTCACCCAGTTGTACCAAAGGGTTAGGGTCATTCTGTCACCCAGTTGTACCAAAGGGTTAGGGTCATTCTGTCACCCAGTTGTACCAAAGGGCACCTTGTTGATGTTTACTCTCTAGCTCCTTCCTCTCTTTGTTCTACACATTAAATACACTTTATATTTTAAAGTGTCTTGGCTCTCCGCTTCGTCACCCGCTCACGCTGACGTCGCTCGCTCACACCAACGGCGTCGCTTGCCGGTTTTTATTCCGTCGATCTCGGCCGTCGGCGGGGCGGAGCGCTCGGTTCAAAGCCTCCAAACCAACCAGATCTTACTGATTAGTAACAGATATATTATATCGTCGGTGTCCAGGACCAACCAGCTAACTCCATTTTCAGATTATTATTATTTTTTCATAAATCAACGCTATTGACAAATGAAAAGTATTAAAAAGCACCTCTGACAAAACCTCCCGTTCATGACATATACATGACATACATGTTCATATGACATATACATGACATACATGGATTGATCACAACTATATGTATACCTGGTTCTTTATATCCTTCCAGTGTCTGTTCTTCAGACATGGCTCCATGTATAATATATTTATAGATATATTTATAGATATATTTATAGTTATAGATATACCTGGTTCTTTATATCCTTCCAGTGTCTGTTCTTCAGACATGGCTCCATGTATAATATATTTATAGATATATTTATAGATATATTTATAGTTATATTTATAGATATATTTATAGTTATAGATATACCTGGTTATTTATATCCTTCCAGTGCCTGTTCTTCAGACATGGCTCCATGTATAATATATTTATAGATATATTTATAGATATATTTATAGATATATTTATAGATATATTTATAGATATATTTATAGATATATTTATAGTTATAGATATACCTGGTTCTTTATATCCTTCCAGTGCCTGTTCTTCAGACATGGCTCCATGTATAATATATTTATAGATATATTTATAGTTATAGATATACCTGGTTCTTTATATCCTTCCAGTGTCTGTTCTTCAGACATGGCTCCATGTATAATATATTTATAGATATATTTATAGATATATTTATAGTTATAGATATACCTGGTTCTTTATATCCTTCCAGTGCCTGTTCTTCAGACATGGCTCCATGTATATATTTATAGATATATTTATAGTTATAGATATACCTGGTTCTTGATGTCCTTCCAGTGTCTGTTCTTCAGACATGGCTCCATGTATAATATATTTATAGATATATTTATAGATATATTTATAGTTATAGATATACCTGGTTCTTTATATCCTTCCAGTGTCTGTTCTTCAGACATGGCTCCATGTATAATATATTTATAGATATATTTATAGTTATAGATATACCTGGTTCTTGATGTCCTTCCAGTGTCTGTTCTTCAGACATGGCTCCATGTATAATATATTTATAGATATATTTATAGATATATTTATAGTTATAGATATACCTGGTTCTTTATATCCTTCCAGTGTCTGTTCTTCAGACATGGCTCCATGTATAATATATTTATAGATATATTTATAGTTATATTTATAGTTATAGATATACCTGGTTCTTGATGTCCTTCCAGTGTCTGTTCTTCAGACATGGCTCCATGTATAATATATTTATAGATATATTTATAGTTATAGATATACCTGGTTCTTGATGTCCTTCCAGTGTCTGTTCTTCAGACATGGCTCCATGTATAATATATTTATAGATATATTTATAGATATATTTATAGATATATTTATAGATATATTTATAGATATATTTATAGATATATTTATAGATATAGATATACCTGGTTCTTTATATCCTTCCAGTGTCTGTTCTTCAGACATGGCTCCATGTATAATATATTTATAGATATATTTATAGTTATAGATATACCTGGTTCTTGATGTCCTTCCAGTGTCTGTTCTTCAGACATGGCTCCATGTATAATATATTTATAGATATATTTATAGATATATTTATAGATATATTTATAGATATATTTATAGATATATTTATAGTTATAGATATACCTGGTTCTTTATATCCTTCCAGTGTCTGTTCTTCAGACATGGCTCCATGTATATATTTATAGATATATTTATAGTTATAGATATACCTGGTTCTTTATATCCTTCCAGTGTCTGTTCTTCAGACATGGCTCCATGTATAATATATTTATAGATATATTTATAGATATATTTATAGTTATATTTATAGATATATTTATAGTTATAGATATACCTGGTTATTTATATCCTTCCAGTGCCTGTTCTTCAGACATGGCTCCATGTATAATATATTTATAGATATATTTATAGATATATTTATAGATATATTTATAGATATATTTATAGATATATTTATAGTTATAGATATACCTGGTTCTTTATATCCTTCCAGTGCCTGTTCTTCAGACATGGCTCCATGTATAATATATTTATAGATATATTTATAGTTATAGATATACCTGGTTCTTTATATCCTTCCAGTGTCTGTTCTTCAGACATGGCTCCATGTATAATATATTTATAGATATATTTATAGATATATTTATAGTTATAGATATACCTGGTTCTTTATATCCTTCCAGTGCCTGTTCTTCAGACATGGCTCCATGTATATATTTATAGATATATTTATAGTTATAGATATACCTGGTTCTTGATGTCCTTCCAGTGTCTGTTCTTCAGACATGGCTCCATGTATAATATATTTATAGATATATTTATAGATATATTTATAGTTATAGATATACCTGGTTCTTTATATCCTTCCAGTGTCTGTTCTTCAGACATGGCTCCATGTATAATATATTTATAGATATATTTATAGTTATAGATATACCTGGTTCTTGATGTCCTTCCAGTGTCTGTTCTTCAGACATGGCTCCATGTATAATATATTTATAGATATATTTATAGATATATTTATAGTTATAGATATACCTGGTTCTTTATATCCTTCCAGTGTCTGTTCTTCAGACATGGCTCCATGTATAATATATTTATAGATATATTTATAGTTATATTTATAGTTATAGATATACCTGGTTCTTGATGTCCTTCCAGTGTCTGTTCTTCAGACATGGCTCCATGTATAATATATTTATAGATATATTTATAGTTATAGATATACCTGGTTCTTGATGTCCTTCCAGTGTCTGTTCTTCAGACATGGCTCCATGTATAATATATTTATAGATATATTTATAGATATATTTATAGATATATTTATAGATATATTTATAGATATAGATATACCTGGTTCTTTATATCCTTCCAGTGTCTGTTCTTCAGACATGGCTCCATGTATAATATATTTATAGATATATTTATAGTTATAGATATACCTGGTTCTTGATGTCCTTCCAGTGTCTGTTCTTCAGACATGGCTCCATGTATAATATATTTATAGATATATTTATAGATATATTTATAGATATATTTATAGATATATTTATAGATATATTTATAGTTATAGATATACCTGGTTCTTTATATCCTTCCAGTGTCTGTTCTTCAGACATGGCTCCATGTATATATTTATAGATATATTTATAGTTATAGATATACCTGGTTCTTTATATCCTTCCAGTGTCTGTTCTTCAGACATGGCTCCATGTATATATTTATAGATATATTTATAGTTATAGATATACCTGGTTCTTTATATCCTTCCAGTGTCTGTTCTTCAGACATGGCTCCATGTCCAGGCATCTCATGCAGGCCTCCTTCCCTGGAACGTTGTGGATGAGAACGTAGAAACCCAGGTGTCTGAAGACGGCCTCCTTCTCCTCACCGCTCCATGGACGCCTACGCATCTTACTGGGGTTGGTGTTGTTGTTCTTGGTAACGTTGTTGTTGTTGTTGGTAGAACCTCCAGAAGGTCCACTGGAACCTCCAACAGAACCTCCAACAGAACCTCCAACAGAACCTCCAACAGAACCTCCAACAGAACCTCCAGAAGTACTGGGACCTGAAACATGGAAACATAACGTTAATAAAGCATCACAATAATTGTAACCACTTTAACCATATTTTATACTTTGGGCTATACAAAAATAGCAGATCTACAAGCTCATAGTGCGGCACCAAGTGCTGCTCTATGAGCTTGTAGATCTGCTTTTTTTTAATCGTGAAAATGTGTGCAAATCTTTGAATATATATACATATTTAAAGCAAACATTTTTAACTCTAATCTGTGCTTCTGGGGGTCCCTGGAACAACATGTTTTGAGATGGGGGTCCCTGGAACCACATATTTTGAGATGGGGGTCCCTGGAACAACATATTTTGAGATGGGGGTCCCTGGAACAACATATTTTGAGATGGGGGTCCCTGGAACAACATGTTTTGAGATGGGGGTCCCTGGAACAACATATTTTGAGACGGGGGTCCCTGGAACAACATATTTTGAGATGGGGGTCCCTGGAACAACATATTTTGAGATGGGGGTCCCTGGAACAACATATTTTGAGATGGGGGTCCGCGGCCAAATACATATAATTTAGGGGGTCCTTGACATGAAGACGTTTGAGCACCACTGCGTTAAAGCACAGAGAGTGTCTTTTTTTAAATTAATTTATGCATTTGGATGGTAAAGACGTTACATGTTGTATAGGTGGAGCTAAAGCTCTGAGAGCTTCAATCAATGGTTAGCATGTTATTTAACCTGATGCTAGCTTCATACTTTACCTGGTATCCTATAGTTTATAAAGTACATATTATTATATTGATAGTTTATAGTTTAGAATGATGCTATCTTCATAGTTTACATGTTATCCTATAGTTTATAAAGTACAGATTATTATATTGATAGTTTATAGTTTAGAATGATGCTATCTTCATAGTTTACATGGTATCCTATAGTTTATAAAGTACATATTATTATATTATAGTTTATAGTTTAGAATGATGCTATCTTCATAGTTTACATGTTATCCTATAGTTTATAAAGTACAGATTATTATATTGATAGTTTACATGGTATCCTATAGTTTATAAAGTACATATTATTATATTATAGTTTATAGTTTAGAATGATGCTATCTTCATAGTTTACATGTTATCCTATAGTTTATAAAGTACAGATTATTATATTGATAGTTTATAGTTTAGAATGATGCTATCTTCATAGTTTACATGGTATCCTATAGTTTATAAAGTACAGATTATTATATTATAGTTCATAGTTTAGAATGATGCTATCTTCATAGTTTACATGGTATCCTATAGTTTATAAAGTACATATTATTATATTATAGTTTATAGTTTAGAATGATGCTATCTTCATAGTTTACATGTTATCCTATAGTTTATAAAGTACAGATTATTATATTATAGTTTATAGTTTAGAATGATGCTATCTTCATAGTTTACATGGTATCCTATAGTTTATAAAGTACATATTATTATATTATAGTTTATAGTTTAGAATGATGCTATCTTCATAGTTTACATGGTATCCTATAGTTTATAAAGTACATATTATTATATTATAGTTTATAGTTTAGAATGATGCTATCTTCATAGTTTACATGGTATCCTATAGTTTATAAAGTACAGATTATTATATTATAGTTTATAGTTTAGAATGATGCTATCTTCATAGTTTACATGGTATCCTATAGTTTATAAAGTACAGATTATTATATTATAGTTTATAGTTTAGAATGATGCTATCTTCATAGTTTACATGGTATCCTATAGTTTATAAAGTACAGATTATTATATTATAGTTTATAGTTTAGAATGATGCTATCTTCATAGTTTACATGGTATCCTATAGTTTATAAAGTACAGATTATTATATTATAGTTTATAGTTTAGAATGATGCTATCTTCATAGTTTACATGGTATCCTATAGTTTATAAAGTACAGATTATTATATTATAGTTTATAGTTTAGAATGATGCTATCTTCATAGTTTACATGGTATCCTATAGTTTATAAAGTACATATTATTATATTATAGTTTATAGTTTAGAATGATGCTATCTTCATAGTTTACATGGTATCCTATAGTTTATAAAGTACAGATTATTATATTATAGTTCATAGTTTAGAATGATGCTATCTTCATAGTTTACATGGTATCCTATAGTTTATAAAGTACATATTATTATATTATAGTTTATAGTTTAGAATGATGCTATCTTCATAGTTTACATGTTATCCTATAGTTTATAAAGTACAGATTATTATATTGATAGTTTATAGTTTAGAATGATGCTATCTTCATAGTTTACATGGTATCCTATAGTTTATAAAGTACAGATTATTATATTATAGTTCATAGTTTAGAATGATGCTATCTTCATAGTTTACATGGTATCCTATAGTTTATAAAGTACATATTATTATATTATAGTTTATAGTTTAGAATGATGCTATCTTCATAGTTTACATGTTATCCTATAGTTTATAAAGTACAGATTATTATATTATAGTTTATAGTTTAGAATGATGCTATCTTCATAGTTTACATGGTATCCTATAGTTTATAAAGTACATATTATTATATTATAGTTTATAGTTTAGAATGATGCTATCTTCATAGTTTACATGGTATCCTATAGTTTATAAAGTACATATTATTATATTATAGTTTATAGTTTAGAATGATGCTATCTTCATAGTTTACATGGTATCCTATAGTTTATAAAGTACAGATTATTATATTATAGTTTATAGTTTAGAATGATGCTATCTTCATAGTTTACATGGTATCCTATAGTTTATAAAGTACAGATTATTATATTATAGTTTATAGTTTAGAATGATGCTATCTTCATAGTTTACATGGTATCCTATAGTTTATAAAGTACAGATTATTATATTATAGTTTATAGTTTAGAATGATGCTATCTTCATAGTTTACATGGTATCCTATAGTTTATAAAGTACATATTATTATATTATAGTTTATAGTTTAGAATGATGCTATCTTCATAGTTTACATGGTATCCTATAGTTTATAAAGTACAGATTATTATATTATAGTTTATAGTTTAGAATGATGCTATCTTCATAGTTTACATGGTATCCTATAGTTTATAAAGTACATATTATTATATTATAGTTTATAGTTTAGAATGATGCTATCTTCATAGTTTACATGGTATCCTATAGTTTATAAAGTACAGATTATTATATTATAGTTTATAGTTTAGAATGATGCTATCTTCATAGTTTACCTGGTATCCTATAGTTTATTAAGTACAGATTATTATATTATAGTTTATAGTTTAGAATGATGCTATCTTCATAGTTTACATGGTATCCTATAGTTTATTAAGTACAGATTATTATATTATAGTTTATAGTTTAGAATGATGCTATCTTCATAGTTTACCTGGTATCCTATAGTTTATAAAGTACATATTATTATATTGATAGTTCATAGTTTAGACCAGAGGTCTTCAACAGGGGGTCCGGGACCCCTAGTGGGTCCTCAGAGTTACTACAGGAGGGGGTGTGATTATAGGAACTTTACATTAACCACTTCAACCCCAGCATCCCTATTCTGAGGAGAACTTACGCCTTAGCTGATCTACAAGCTCACGTGTGAACTTGTAGATCGTCTATTTTTGGCAAAGAGGTTTGGTGTAGAGGGGGAAAAGAACAGACCAAGTACAGAGGCCAAAGGTCAAGTTGACTAAGTATTGAGGGTTTAAGTGGTTAAATGTAAAAGAATATATATTGTATAGTCATTCACTTCCCTCTGCCATGTTACCAACAGCATGGAAGAGGACCATTATTATTATTATTATTGTTATTGTTATTATTATTATCATTATTATCATTATTATTGTTATTATTATTGTTATTATTATTGTTATTATTATTATTGTTATTATTATTATTATTATTGTTATTATTATTATTGATATTATTATTATTATTATGATGGTTCATAATGGAGACACTGAACCACAGAGAATGGATTCATTTATAATGTGTGCAGTGAGCACAGTGGGTTGAGGTGGTGTTTGTCTCCATCTACAGGAGGAATGAGGCGATGACGCCCACCACATAACACTGTTTTTAATTCAATGCTTTATGACGTCTGAGACACTATTATATATATATATATATATATATATATATATATATATATATATATATATATATAGATAATTAATACTATATATATATATGTATATAGATAATTAATACTATATATATATATATGTATATAGATAATTAATACTATATATATATGTATATAGATAATATACATATATATATATACTAGTATATGCATCAAACCTCTGTCTGTCTGTCTGTCTGTCTGTCTGTCTGTCTGTCTGTAGTGTGTGGTGCTCAAGAGGCTTCTTCCCCCATAAAGTCTGTCCATGGAGGCCAGAGCTCAGTCTGCTGTGAATGTGTCTCTCTGCCTGAATCGTCCTAATAAATGATAAACTTCACCCGACTGGATATCATATTTTCCACTTTTCACTGCTGTTGTATCTTACTGACTCACCTGCCAGTTAGGAGCCCCCACCGAGAGGACATAGAGCCTCTGCCCCCAGGCGTCTCCCCCAGACCGGCCCAGACCGGCCCGGACCGGCCCAGACCGGCCCAGACCGGCCCACACAACCAGCACGCAGATAAAAGATACTGTACCGTAATGCTCCGTCAGGCACACAAGCCCTAATACCACCTTTTACTGAAACACATCCCTCCATGTTCTGGAGCCTTGAGTAAAATAACTACACAACCTATACACAACTACACAACCTATACACAACCTATACACAACTACACAACCTATACACAACTACACAACCTATACACAACTACACCATGTGACAGACGGTGTATAAACAGAGTGATGTGATTGGATAACAGACGTACCATGTGACAGACGGTGTATAAACAGAGTGATGTGATTGGATAACAGACGTACCATGTGACAGACGGTGTATAAACAGAGTGATGTGATTGGATAACAGACGTACCATGTGACAGACGAGGTGTGAAGTCTGTGGTTTTCTCTAAGACCTGGCCAGAGAATGGAACTGAAACCATAAAACAATATATTAATAATAATAATGTATTAAACTATTTACTATAAATATTATTATTGTTACATTTCATATTATTAAAAACATTAAAAAATACTTTCAATGTTCCATTGAAATCATGATTAATTATAAAGATGAAAAAGTATAAATTGGTGTAGAACACATCAGGTGTGTGTAAAAGGTCAAAGGGTCTTACGGTGGCTCAGTTTGAACTTTGACCCCAGACCGGGCTTGGCCTTCACTCTGAACAGCTCGCTTCCTGATTGGACGCCGCCGGGCCTCTTCCACTTGGCCCCGCCCACAACAGGAACTATGAAAGGAAACGAGGAAAAGGTCACAAGGAGAGGTCACTGGTGAAAGACTGAACCTCCATTCTGGCAAGTTTTAAACACTCACTCACTCACTCACTCACTGACTGACTGACTGACTGACTGACTGACTGACTGACTGACTGACTGACTGACTGACTGACTGACTGACTGTCTGTCTGTCTGTCTGTCTGTCTGTCTGTCTGTCTGTCTGTCTGTCTGTCTGTCTGTCTGTCTGTCTGTCTGTCTGTCTGTCTGTCTGTCTGTCTGTCTGTCTGTCTGTCTGTCTGTCTGTCTGTCTGTCTGTCTGTCTGTCTGTCTGTCTGTCTGTCTGTCTGTCTGTCTGTCTGCCTGCCTGCCTGCCTGTCTGTCTGTCTCTAACCTGTAGGGTAGTCACCATCATAAATGTTTTAATAATTGTACTTAACAATGTTTTTTTTTTCTCTTAAATTTTTATCCCACGATTTTGTAACCCTATTTTTTACACCCAGTGCTAATTGTCTATGTAATCCTGGGCACTACCTTCCCTCTGCCAACCTAGGGAGGCCAGGGCCGAGCTCATGCCTCCTTCAATGCATGAGAGCCAACTGACCTTCTTGTCACCTGACAGGGGAGAGTTTCCCTGGTTGGACGTAGCGCGTGGAAGGAACACGTTATTCCAACCAGTTCCTTTCCCCTCCATCAGGCGCCCCGGCTGGCCAGGGGGAGGCAGTATAGAGACCAGGATTACTGCATGTTTTTGTGAGGGTATTACCCAAGAGGAAAATAGCAAGAGGCGCATTCTCCGGTTTACTTCCCGTTTCTCCTATTTTCTGCGTGACGTAGGTGGACACCTTTTTAGGAGACAGGAAGCAAGTTGGAGTCTATTTGATTCCAATGGAAGAGTCAACGTGAACACAGCTTCTGAACCATTCTTTAGCTCCATGGTCACTGAACTAAATATTGGACCCGATCATCACAAGACACACAATATGCACGATTTTCATACTAAAATGGCTTTTTTTTTAGTGACACAAATTAGGAGAAAATCTACTTTGTTATCCACCTTTCTCTATCCTAGCAACACACTCTCGCGAGATCTGGGAAGATATCTGAAGAGTCCATCTGCAGTCTGACGCACGAGACATAGAGGGCTCTGTCTGTCCCTTATATTATATTGTATTATTATATTAGATTTGAACTCTATGCTCTGTCCCCATAAGATGTTCTAAAAACTAATAAACTGAGATTCTATATGTGAATGTAGTAGGCCTACGTGAAATCATTATGGACATTTCAAAAATTAATTAAATTAAATGTGTGTTCCAATGCTCAATGATATCATTTTCCATTATTAACTGTCTTGGTTGATGGGTATGATTTGGGAATCATGACATTTTGCTAAACATTCATGCTAAACACATTATAGTCTATAGTGGTAAAATCTATACCTTATAAATAAAAGGACCTGTTACAATGTTGAGCAGAATTAGGAGCATATCTAGCAGAAGATAAGACTGAATAATACGTGTGAGTTTGTGGTGGGATTTTTTGGGGTTTCTTTAAAGTCATCTTTGCCAATAACAGTGCACTTTCAAACATGTAAAGCATTTATTTTCTTTAATGAAGAAAATACACAAATACACATCCACATGATGTTGTCAGCCAGGGAGAGGGGAGGGGGAGGGTGGTGGGATGGTCGGGGGAGAAGACAACCACGCCTACTTAGGAGACCATTTGTAGGATTTGTGTACTACTTCACCTCTAGTGGCTCCAATGGAGAATGTGTATCTTTCTATATTAACAATCTTTGGTATTACCTACCCTAGGAGACACGGGGAGAACATGCAAACTCCACACAGAAAGGCCCTTTCACCAACCCCACCTAGGGTATGGGCACTGATGACGCGGAGGAGAGAACACGCCCCCAGCGCCCACAGCGTCCCCTGCGGGAATCGAACCCAGGACCTTCTAGCTGTGAGGCGACAGCACTACCGACTGCGCCACCATGCCCCTTACTTAACAATGTTTAACAATGTAATTGTGTTTTCTTTGTGTGTTGAACATTATTATGAATAAAAAACACATTTCTGTTTGTCTTTTAGGTTTCCTAAACAGAACGGTCCCAGAACGGACATATATATAAGAAATGACTGACAGGTTGAATAACTAGATCTTTTGATGTTACAAATAGCTTTTCTATTTACACTATTTGTTGAAAATGTTCTCTAGTCACACGTAGCTGTTATATAGTTCATATATTTACATATATATATTATATATTATATATTATAGAGTTTGTGTGTTTTTTAGGTCAAATAAGAGAACTGTGTCGTCACCTTTGTCATGATTGTGAGCTTCATGAGCGTCCTGATGATGTGTCTCTGTCCCTAAAACCAAAACACATTCTGTTATTAACTCATTATTTATTATAAAGGGTTTACAGACTCTCTACAGTCTACAGTCTAACTCATTGTGTTATTAACTCATCATTTATTATAAAGAGTTTATAGACTCTCTACAGTCTGAGTCTACAGTCTAACTCATTCAGTTATGAACTCATCATTTATTATAAAGAGTTTATAGACTCTCTACAGTCTACAGTCTAACTCATTGTGTTATGAACTCATCATTTATTATAAAGAGTTTATAGACTCTCTACAGTCTGAGTCTACAGTCTAACTCATTCTGTTATGAACTCATCATTTATTATAAAGAGTTTATAGACTCTCTACAGTCTACAGTCTAACTCATTGTGTTATGAACTCATCATTTATTATAAAGAGTTTATAGACTCTCTACAGTCTACAGTCTAACTCATTGTGTTATTAACTCATCATTTATTATAAAGAGTTTATAGACTCTACAGTCTACAGTCTAACTCATTGTGTTATTAACTCATCATTTATTATAAAGAGTTTACAGACTCTCTACAGTCTAACTCATTGTGTTATTAACTCATCATTTATTATAGAGTTTATAGACTCTCTACAGTCTGAGTCTACAGTCTAACTCATTCTGTTATGAACTCATCATTTATTATAAAGAGTTTATAGACTCTCTACAGTCTACAGTCTAACTCATTCTGTTATTAACTCATCATTTATTATAAAGAGTTTACAGACTCTCTACAGTCTAACTCACTGGTTATTAACATACTTAACGATATGTAAATATGTAAATAACTGGTTATTAACGGGATACAGTTTATGTGAAGAGGAAAACTAGAGAAAACAAGTGAATATATATATTTAGATAATATTCCATTCCAGACAGATTAAACATAACTTTATACTTTATACGTTTAACCACTTAAACCCCAGCATCACTATTCTGGAGGAACATTCATAGCAGATCTACAAGCTCACAACGTGTGATGCGTTGTGAGCTTGTAGATCTGCTATTATTTGGCAGAGACATTTGGTGTAGAGTGAACTGTCTGTCTGTGTGTCCTACCTACCTGTCTGTCTGTCTGTCTGTCTGTCTGTCTGTGTGTCCTGTCTGTGTGTCCTACCTGTCTGTCTGTCTGTGTCCTACCTGTCTGTCTGTCTGTCTGTCTGTCTGTGTCCTACCTGTCTGTCTGTCTGTCTGTCTGTGTCCTACCTGTCTGTCTGTCTGTCTGTCTGTCTGTCTGTCTGTGTCCTGTCTGTCTGTCTGTCTGTCTGTCTGTGTCCTACCTGTCTGTCTGTCTGTCTGTCTGTCTGTCTGTGTCCTACCTGTGTGTGTGTCCTACCTGTGTGTGTGTCCTACCTGTCTCTCTGTCTGTGTGTCCTACCTGTCTCTCTGTCTGTGTGTCCTACCTGTCTGTGTGTCCTACCTGTCTCTCTGTCTGTGTGTCCTACCTGTCTGTGTGTCCTACCTGTCTGTGTGTCCTACCTGTCTGTGTGTCCTACCTGTCTGTGTGTCCTACCTGTCTGTGTGTCCTACCTGTCTCTCTGTCTGTGTGTCCTACCTGTCTGTGTGTCCTACCTGTCTCTCTGTCTGTGTGTCCTACCTGTGTGTGTGTCCTACCTGTCTGTGTGTCCTACCTGTCTGTGTGTCCTACCTGTCTCTCTGTCTGTGTGTCCTACCTGTCTGTGTGTCCTACCTGTCTGTGTGTCCTACCTGTGTGTGTGTCCTACCTGTGTGTGTGTCCTACCTGTCTGTGTGTCCTACCTGTGTGTGTGTCCTACCTGTCTGTGTGTCCTACCTGTCTGTGTGTCCTACCTGTCTCTCTGTCTGTGTGTCCTACCTGTCTCTCTGTCTGTGTGTCCTACCTGTCTGTGTGTCCTACCTGTCTGTGTGTCCTACCTGTGTGTGTGTCCTGTCTGTGTGTGTGTCCTACCTGTCTGTGTGTCCTACCTGTGTGTGTGTCCTACCTGTCTGTGTGTCCTACCTGTGTGTGTGTCTGTGTGTCCTACCTGTCTGTGTGTCCTACCTGTCTGTGTGTCCTACCTGTCTGTGTGTCTGTGTGTCCTACCTGTCTGTGTGTCCTACCTGTCTGTGTGTCCTACCTGTCTCTCTGTCTGTGTGTCCTACCTGTCTGTGTGTCCTACCTGTGTGTGTGTCCTACCTGTCTGTGTGTCCTACCTGTGTGTGTGTCCTACCTGTCTGTGTGTCCTACCTGTGTGTGTGTCCTACCTGTCTGTGTGTCCTACCTGTCTGTGTGTCCTACCTGTCTGTGTGTCCTACCTGTCTCTCTGTCTGTGTGTCCTACCTGTCTCTCTGTCTGTGTGTCCTACCTGTCTCTCTGTCTGTGTGTCCTACCTGTCTCTCTGTCTGTGTGTCCTACCTGTCTCTCTGTCTGTGTGTCCTACCTGTCTGTGTGTCCTACCTGTCTGTGTGTCCTACCTGTCTCTCTGTCTGTGTGTCCTACCTGTCTCTCTGTCTGTGTGTCCTACCTGTCTGTGTGTCCTACCTGTCTGTGTGTCCTACCTGTGTGTGTGTCCTGTCTGTGTGTGTGTCCTACCTGTCTGTGTGTCCTACCTGTGTGTGTCCTACCTGTCTGTGTGTCCTACCTGTGTGTGTGTGTGTGTCCTACCTGTCTGTGTGTCCTACCTGACTGTGTGTCCTACCTGTCTGTGTGTCCTACCTGTCTGTGTGTCCTACCTGTCTGTGTGTCCTACCTGTCTCTCTGTCTGTGTGTCCTACCTGTCTGTGTGTCCTACCTGTCTGTGTGTCCTACCTGTCTCTCTGTCTGTGTGTCCTACCTGTCTGTGTGTCCTACCTGTCTCTCTGTCTGTGTGTCCTACCTGTCTCTCTGTCTGTGTGTCCTACCTGTCTCTCTGTCTGTGTGTCCTACCTGTCTGTGTGTCCTACCTGTCTGTGTGTCCTACCTGTCTCTCTGTCTGTGTGTCCTACCTGTCTCTCTGTCTGTGTGTCCTACCTGTCTCTCTGTCTGTGTGTCCTACCTGTCTCTCTGTCTGTGTGTCCTACCTGTCTGTGTGTCCTACCTGTCTGTGTGTCCTACCTGTCTCTCTGTCTGTGTGTCCTACCTGTCTGTGTGTCCTACCTGTCTCTCTGTCTGTGTGTCCTACCTGTGTGTGTGTGTCCTACCTGTGTGTGTGTCCTACCTGTCTGTGTGTCCTACCTGTCTGTGTGTCCTACCTGTCTGTCTGTCCCACACAGAGGTGAGTCTCTCAGAGAACTCGGTAACCATGGCAGCGGCGGCCCAGTCTCCAGACGCCATCTTGTCTGTGACGGTGATGTCACACACCGCTCTGAGGACGGCCAATAGCCTGCGGGGTCGCGACCCCAGAGCCTGGCGCGCTGCGTTGACGGCCAGTTCCACCCGGTCTGGTTCTAACAGATCTGATAACGACTTCACCTAGAGAGAGAGACAGGTTAATGTCTGTCTGTCTGTCTGTCTGTCTGGTTCTAACAGATCTGATAACGACTTCACCTAGAGAGAGAGACAGGTTAATGTCTGTCTGTCTGTCTGTCTGTCTGTCTGTCTGTCTGTCTGTCTGGTTCTAACAGATCTGATAACGACTTCACCTAGAGAGAGAGAGACAGGTTAATGACTGTCTGTCTGTCTGTCTGTCTGTCTGTCTGTCTGGTTCTAACAGATCTGATAACGACTTCACCTAGAGAGAGAGACAGGTTAATGTCTGTCTGTCTGTCTGTCTGTCTGTCTGTCTGTCTGTCTGGTTCTAACAGATCTGATAACGACCTCACCTAGAGAGAGAGACAGGTTAATGACTGTCTGTCTGTCTGTCTGTCTGTCTGTCTGTCTGTCTGTCTGTCTGTCTGGTTCTAACAGATCTGATAACGACCTCACCTAGAGAGAGAGACAGGTTAATGTCTGTCTGTCTGTCTGTCTGTCTGTCTGTCTGTCTGTCTGTTCTAACAGCTCTGATAACGACCTCACCTAGAGAGAGAGACAGGTTATTATCTGTCTGTCCTCCAGAAGCCAGATTTGAGTTACAAATGTTTGCTTTAAAAATATATTATATTGAAAGATTTGCAAATATAGATTTACACTTAAAAACATGCTTTAACAGAGACATTGTAGATCTGCTATTTTCACTATCTTTATTTAACAGAGACATTGTAGATCTGCTATTTTCACTAACTTTATTTAACAGAGACACTGTAGATCTGCTATTTTCACTAACTTTATTTAACAGAGACACTGTAGATCTGCTATTTTCACTAACTTTATTTAACAGAGACACTGTAGATCTGCTATTTTCACTATCTTTATTTAACAGAGACATTGTAGATCTGCTATTTTCACTATCTTTATTTAACAGAGACATTGTAGATCTGCTATTTTCACTATCTTTATTTAACAGAGACATTGTAGATCTGCTATTTTCACTATCTTTATTTAACAGAGACATTGTAGATCTGCTATTTTCACTATCTTTATTTAACAGAGACATTGTAGATCTGCTATTTTCACTATCTTTATTTAACAGAGACATTGTAGATCTGCTATTTTCACTATCTTTATTTAACAGAGACATTGTAGATCTGCTATTTTCACTATCTTTATTTAACAGAGACATTGTAGATCTGCTATTTTCACTATCTTTATTTAACAGAGACATTGTAGATCTGCTATTTTCACTAACTTTATTTAACAGAGACATTGTAGATCTGCTATTTTCACTAACTTTATTTAACAGAGACATTGTAGATCTGCTATTTTCACTAACTTTATTTAACAGAGACATTGTAGATCTGCTATTTTCACTATCTTTATTTAACAGAGACACTGTAGATCTGCTATTTTCACTATCTTTATTTAACAGAGACATTGTAGATCTGCTATTTTCACTATCTTTATTTAACAGAGACATTGTATATCTGCTATTTTCACTATCTTTATTTAACAGAGACATTGTAGATCTGCTATTTTCACTATCTTTATTTAACAGAGACATTGTAGATCTGCTATTTTCACTATCTTTATTTAACAGAGACATTGTAGATCTGCTATTTTCACTATCTTTATTTAACAGAGACACTGTAGATCTGCTATTTTCACTATCTTTATTTAACAGAGACATTGTAGATCTGCTATTTTCACTATCTTTATTTAACAGAGACATTGTAGATCTGCTATTTTCACTATCTTTATTTAACAGAGACATTGTAGATCTGCTATTTTCACTATCTTTATTTAACAGAGACACTGTAGATCTGCTATTTTCACTATCTTTATTTAACAGAGACATTGTAGATCTGCTATTTTCACTATCTTTATTTAACAGAGACATTGTAGATCTGCTATTTTCACTATCTTTATTTAACAGAGACATTGTAGATCTGCTATTTTCACTATCTTTATTTAACAGAGACATTGTAGATCTGCTATTTTCACTATCTTTATTTAACAGAGACATTGTAGATCTGCTATTTTCACTATCTTTATTTAACAGAGACATTGTAGATCTGCTATTTTCACTATCTTTATTTAACAGAGACATTGTAGATCTGCTATTTTCACTATCTTTATTTAACAGAGACATTGTAGATCTGCTATTTTCACCATCTTTATTTAACAGAGACATTGTAGATCTGCTATTTTCACCATCTTTATTTAACAGAGACATTGTAGATCTGCTATTTTCACTATC
>NC_137620.1:51175458-51207958 GCF_963280865.1 Gymnoscopelus braueri | reverse complement strand
AAATATGCGTTAGTTGCATAATTAATTATAAACCCACAGGGAAGACGCTCAGACATTCTTCTGAACCACTGACACTGTTTATCTTTACTTTACCTTTACTTTACCTTTACTTTACCTTTACTTTACCTTTAGTTTATCTTTAGTTTATCTTCAGTTTATCTTTATCTTTACTTTATCTTTACTTTATCTTTACTTTATCTAGTTTATCTTTAGTTTACCTTTAGTTTATCTTTAGTTTATCTTTAGTTTATCTTTAGTTTATCTTTAGTTTATCTTTATCTTTAGTTTATCTTTAGTTTACCTTTAGTTTATCTTTATCTATAGTTTATCTATAGTTTATCTTTAGTTTATATATAGTTTATCTATAGTTTATCTTTAGTTTATCTATAGTTTATCTATAGTTTATCTTTAGTTTATCTTTAGTTTATGTATAGTTTATCTTTAGTTTATTTTTAGTTTATCTTTAGTTTATGTGACTGAAAGTTCATTTGGTTTAGTGTGGAAGCATATGGAATGGAAGGTGTGGTAAAAGAAGGCCAACGGACAGGAACAGATAAACAAGACCACCGTGTTCACATAGGTTTGCGTTGCGACATGTTGTGAGTTTGTAGATCTGCTATCTTTTTGCTACTTATGTGTGAAACTCTGCTATGATGAAGCATGACGTTAACGTACTAATAATGAATGTACGTTAAAAACAACAACTTGTCCCTCCTGTGTTGCCGTACCTTTAAGGAAGAAGCCCAGACACAGCGTACACGGCAGGAAGTCGGAGGCGTTCACTTCCTGCGAGGGCTGACGACACGTTACGATCTCCCCCTGACCTCTACGGATCACCTGACACACAGACAGACAGACAGACAGACAGACAGACAGACAGACAGACACGTGAATTTAAGACACACAGAATTCCCCTTTAGGCTAGTCCAGGGGTCCTGTGGCTCTTAAGCCCCTCCCTAGTGGCTCTTAAGCCCCTCCCTAGTGGCTCTTAAGCCCCTCCCTAGTGGCTCTTAAGCCCCTCCCTAGTGGCTCCCTGTAGCTTTACAAAAACTATATGGAAATGAAGTATGTTTATTTTCTTCACATATTCATGTTAATGTATCGTTGCTGCAGTAGGCCAAACATGACACATACATTCTTACATTTTCCAATATTGTAAAAATGTGTAGAATAAATAAAAAGTTTCCTTAAACATTTCTGTCACCTAAAATGTGCATCATAGCCTGTGACACATTTATTGGCGAGCGGTCTCTTCCTTTGGGCTTGTTTTCATAGACCGGTTGCTTGTTTCTCTCACACGATCTGGCGACGGTGTCTGAGGCTCGCTACTGTGAGCCATGATGACATCACAGGTTTTTAACTAACGAAGGACCAATGAAAAAGCAATATTCAATGTCGAGAAAACACAATAAAAATTGTTAAACGCAATTATCTGTGAGACGATGAATGTTCAGCTCATATGATGTAACGTTACACAGCTCTGGGCCGGTCGAGGGGCCGCGCCTGGGGCTGCGCACCTCATGTTTGAGCAACATGATGCAACGAATACGTCCTCAACACCAGGCATGTGCACGCACACACACACACACACACACACACACACACACACACACACACACACACACACACACACACACACACACACACACACACACATTTAGACACACACATTTAGACACACACATAGACACACACATAGACACACACACAGACATAGACACACACACACACATAGACATGAACGGGGTCTTCAGCCCCATCTCTTTTACCCGTCGGTAAAACAGTGCCCTCTCCAGACTGGGAAAAAGGGGTAAAAAAAGAAAAGAAAATAAAGTTCATCTGCCCCCTAGAGGCCTAACGGTAAGGCTGACAGACATGTCAGAGGATGTGTTGGATGTGTTGGATGTGTTGGATGTGTAGGATGTGTAGGATGTGTAGGATGTGTAGGATGTGTTGGATGTGTAGGATGCAGCTCAAAGTGAACTTTACTCAGGTATCTAGTTTGTCTCCGCACGACCTTCCTAATAGTCCGTGAGCCAGGACCCCAAAAATGGGGTCATCACCACCATCTGGGGGGAATAATTCTCATAGTGATTTTTGGGTAGGTATACACCCCTAGAGCTAGGAAAAATGTGATCGCCTTGCATCGGTGGTAGCTATCTGTGTGTTATCACTCCTTTTATAACCAAAAGCCAAAACACAGTTTTCAAAATCCGAATGAAGCATTCTACTTCAAACTGATGGTTCTCTCTTATTATTGACCCTCTCTCTCTGAAAAATGGTTGGGATAAAGCTCAGACTATATATTGTCCAGAAAGGATGTTAAAATTTGCATATCTAGAATATTTTTCTATTACAGGCAGTGACAACATAGTGACTATATGTGACATAATAGTATGTTTTCATATATTGACCCATGTAATTTTCGCCTAGTGTTATAACATAAAATGCATGATAGCACCCATAAAGCTACCATTGGTGCAAGGCTATCACATATTTTCTAACTCTAGACATGCATACCTTGACAAAAATCACTATGAGCATTATTCCCCTCAGATGGTAGTGACCAACCCCCCTGGCTCACGGACTATAGCCCGAGTTATTAAAGACAAACGGGCGACAATGGACAAAACTCTATCTAAAATCGGTGAAAGTGTCCGTTTTCAAGATGTTTTGTCCATTATCTCTGGAACAGAAGGTCTAATCTGTTCAGTTCAAAGCTTGTTGGATGCGTGACTTAATGAGCACTTAATGAGACATTTGAGGATTTGGGGGGTTTTCGGGGCTAAAAGTATGGTAATTGTTAGTTTAAAAAATAGGTGCCGTTTTGTAATTCCAGTCCCTCCCTCTCCAAGAGAGAGAGAGAGAGAGAGAGAGAGAGAGAGAGAGAGAGAGAGAGAGAGAGAGAGAGAGAGAGAGAGAAATAGAGAGACACAACCCCGGGGAGACGCTGGCCTAGCGGCCCAGGCACATTCCACATACATTGTTATAGGCTCTACTACGACCTTTGCTGCGTGTGACTACCCGTCTCTCTCTCTCCCAGTTTCCTGTCTCTCTCTCTGGACTGTGGCGATAAAGGCAGAAAGGACCAAAAAAATATCCCAAAGAAAATACTGTGGCATCACATGGTTATGTTAGACCTCCATGAAGCGTTTGACACTGTAAACCATTCTATACTGCTGGACAGACAGACAGACAGACAGACAGGTACATGTCTCACCTCTATATTGTGTCTATAGTCTCCTCTACAGCGTAGTTGCTCCAGTAGACAGACAGACAGACAGACAGACAGACAGACAGACAGACAGACAGACAGACAGACAGACAGACAGACAGACAGACAGACAGACAGACAGACAGGCACATGTCTCACCTCTATATTGTGTCTATAGTCTCCTCTACAGCGTAGTTGCTCCAGTAGACAGACAGACAGACAGACAGACAGACAGACAGGTACATGTCTCACCTCTATATTGTGTCTATAGTCTCCTCTACAGCGTAGTTGCTCCAGTAGACAGACAGACAGACAGACAGACAGGTACATGTCTCACCTCTATATTGTGTCTATAGTCTCCTCTACAGCGTAGTTGCTCCAGTAGACAGACAGACAGACAGACAGACAGACAGACAGACAGACAGACACATGTCTCACCTCTATATTGTGTCTATAGTCTCCTCTACAGCGTAGTTGCTCCAGTAGACAGACAGACAGACAGACAGACAGACAGACAGACAGACACATGTCTCACCTCTATATTGTGTCTATAGTCTCCTCTACAGCGTAGTTGCTCCAGTAGACAGACAGACAGACAGACAGACAGACAGACAGACAGGTACATGTCTCACCTCTATATTGTGTCTATAGTCTCCTCTACAGCGTAGTTGCTCCAGTAGTAAAAGTCTCTGTTTGGATCCTTTAGCAAAAGCAGCAGCTTTCTGCACCTCGGCCTCAGTCCTGTGAGCCACCAGTAGGTGGCGTCCTATCTTCATCTGAGGCCGTCTACAGAACACACAGTAGTGACTCTTGTCCCAGCGCCTCCTCTCTCCTTTACAACACTTCTTCACCCTCACTCCCTCCACCTCCTCGCCCGCTTTGCTCGGAGACGCCGTCGCCCCCTGCTGTCCTGGAGGCGTCTTCTTCTTGGAGCTGTGTGTCGGCAAAACGGCAAAATGTGTGTCAACGTCAGTGTGTGTTATTACATTATTACACATTAACACCAACGTCAGTGTGTGTTATTACATTATTACACATTAACACCAACATCAGTGTGTGTTATTACATTATTACACATTAACACCAACGTCAGTGTGATTCATTATTACATTATTACACATTATTACACGGCTTGGTTGAATGCTTGATTCTGATTGGTCAATCATCTGTCATTATTTCTGGATAATGACCGATGAGCTCTATAACGGACCGCTGTGTAATCAGAGACTCAGAACACCTGCTCATGTCAACCTGCGCTGCTTGGTTTTATGCTTTATCCAACATGACAGCCATGTAAACAAACACACAATGTCATTTACAACTAAACGTTGCTCTCAACAATGTTTTTGAAAACATTTGAAGAGAGAAATAGACGATGCAATGACCGAAAAGTCATTCTATTTGATCCACTGTACTTCCTTGTTTATCGTGGCACAACAACGGGGGAATACCAAAACACAGTCGCCCCAAAACACAGTCGCCCCAAAACACAGTCGCCCCAAAACACAGTCGCCCCAAAACAGTCGCCCCGGGGCAAATACGGCGCTATTACAGGCAAATCCAGCGGAATATAGAATGGGGGGCAAGTGTGTTTTGGGGCGAGTCTTCCCGTTACTGTCATTTGTTTTCCGAGGCGAACTTGTCCGGAGTATGGAGTATATAGCAGATCTACAAGCTCATAGTGCCGCGCTATGAGCTCGTAGATCTGCTATTTTTGAAAAATCGTGAAAAGGTGTTCAAATCTTTGAATATATATATATATTTTTTAAAGTGAATATTTTTAACTCAAATCTTTGCTTCTGGGCAGAAATAGCAGATCTACAAGCTCGTAGCGCGGCACTCGAATAGCCTAAGTATAAAATAATGGTTAAAGTGGTTCAAAATCTAACATGACACACAGACACGTTCCCGGTTTTGAATGGGTTAATAAAATATATAAACAAATGACCAAACACCTGCCAACCGATGATGTCACTGGTAGGCAGGTTTGTGAACCAATGAGAACACAGAGTGAGTAGAACAGAAGTGATGATTTGTAGTCGACAACATAAAAAAAAACGTGTTCAAAAGCTTATTCACAAACAACAGATCTACAAGCTCAGCAGATCTACAAGCTCAGCAGATCTACAAGCTCAGCAGATCTACAAGCTCAGCTGTTTGTGAACATTTTAGAAAAGAGCTCAACTTGATGAATAATAAAATTAATTCTAGAGATGCTCCGATTAACATTTTTGTGGCCGATCACCAGGAGTATTCAAGCCACTGTTTGCCTCTAGAGTCTAGATCTAGAGTCTAGATCTAGAGTCTAGATCTAGACTCTAGATCTAGTCTAGATCTAGACTCTAGATCTAGACTCTAGATCTAGACTAGATCTAGACTCTAGATCTAGTCTAGATCTAGAGTCTAGATCTAGACTCTAGATCTAGACTCTAGATCTAGACTAGATCTAGACTCTAGATCTAGTCTAGATCTAGAGTCTAGATCTAGACTCTAGATCTAGACTCTAGATCTAGACTAGATCTAGACTCTAGATCTAGAGTCTAACCTCCACTTAATGCGGCCCACATGACACTGTGAAAGGGCAGAAAAGCTCCTTTAGAAACAGACTGAAATGGATGTTCAGGCTGATCAGGCTGTTAGGATGGATGAGGGATGTGGGATGTTTAGGATGGATGAGGGATGTGGGATGTTTAGGATGGATGAGGGATGTGGGATGTTTAGGATGGATGAGGGATGTGGGATGCAAGCCATGGGACTCTGTAGTAGTGTTTGGTCTGTCATTGTTTTAATATTGTAGGTTGACGATGCCTAGATGCCTATTTTAGATGTTTTTTTATTATCATAATGTGTTTTTATTGACGTCTCTATGAGAGTTGCTGTAACACCTTAATTTCCCCTTGGGGATGAATAAAGTATCTACCTACCTACCTAATATCAGAATAGTGATTATATTATTGATTTCAGCTGTTATGATTCATAACATGTAAACATGACCCGCTTTAATAACTTCAGTCTATATTAGTAGCTTAATGACTAGTATTAACATTCTATTGTCTTTTTTACGTCCAATGTATTTGTATTTAAGTTCATAAAGTTAACAGAAGTATAACTAAATGCATTGGAAATTAAATAAAAATTGTACTTTTCAGGATTCTAATTCAAAAGTAGCAATGTGATCATCACGCTTTGATCTGTTTAGAGAACTCTGATTAGAGCCCATAGAGGCGGCATCGATCACTCAGAGCCTCTCTGATAAACTCTAGTTAAATGTTGTCAAATAGAAACTTTAATCAAATCAATTTAAAAAGTGTTTGAAATGGATCAGATGTTGAATCTTTTAACTAAATATCAGGTGAAAATCATTGATAATGAAATGAATCATAAAAACAGTCTTACTTCTTCTCTTTCTTTTTATTCCTCTTCCGTCTCTTCTTCTCCTCTTTCTTCTCCTTCTTCTTCCTCTTCTTCTCCTCTCGCCCCGTGACTCCGCCCACCTCGTTGGTCGTCCCGGCGACGGCAGCGGCGTTGTCGTTGTCGCTCTGGTTGTTGTCCGTAGCAACCGTCCCATCGCCCGTAGCGACCACGGCCTGGTTGTCGGCGACAACCTCGGTCTGGTTGTCCACGGCGACGCCCACGAGAGTCTGGTTGTCCACGGCAACCACAGGGTTCTGGTTGTCCATGGCAACGGCGGCCTGGTTGTCCATGGCAACAACAGTTTGATTGTCCGTAGCAACAGTGGGCTGGTTGTCCATGGCGACTGTAGTCTGGTTGCCCATAGCAACAGAGCTGTAGTCGTCCATCTGACAAAACACAACATTAGAACATGATTAGTTTAGATTTGGTTTGGTTGTTTTCTGTTGTTAACCCATTAAGTCCTATGTATATATATATATATATATATACACGTATACATTCTACAAATAACTTACAAATCAGTGTTTCTCAAACTCTTTCGTATCAAAGACCCCAAAATAAGATGTATTTGGCTGCAGATTTTTTTCAAACACTTCACAAACAGTGGTTCTCAAAAATAGCAGATCTACAAGCTCACAGCGTTACTTCATGCCGCGCTGTGAGCTTGTAGATCTGCTATTTTTGAGAACCACTGTTCTTCTGAAAAACGTATAAATCGAAAATGACGAGGATGATTTTAATTGGTCCGCGGGCCAAATCCATTTCTACAAATGGAAAGAGCGGCACTCCAAAAAAAAATACTGGCTCAGATGTAGTTTCTCATTTTACGCTAACGCTAACACGTTTCGGCCGCAGCCTTCCTCAGAGCAGATTAAAAAGTGTTTATATATATATAATATATATATATTCAAAGATTTGCTAAAAAAAATCCACAATTAAAATAAAAATAGCAGATCTACATGCTCATAGCGCGGTACTCGGTGCCTGTAGTTGTATCTGCAGTAGATTTGCCCATACATTTCCCGAAACTGAAAAACTTCATTTAGCGAACAATGGAGCAATAATAATAATAAGTCAATGTGAGAAGATACTCTCTACCCTCTGGTCTGTTTTCCACCCTGTCAGACACAATGACAGCAGCAGAGTGATCCAGTACCATATCTATATCTATATCTATATCTATCTATATATCTCTATCTCTATCTCTATCTCTATCTATATATCTATATCTATCTATCTATAGCTATATCTATCTATATCTATCTATATCTATATATATATATATATATATATGATATGTATTTGGCCGCGGACCCCCATCTCAAAATATGTTGTTCCAGGGACCCCCAGGAGTACTGATTTGAGTTAAAAATGTTCTCTTTAGAAAATATAGATATTCAAAGATTTGCACACATTTTCACGATTTTTTGAAAAAAATAGCAGATCTACAAGCTCATAGCACGGCACTGACTATGAGCACAGTGTCAGACAGGTTTAAATGTTGATGCTCTATTAAACTCTATTAGCTGGGGACCCCCTTTATTTAGGGACCCCCTTTATTTAGGGACCCAAGGACCACACATGTTTTCAAAACCCCCTTGGGGGGGGGGGGGGGGTACCAGGGGGTCCCCAGCAAAATGTGTTAATATAGCATCACAATCATTTTAACCTTTTATACTTTGACTATTCTAAAATAGAAGATCTACAAGTTCAAAATAAATAATATATCTAGTGTCAGGGACCCCCATAAGAACATATATAGTGTCAGGGACCCCCATATGAACATATATAGTGTCAGGGACCCCCATAAGAACATATATAGTGTCAGGGACCCCCATATGAACATATATAGAGCCAGGGACCCCCATATGAACATATATAGTGTCAGGGACCCCCATATGAACATATATAGTGTCAGGGACCCCCATATGAACATATATAGAGCCAGGGACCCCCATATGAACATATATAGAGCCAGGGACCCCCATAAGAACATATATAGTGTCAGGGACCCCCATATGAACATATATAGTGTCAGGGACCCCCATAAGAACATATATAGTGTCAGGGACCCCCATATGAACATATATAGAGCCAGGGACCCCCATATGAACATATATAGTGTCAGGGACCCCCATATGAACATATATAGTGTCAGGGACCCCCATATGAACATATATAGAGCCAGGGACCCCCATCTGAACATATATAGTACCAGGGACCCCCGGTAACTCTGAGTTTCACATGTAACCAAATGGACCCTGTAGATCTTGTAGATCTTATAGATCTTACAGACCTGTAAGGGTCCATTTGGTTACATGTGTAACTCTGATAAAGTGCAGAATGTAACCAAATGAACCCTTAAGGCTCTATAACTACTGTAACAGCTTGTAGATCTGATATTTACACTATAGTGTCTGTGGAGGATCTATAGATCAGAGGATCTATAGATCAGATCTATAAGTTACATAACATGCTAGCATCGACATGCTAACGCTGATGCTAGCAGCTAGTAGCTTAGCCACACACATGCTAACAACAACAACAACAACGCGGTACATAGATCTATAAACCCACTGTCAGCGTGCCTTACAGCTCAGAGGATAGATCTGTAGACCCACACAGAGGGATGCTAGCTGCTAGCCGCTAGGCTAACTCACTTACATTGTGTTTCTTCTTCTCCTGGTTGTTGTTGTTGAGGTGACTTCCGGGGTGTTACAGAGAAACGGGTGACCGTGTGAAAGCTGCTCCCTCTGTGCTTTATGTCTGAATGGTTTATTTAATATAAATGTTTTATTTGTTTTATTTCATGTTTTTATGTTTTTGATGGAAAAAAATAAACCGATAAAAACGGTGGAAGCCCCGCCTTCTTTTCTTCTTCTTCTGCTGCTGCTTTGTTCTGCTGTTTGATGCGATGCAGCGACACCTACCGCCCCCTGGCGACTACATATATAGAGAGAGAGATGTGGGGTTTCCAGGGGGTCCCAGGGGGTCCCAGGGGGTCCAGGGGGTCCCAGGGGGTCCAGGGGGTCCCAGGGGGTCCCAGGGGGTCCCAGAGGGTCCAGGGGGTCCAGGGGGTCCCAGGGGGTCCAGGGGGTCCAGGGGGTCCCAGGGGGTCCAGGGGGTCCCAGGGGGTCCAGGGGGTCCCAGGGGGTCCAGGGGGTCCCAGGGGGTCCCAGGGGGTCCAGGGGGTCCCAGGGGGTCCAGGGGGTCCCAGGGGGTCCCAGGGGGTCCCAGAGGGTCCAGGGGGTCCAGGGGGTCCCAGGGGGTCCAGGGGGTCCCAGGGGGTCCCAGGGGGTCCCCAGCTTAGATGATTTAACATAGTATCTACAGAGGTGATGTAACTGTGATGATGCAGAGGGCCATTATATTAACACACTCACTACAGAGGAACACATTGTACTGTCTGTCTGTCTGTCTGTCTGTCTGTCTGTCTGTCTGTCTGTCTGTCTGTCTGCAGACATTCTATCACACAAAAGTAGCAAAAATAGCAGATCTACAAGCTCCAAACGCGTCGCAGTTTTGAGCTTGTAGATCGGCTATTTTTGCTATTTTGGAATTGGAATCATGAAAAGTAACATTTGTATTTAATTTCAAATGCATTTAGTTATACTTATGTTAACTTTATGAACTTAAATACAAATACATTGGACATAAAACAGACAATAGAATGTTAATACTAGTCAATAAGCTACTAATATAGACTGAAGTCATTAAAGCGGGTCATGTTTGCATGTTTAGAATCATAACAGCTGAAATCAACAATATAATCACTATTCTGATATTAACCTGTGGGCCGCATTAAGTGAAGGTGGGGGCCGCCAGTTGCCCATGTATAATGATCTACAAGCTCAAGAGACGCGCTGTGAGCTTGTAAATCGGCATTTAGTCTTGAGCATTGCTTTGAAACACTTTGTATCATTTTGATTCATTTTTTCTTGATACAGTAGGTGCTTCTCTGGGGGTCCCTGGTACTAAAATATATGTTCAGATGGGGGAGGGGTCAAAATAAATTATTTATATTGTGTATAATAATATAAAAACATTTAAATACTCCAATAAAAGTCCTGTGTTCAAAGTACAAAAGTATTGGCAACAAGAAATACTTGAAGTACCAAAAGTAAAAGTACTCTTTTGAAAATAGCCGATCTACAAGCTCATACTGAAGTGTCAGTCAGTCCTCTGCTGAGAATTAGAACTGTTCAGGCCTTTCTCACCTGCATGACCTCAACCTGCACTGATATATTAAATACAATAATATAATATAATATAATATAAATCATCCCTCAAATAAAACAACACAAAGAACAAGCAGTTAGAAATACACACACATTCTACTGAGAAATAAAGCTAATCTGTAATTAATTATTATAATTCTATATAATTATTATAATAATCTGTACAGGTTCATTTATTATAATTATATATAATAATAATAATAATAATAATAAATGAAATTATAAATCTCTGCATCAAAAATAGCAGATCTACAAGCTCCCGACACGTCGTTTTAAATGACTCCACATCCTGCATACAGTAAGTGTCATTTATAAACAGGATATGGAGTGATTTACAACGAGTGCTTACAAACATGAACACATAAAATAAATTATGTTTGAACATAAAGTTTATTGTCATAAAGTTGATCATAACAACATGAACAACTGTGTGTTTTATGAAACAAAGTCTTTACAGAGATAAACCTGTCTGTACATCTGTAATATTAATGACTTTATCATCCTTTAATACAATCACATATAAAAGGACTTTTACTGTAAATGGAGGATGTTGACACTTAGATGCAGATTAACATTTATATTCTCTACTGGAAGAAGCTTTCAGTAGAACTGTGATGAAGTCTATAGATCTATATACTATAGATCTATATGCTATCGATCTATATACTATAGATCTATATACTATAATCAACCAACAACATGGTGAGAGCAGAGGTCAGAGGAGAGTAAACATATGCATCAAGTATAAAGGTTTATATACACATATACATCAAGTATAAAGGTTTATATACATATATACATCAAGTATAAAGGTTTATATACACATATACATCAAGTATAAAGGTTTATATACAAAGGCACAAGAATCGTCATTGTCGGCGTCTGAAGTCCCATAGGACCATTAGATCAGTACTTCTGCCTCTTGTGACTGTAGGGTCCATTATGGGAGTGGCAGTCCTTCTGTTCACATATGAAGGAGGAGACAGTCCTTCTGCTCACATATGAAGGAGGAGGCAGTCCTTCTGCTCACATATGAAGGAGGAGACAGTCCTTCTGCTCACATATGAAGGAGGAGACAGTCCTTCTGCTCACATATGAAGGAGGAGGCAGTCCTTCTGCTCACATATGAAGGAGGAGACAGTCCTTCTGCTCACATATGAAGGAGGAGGCAGTCCTTCTGCTCACATATGAAGGAGGAGACAGTCCTTCTGCTCACATATGAAGGAGGAGACAGTCCTTCTGCTCACATATGAAGGAGGAGGCAGTCCTTCTGGTACTGCTCACATATGAAGGAGGTCTTTCAGACTAGTTTGTATGCCTGTCTTTTAGGTCTGGCTTACATAGGTCTTTGTATCGTAGCTGTGGCCTCGTGGCCTCTTTCCTGAAGCCAGCTCTCAATAGAGAAGGTCTTTAGGGATTCTGCCGTCCTCCATACGACACACATGACCCAGACGTCTCTGTTCCCAGTCACTTCCCAGTTTGTTGTGAGAAATATCACAAATCAATACAGGGATGACATGTAAAAGGACAAGATAGCAAAAGGACAAGATGAGGCGACATCTGGTGGACAAGCAGGGAAGCACAGGAGGCGGGACAACACAACTCCTGCTCCATCACAGCATCACTTACTTCCTAAGAGGAAAAGAACAACGCTTCTGTTAATGACCACATTATGTGTAGAAATATTATGGACATTAAGAATACATTCCTAATAAATAATAAATCAAGGCTGTACACACTGTTTGGTGAATCACACGTCAGATTGTGCTTATGTAAAATACACACCCCTTTAGTCACTTTATTTAAGCACTATTTATTAACATCTTGAATCAGGCCCAACGTTTGTCTTGGGTTACAAATGTAGGAATTAGGAATAAACTGGAATGAAGGTTTGGAGCTTCTTGGAAAGAGAACGATTGATGAGAATGATACATAATAACACTGATTTAATGATACATAATAACACTGATTTAATGATACATAATAACACTGATTTAATGATACATAATAACACTGATTTAATGATACATAATAACACTGATTTAATGACTTACAGATCCTCAAGGAGAAGCTTCTCATGTTCCTCTAGACCTTTGTAGAAAATGTCTTTGGCCTTTCTGGAGTTCAGGAGTTCATATAGTTCCCTCATCATGTCCTGAGTGGTGGACTTAGACCTCACATTTCTGTAGCCCTCTCTGGCGATGACACCTTCCTCAAGGAGCAGATCCAGGATGGGATCCACATTGATCACATTGTCAATCAGGAAACGCCGGCGTCGGTCAACAAAGTGTTTCTTTGAAGCTAAGAGGAATGAACATGGAGTTGTTGGTGAAACTCTGTGAGTGAAACATGTTTAAACATTCTATGTTTTAAAATGGAAAGCCTTCACATAGCTCAGTTACTGAAACATTAGGAC
The DNA here is from genome assembly GCF_963280865.1 of Gymnoscopelus braueri. Lineage (NCBI taxonomy): Eukaryota > Metazoa > Chordata > Actinopteri > Myctophiformes > Myctophidae > Gymnoscopelus > Gymnoscopelus braueri. Next base: position 51,194,676 of record NC_137620.1, on the reverse strand, counting down.
ATGTGTGTTGTGTAAAGGCCTGTCTCAGTTTTTGTCTTTAGAATGTATGGAGCATGTGTTTCACATTATAACTCATTGGAGTTTCAGTGGAGGTCCATCATTACATAATACAACATACTGTATGTTAACATGAAAGGATTTACATGTGTTTTGTGTATCTATAGACAGTATAGTGTGTATGTACAGACTCTAGTTCTACTAGTGTAGACTCCTATTTGTCAGCTCACCTTCAGATGCTCTGCTTGTGGAAGTTGAAGCTGAAGCTGAAGTTGAACTTGACACTGGAGGGTCATGCTGGTCTACTGTTACATTGTGTCAGAAACAGAACAGACTTGTATAAGAAAGCTGGTATTATTACCTGACAGTAATTATCCTGATAGTAAAGTGATTCCATTTGTGTTCAGAAATGTAATTATTGTTGTCTACGGCCCCTTTATCTGACACCAAAAAAAAAGTCTTATTACAAATTATATGAATGTGTGGAATGCTCTTGGGAACTAAAACATAAGTTGAGTTTCTACAGGATGCGTGGATCCGGATCTTCAAATCGTAAAATCAACAGGATGTATTAAAAAACAAACAGTAGTGGGTTTGGTGATGTTCTATATTCTACAATGTAAGTAAATTAGGAGCATATTTTGAATTATCAATTTCTAATCAATGGAGCAATTATTTTTGATTTCTTGTCCACCTTGGAGTTACATCATGGCAAGGTGACTACACAACTCAAACCTCTACCAGAGTGGTCTTGCCCAAAAGTGATTTTTGTACATTAGCTCTTGAAACAGGCCCCCAGATCTTTAAGTCTACTGTTAGTAGTGTCTACTCCTAATACTAACAGCCTCACACACAACTGAACTGAAAACACATGCAAATGTATAATCAGCCTTTATTTCAGTAAAGTATAAACAAGTGAAATTGGAAGTGATTAGCAGATAAAATTAAAACAGGAAATTAGAATGTTCACTTAATAATTAACCCTAAACCTAACCCTATAACCCACTTCTACCCCTTTAGTAACTTACTCCCTAAAAAGAAGTTCAAAGTTCATAGCCCACAAGTAACTTACTCCCTAAAAAGAAGTTCAAAGTTAACTGTACTCTCAGTTGACAATTATTTAAACAGAACAAATCCTTAAAAACAGACTTTCTTTCAAATCAAAGATGGTGAATGCAAAAATTCCTTAAAACTGCTTTCTGATGTGAGGACGCCCTCACTGAGAGCTTTTTACTGAAGTCTTCTAAAAAAACCCTACCTAACCAGCTAGTACCTCAAAACATTTGGAAGAAAGTTTAAACAAACAATACAAATCTCACAAGAGAGAAAAGAACACCACCCTTATGCACCCTAGAAGCGCACAACAATAATGAAGAAATAAGACCACACCTCCAGAATCCTGATTGGACAAAGACCAAACTAGCCACGCCCACAAACAAATTGATAGGCCAAGTAGAAAGAAGCCACGCCCACCTTTCAGTGCATAAAAACAGAAAGCCCAGCCACAGACAGATCATTCTTATTAGAAGGATCACAGCCTGAAGAAGGACAAACAGTCCGAAACGTCGCGAATATGAACCAGCTAGGAGCCAGCAGATACCAAGGAAGAAATCAAGAGAGACCTGGGCCATGGAACAGACCAAATCAGCAAACAGGGATAAGAGAAGAAAATTGGAACAACAGAAGAGATCACCATAGCCATTGGGGCCAAGGGAATCGCTTTAACCAGCAAAACCACTGGCCTCAGTGGACTTGGAAACAGAGAAATCAACAGCAACAGAGACCTGACCACAGAATTCCATACCCTCGCCCCGATCGACATCACAGACCAGGAATTCGAGGGGACAGAAACTTGGCAGGTACTGAGGAGCAGAACACACACACACTCACACATACAGATCCCGTGGAAAGGGACCTATTCCTTAAAACAATTCGATTACTAAACAAATTTATAGTCTCCACACACCACCTCCAGAATTTAACCCTTTCTGAAAAGGTACCAGTCAGCATATCTAGAAAAACACACGAATTAATGACCTTAATTAAACCGGCTCAACCAAGCCAAAAAACCACTCTCATGCTGGAGGGGAATGCCAGGAATTGGGAACACACAACAGTTTTGATCCTTAAAGATCACTACCTGACACATCTGACACATATCAAACAAGAGCTCTCCGTCTGCTTAACAGAGGAATGGAAAAATCCTTTTTTCATAGCAATCAAATGGGCCAGAAAAAATCTAGGCAAAAGATTAAAACAAATAGACATAGATCGAGCCCATTTGATGATCACTGAGCTACGAGCGGTCATACCAACCCCCTCCACACCTTCTTCTCCCACCTCTCCTCCTCCTCTCTCTTCCTCTTCCCCTCCCTCTATTCTCCTCTCCTCCCCTCAAACCCCTCCTCCTCCTCTCTCTCCCTCTCGCCCTCCCTCTATTCTCCTCTCCTCCCTTCAACCCCCTCCTCCTCCTCTCTCTTCCCCGCACCTTCCCCCTCTTCCCCTTTCCTCACCTTCCCCTTCCATCATCCCTCCTCCATCTCCTCCCCCTCCTTTACCTATCCGAAATCCCCGACTAAGATTGACCCGCGTGGACGCCCAAACCCTCACAAAAACCTCCACAACGGGACCCAGCGTACCACCCAGGGGAGCCATCACAATCCAAGCCCAAGTAATCCGTGAAATGGGGCCCGGAGCGCTAAGCCAAGAGGACTACCCGGACCTAACAGCTCCACCACAGAAAATCACACCACAGAAACAGCAGAAGAGGAGGAGAGCCAGGGAAACACAGGAGGACCCGGATCGCATCTCACCAGCACCAACTCAAACCACAGAAGCGCAAGCCAGCCCGGACACCACCACACAAGGACGAGAGGACGCCAACGAAACAAACCAGAGCACCACCCAGGAAGAAGGAGACACAGACGAGAGTCCAAGACGAGGAAGACAATTATCAATGACCAGAGGATGGGGAGTACCACATTACCACCGAGAGCTCAAATTGGACTGGAATGCCAACATAGAGAAAAAGATTCTCTTCCTCGGAGACTCAAACCTGGCCAGAATCCCTCCCTATGCCAGAAACGACATCCAGGTGGAAAGCTATCCAGGTATGAAATTCCACACCTGTGTTCAACTCCTGAAAAACATCGCAATCAAATCACAAACACATCCTGAGGTAACACACCTGCTTATCTCAGTGGGAATCAACCACAAAGAATATGAGAGAAAAGAAACATCACAAAAAACGATGTCACAAGTCCAACTCTGGGCAAAGAAAATATTCCCACGGGCAAAAGCCCACATAGCCTTAATTAACTACTCAAACCAACTCCCAGGAGTACAAAAAGAGAATTTGGACATTCTTAACAAGCACATCAGGATAAATGCACCACATACCCCCTTATTGGACGAAGGGGATTTCCAAACTGAACCCGATAATGTACACTGGTTGCCAGAAACCGGCAAAGCAATGTTTCAACATTGGATCACTAGTTTAAACTGTTAAACCCTGCAAGCCTCATACAGACAGGGCATAAAACAAGTATAATTAACTTGTCGCACTATTTTAGACCCAACCAAGCTCAGACAGAGGTACTAGAAAAGGGCCTGTCCTTTGTACCCACAGTCGACATTTATAAACAACAGACTAAACGGTTGAGAAAAGATGTTTCAGATTACCACAGGAGATTAAAGCTGGCTACCCACTTCGGATTGGAACAGAGGGAGGAAATAACACCGTTTCAACCGAAATCCTCGTGGGAGCCCACGGACAATTCCCTGCCGGGCAATCTCACACAACTGCTCAGAGAGGACCTTGGAATACTGAACAGGATTCCAGGACATCTCAAAGAGGTGGACAACCTCACAAAGGAGCAGGTAAGGGCCCTGAGACAGCTAGCTAAAAATGATGACATTGTAATTAAACCAGCCGATAAAGGGTCTTCAATAGTTATAATGGATAGACACCAATACATTCTGGAAGCAGAGAGACAGCTTAGTAACACCAATCACAACAGGGTACTAACAGAACCCATTTATAAAGACACAGAAATTGAAGCAAAAATAATTGTTAGACAGATGAAAGAAAAAAAGATAATTAATAGCAAACAGGAATCCTACCTCTTGGGACAGGACACACCTCGCGCCAGGGTTTTTTACCTATTACCAAAAATACATAAAAACCCGGACACTTGGACAATTCCTTTCGAAGTCCCACCGGGGAGGCCAATAGTTTCAGACTGTGGAAGCGAAACCTACCACACGGCGGAATTTGTGGAATACTATTTGAACCCCTTATCGACCCGGCATCCCAGCTATGTCAAAGACACATATGACTTTGTGGAAAAAATCAAAAAAATAACAATGCCAAAAACGGCCTTTCTATTTTCAATTGATATTGACTCCCTCTACACTAACATTGACACAGAGGCAGGGTTGAGGGCAGTGCAAGAAATCTTTGACAAATATCCAGACTTTGGGCGCCCTGATGAGGACATTTTGAAACTTTTAAAACTTAATCTGACCAAGAATGATTTCGCATTTAACAACAAATACTACCTCCAAATCAAAGGAACAGCAATGGGGAAACGATTTGCGCCAAGCTACGCAAATATATATATGGCCATATGGGAACAAACAGCACTCCAAAAGTGCAACCTAAAGCCAACACATTATTTTCGATTCTTAGATGACATATTTGGAATCTGGGAACATTCTAGAGAAGCCTTTGAGGAGTTCATCAAAATTTTGAACACACACCACGAATCCATCACAATTAAATTTGTGACGGATCCAGATAAAATAGATTTTCTGGACGTGTCGGTCTTTAAAGGACCTCTTTTCCACACCAGTGGTAAACTAGACTTGAAGGTATTTTTTAAAGAAACAGACACCCATGCGTTATTACACAAATCGTCCTTTCACCCACAACATTGTTACACAGGCATTGTGAAATCACAACTCCTAAGATTTCACAGAATTTGCACACAAAATCAAGATTTTAAGAAAGCGTGTAAAACCCTCTTTAGCGCCCTAAGACACAGAGGCTACACTAGGACCTTTCTGAGAAAAGCCCAAAAAACCTTCCTGGAGGTCAAAGAGAGATATGAAGGCCCACAATTAGCACTGGTGACCACGTATTCCTCACAAAGTAAACTAGCCAACACCAGAATAAAAAGGAACTTCCTAAACAGAGCAAATACCCTATTAGATGGGTGTAAGATCATTTCAGCATATAGAAAAAACAAAAATCTCAAAGATTATTTAGTCCACAGCAGCCTTAAAAACACAAACACACCAACTAAGAAAACACCAGACTATTTTAAGATAACCCCAATGGTGTCCAACAGACAGACCAAGAGAGTCTTTGGCATCAAACAGAAAATACTAGCCAACACAAAGAACTGTGTCTACCTAATCACATGCGCCAAGTGCAACCTGCAATATGTAGGAGAAACAGGGAACAGTATCGCAACAAGATTGGCACAGCACAGATATAATATTAATAATGGCAAAAAGACACACTTAAGAGTAGTTCAACATTTCATATCACATGGAATAAAGGCATTAAAGGTATCTGGACTAGAAAACAACCCAAATTGGTCATTGGGACAAAGAAGATACCAGGAGAGAGAATGGATTAAAAGATTAAACACAACCTTTCCAGAGGGACTGAATATGACCCATTCTTAAAACCTAAATTATAACCCTACCTAAACTTTGAACCTAAAAATTAAACCTTAATAGAGGGTGATTTGAAATGAAAAATTAGTGGAACTCTTACAATTTAGACCTAGACCTAAAACCCTAACCCTAACCATAACCTGAGTAGAGGGTGAACATATAGGTAAAATCAAGGAGGGTGACCACTGGGTAAAATCAGTGGAACCATTACAATTTAAAAGGAGGATAATTACTATGTTAAAATAGGAGGGGGTGATCATCAGGTAAAATCAAGGAGGGTAACCACTGGGTAAATTCAGTGGAACCCTTACAATTTAGAAGGAGGGCAATTACTATGTTAAAAAAGGAGGGAGTGACCATCAAGTAAAAACAGTAGGTGAGAAACCAAAACATCTTTTCAAGGGACAAGGAGACCCATAAAAAGTCCCACCCACTAAACAGGTACTCCAAACCCAGGGGTGACATCAAAGACCCTTGACATCAAGGCCCCACAGTAACAACAAACTTAACTGAGTGGATGCAAAATAGCTCAAATAAACTTAACTGCCTAAGGTTAAAATAAATAGAGGCTACTCAACATATTTAAATAGATAGAAGTTAAAATAGAGTTCAAACAAACATAACTAGTACAAATAAAGGAGATAAAGATAACTGAGATTTACAAATATAAGAAACAATAAACTAAAAGTAGACTAACTTAAGTCATTCTAAACAAAATTAAAAGTTACACGAAAGAACACATACAATTAAACCTAGAAAAATAAGGGATTAGAAGTTACAGTTAAACTTAGATGGCTAATTATAAAATAATTACAGCTACAGTACAGTTAAAAAGAAAAACAACCTAAAATCAAAACAGATACAGCCAACTTAGATATTTAATTATAAAATAACTAAAACTAAACCTAACTCTCTATATACAAAATAGTCCCAATACACTTAAATAGTTAAACCCAAAAATATAATAAAAATAAACCAGGACCTTTTAAAAACTTTGAAATAAAGAAATAAAAGTAGACTAAACCTAAGTAATTTTAACAGAATTAAAAGTTACACTATAAAACACATAAAAATAGCTTAAAATTACAAATATAAAGGTTTTAAAGCTACAGTTAAACATAGATGGCTAATTATAACAGAATTACAGTTACACTACAGTTCAAAACAAAGACAACCTAGGATCAAAATAGACACAGCTAACTTGGATGTTTAATTTTAAAAGAATTAAAACTAACCCTAAACTCCTCATATATAAATTAGTCCCAATACACTTAACTAGTTAAAAGATAAAAATAAAATAAAAATAGACTAGGACCCGTCCAAACTAAACCCTTTTTGGTATGCAGCCGAATATAGAAAAGACTCAGGGAGCTGGACGTCCCTGCCATGCATAGCCCACAAGTAACTTACTCCCTAAAAAGAAGTTCAAAGTTAACTGTACTCTCAGTTGACAATTATTTAAACAGAACAAATCCTTAAAAACAGACTTTCTTTCAAATCAAAGATGGTGAATGCAAAAATTCCTTAAAACTGCTTTCTGATGTGAGGACGCCCTCACTGAGAGCTTTTTACTGAAGTCTTCTAAAAAACCCTATAACCCACTTCTACCCCTTTAAGCCCTGCTCGGCCCCTTTGCTAAAATGCACATAGATTCTATACTAAGTCATGCTCAACAACACTCACCTGAGACAGATTCCTTTCCTTCAGGTTGTGCTGCAGGAAAAACAACAAAAAGTGTTGAAATTAAATAAAGTAAAAATGTGAGTAAATATGACCTAACAAAGTTAGAAACAAACTGTTACGTTTATGTAACAAATCACAGTCACAGCCATAAATAAGAAAGGGGCGCTCAGTGGAGCGCAGATCTCTGCCAGGCCTGGTGGCCTACCTATGGCAGTGTAACGTTTTCCATTGGTAGGTGAGTCAGTAGGATACAACAGTACGTCCTCTCGGTGGAGGCTCTTCACTGGTAGGTGAGTCAGTAGGATAGAACAGGACTTACAAACTCAATGGCCGCTCTAGACTTATGAACTCAAAGCCTTAACAGAAGTTAAGGATACACAAAGTAATGTTGCCGTCTGTCCATATGCCAGGATAGTTATAATGGTGACGACAATATGTGACTGAGGCTAGAGAAATGGTCCTAAAGTCGGCCGTTTTTAAACAGTAGAAACAAGGAAAATAACGTACGTTTTTTTCCATATCAACACAGTTTGAATGTTAAAGAAGGGTTTCATTCCAACAGATAACCATTTTAGAGTCATTACATGGTTAAAATGATATCACAAACAAGCTTACTTTGTGTGCATTTGTGTGTGTGTGTGTGTGTGTGTGTGTGTGTGTGTGTGTGTGTGTGTGTGTGTGTGTGTGTGTGTGTGTGTGTGTGTGTGTGTGTGTGTGTGTGTGTGTTTTGAGGGGGTGGAGATTAGTGTACATGCAGGCTCAACATTTGCATGAAAGGTGTCGATTGGTTCAATGGCCCTATTGTCTCAGGTTTCACCCTCTGATTAGAGGTGTGGTCAGGGGTTGAATAAATTACCCATTGTTGACGCCCATTAACAGGCCCTGATTGTGTGAATCATTGAAAGCTGTTTTCAGTGCTTTGATAATCTGAAAAATGACCATGGGCCCCTTACGGCACAAAGCATTGTACCCAGTTACATATGTTTAAATATGAAAGAGCTATTCCAATATATCTCATAATTCAGATAAAACTCTTCCTTTACCTTCCAGGTCAATCTTTTTCTCCCAGACTATTTTGTCAGGTCCTCCCAGCAGTTTCAATGGGATGACTTCTGCATTGAGATTGATCGTCACCTCAAAAGTTGGATGGAAATTTGGTCCATAGTTCAGACGATATTTCACATCCTGAAAACACAGACACATAGTAGTAGTTGTAGTAGAAACAAGTAAAATGGTGAAATCAGCTGGACACACTGGGACAGTGTGGGCATTAAGGCCACTGTGGCCTTGGGTAGATCATTTGATATCATTTTATGAATAGTGCAGCAGATTAAGTCAATATTTCAGAAGAATCGTTACAAGCACCAAATTTGGTATGAAAACGCTTAAGACCTTTTTTAGAACAGCCTGTTAGCCACCTGAAAATCCAAGATGGTGGCCGTTTTGCAAGATGGCTGTCGCATCAAATGTAAACCAAGGTTTTTCAGTGTAGAACTTGAATGTCTAAACATACTTTAATGATATAGTCTTTTACATTTTTTTTATCCCACAATTTTGTAACCCCTTTTTCACCCAGTGCCAATGCCTAAACTTGTAATCCTGGGCGCTACTCTCCCTCTGCCAGCCTGGGCTGGCAGAGGGAGAGTAGCGCCGAACTGAGCTCATGCTTCTTTCAACGTGTGAGGAGTGAGCAGGCCGCTTCTGATCACCTGACAGGGGGGAGTTTCCCCGGTAGGATGTAGCGCGTGGAAGGAACACGTTATTCCAACCACCATTGAATTCATCATGTCAAAATACATACATTTTGATAAGTAGAACATTGAAGAAATGTCCTTTTGCACACCTAAGGACGGACAGGTGCGTCGGAGCCCCAATACATTTATTGGATATTATGCCCTCCTGGGACACAGCTTTTTTTAACTTGTATTTGTTACTGTATCCATTCTGCCTCACTCAGTAGACCCTATAGGTATTTTATTCATGATTGTAATACCTTTTCTACTGACTCATTGTCTCCGCCAGGCCGAGAGAGTATGTTTTGCACCCTGTCCGTCCGTCCGTGTGTGTGTGTGTGTGTGTGTGTGTGTGTGTGTCCGTCCGTCCGTCTGTGAACAGCTAATCTCCGACACCGTTGGCTTGATTGCAGTGAAACTGCGCAGACACACTGCAGACAAACCTTTGCCCTGCATTTTTCACATCTGCCTTTTATAGCGCCACCAGGAGGCCGACTTATGTAAAACACATTATTTTATATTACTCCTTCCCATTTTATCCAAATTTCACGCAAATCGGTACACATGATCTAAATAGTCATGTAATCAAGACGGATCTGTTTGATTTTACATATTCCATCCTGATTGGCTAAGATTAACATCTAAACTTTGCAGTAGTGGCTTGTTTTGAACAAAATGCAGCAAATCATGAACGCAGCGTCTGATTGCGGTGAAACTTTGCACGCACATTCACACTATGTTGAGGAACAAATGCCACCCTTTAACATTGGCCTGTTGTAGCGCCACCGACAGGTCAAATTTAGCAAAACACATTTTTAGAACGAAATGCCTCAAATCATGAATGCAGTGTCCGATTGCCGTGCACGGCCTAGGAAGAAATGGCACCCTTTTCACATTGGCCTATTATAGTGCCACCAGGAGGCCACAATAACCTACCTGACCTGGCGGAGACCTGTGCTCCGAGGAGCACTTTTTCTAGTTTAATTGTATTTTTGCAGCTATATTTATTATCATGTTCTTTATGAATATTCCTTTCACCGTGGAATAAATACCACCTTCACCCACCTGTATGGGCCGCCTCTCTGCATGGTAACAGATTGGCGTGTGGCTTTGATTGGCCCTCGCCTCTCTGAGAGTTGTCATATACTGGCTGTGTGCCAGCTGCCTCTTTATGAAGGTCAGAGCGACCGAAAAGTTGCATCTTGAATAAATATATTTGTAAGTGAAGATAGTGTGCGGGACCCCCTCTCCCCTATTTCTTTGATAACTAGATCATTAAAATTATGCTCAGTCGGCATTCAAGTTCTACACTGAAAAATGCCATTTTGGATTTTCTGGTGGCTAACAGAGTTTTTCTGAAAAAGTAGGTCCGAGACATTATCATGTCAAATGTGATGCTTGTATCACAAAAGTGAACGGTTGTGTCACTAAACTGCTGCACTAGACCAAAACGAAGGGCAACGGCGGCCATGGCCTTCATGGTCTCCATGAAATTCCTGCCCTGAATGGGTTATTATTATGTTTTCCTAACTTGTGAGGTTGTAGTATTAATGTGTGATACCTTGGGGGATACTTCATATGAAGTATTAGAACATTGCAGACTGTAGTTTTGGCTCTCGGTGAGATCACAGTCAGAGGTGGTCTTGAGTTGTTTATCCTCATCATGTTGTACTTCCACCTACAATGACAACAACACATTTTGACAAGGATTCAAACAAAGATTTTTTTAGGCTATAAACTTGTAATGGCTGTCAAACGTTTTCACACCTACAGCCTCTTGTTGTCTTTTCAAAATCCATATCATTAATACATACTGCACCCCGCCTTACCCCTTATGCCTAAACTTATTAGCCATATTTTACTTTACGAAAAACATCTTCAAATAGTTCAACTAGCCGATCTACATCGACACGTTGTGAGCTTGTAGATCGGCAATTTGAACAATTTTAAAATGTTTTTCAAAATAGTAAATAATGGCAAAAATGTTTTGTGATAAGGGGTATGGCAAGATAGGGTCCTATGTCTAAATATATCTAATGTCACAGAGATGCTACTCAACAAACAACATGTTACCTCTTTGGGAGGCAAATTGTCCGGCAGCAGAAAGACATTTAGAATCTGTCTCTTAGCTCCCGGTGGTCGAAGGAACAGCAGAACCTGAGCACGTTTTGGTTGTGTTCTAAAGAAGCTCGAAATCTTCTCCAGGATCCCAAAGACAGACAGGTGGGTCACATTTACAACCACATGAGTCTGGGTCACTCTCAGTGGTTCTAAGAGTTCCAGCCCCTCATCTGTGATGTGGGCCACACACAGATCACCTGTGAAGAGTTATTAAAACAATAAAGATAGTATTTTATGTAAACAAGCGCACACACACACACACACACACACACACACACACACACACACACACACACACACACACACACACACACAACACACACACACACACACACACACACACACAAAAGAGTTTCTATCAAAATGCCTAAACATACTTCCAACAGTCCAACAGTAAGACAAATCCATGACACTGCTGCCAGAGACTTAAATCAAATATAACAGTCCACAGTGAATTTGAACATATTAGTGTCTCCTAAATTGTGTTGCTTTTATTTTTTTATTTTTAAACTTAGTTTTATTGGTTTTTCTGCACATTGATAATAAATTGTGTTGCTTTTATACAAGAAACTTGAAAAAAGAAACAAAGAAAAATAAAGAATGGTGTGGTAGGTGTAGCTAACTAACCAGGTGTGATGTGACAGTGTGGTGTCATGGAAATGTATAAAGTAGTAAACATTCTAAGAACGAACCAATGTATAACTAGAAAAGTTAGGACCGCCAGGTCAGGGAGGTTATTGTGGCCTCCTGGTGGCGCTATAATAGGCCAATGTGAAAAGGGTGGCATTTCTTCTTAGGCCTTTCAATCGGACACTGCATTCATGATTTGAGGCATTTTGTTCCAAAAATGTGTTTTGCTAAATTAGACCTGCTGGTGGCGCTATAACAGGCCCATGTGAAAAATGGCAAAAAGGGCAGAGGTTCTGAATTGGCATCCAGGGAGTAGGTGTGCACAGTTTCACAGCGAACGGGCCAACGGTGCCGGAGATTAGCTGGTAACACACGGACAGGACACACACACACGGACGGACGGACGGAAGGACGGACGGAGGGTAAAACATACTCTCTCGCCATGCCTTTCGGCCTGGCGGAGACAATAATACTGCCTTTTAAGTTTCCCGCAGTCTGTGACTCCACCCTGCTTCTTGAGACTAGGCTGGCAGTGGCACCTGAACTTAAGTAATGCAAACGATGTGTATTGAGACTGTCTGTTCTCACCGTCTTCTCGTGAAATCAAAGACCTATACAGCAATGGGATTCTGGCACCATTCTCATACTTGACCGAGAGATTCAGTTTGCCCAGCTCCCACCTATTTCGCTACTTCCAGATTAGACACTTTCTACAAAAACAATTTCCAAATTTCCCAAACCAGCCTACTCACTCGGTAATTGACTCTATAATTTCTTTGAATCCCAACACAAAGGGCACAATTTCAGAGATATACATTCAACTAAATTTAATAAATCCAGAGACTCTTAACCGTCTTAAAATAGCATGGGAGCAAGACCTGGGGGCGGAACTGCCTGCTGCGACATGGGAGACGGCGTTGAGGCTAGTCCATAGCTCCTCAATTTGCGCTAGACATAGCCTTATACAATGTAAGATTATTCATCGTGTCCATTACACCAACGCGAGACTAGCAAGGATATTTCCAGATATTAGTGACGAGTGTAATCGTTGCAGACAATCCTCTGCGGATCTGACACACATGTTTTGGTCATGCCCTCGACTACAGGCCTTTTGGACAGACATATTTAAATCTTATTCCGATATATCAGGTGTACCCATCCCACCCAACCCCTTAACAGCCCTATTTGGCGTTCTTCCAGGGACTAACATCCCTCAATACTTTAAGAGAATAATTCCTTTTACCGCTCTTCTAGCAAGACGTCTCATACTCCTTAAATGGAAACAAGCTTTTCCACCCACACATAACAGTTGGATAAAGGATGTACTATTCTATCTCAAGCTTGAAAAAATTAGATTCTCACTTAATGGTTCTTTGAGAACTTATAACCAAACATGGAGGTCTCTTGTGGAATACGTAAGGACCTTGACAGTAGCCCCGGAGGAAAGCGATTGAATTAGGGAAAGGTGATAATATAGACTTGCGTATTGTCTATGTGAGCTGGTGTCTGTGCACACACAGGTGGTCCCCCCCCCTTTTTTTTACTTGCTTTTCCTTTCTCTTCTTCTCCTTTCTTCTCTCCTTCCTTTTACCTTTAAAGTATTATTACTATTATTATTATTATTATTATTTATTTACATTTATATCCCACTTCTGCTATTTAAATACCTCTGGGGAACGGAGAGAGGGAAGGGAAAATACATTAAGGGAAGAGAAGGAAAAAAATATATATAATAATAATCTACGCAATATCCCGGCCTTCTGATTCTTATTATCCATCACCATAAATGATTATTGCTACTGGCGCTTTCGTTTTCTTTTTGAGTTTTCTTTTGTTTTTGTTTCTCCTCCTCTCCTGTTTTCTAAGAACTTGTATATGTTTTTTTTTCTTTCTTAGGTGAAGGATGGCGGAGAGGGAAAGGAAAAGTTGTCCGTTGTTTTTTATGTTTTTGTTTTCGTTTTGGCTTCTTTCTTTTTGATTGTAGCACTGTCTCAGTAACCGGGAAGAGTGGGTGGGTGGGAGGGTGAGTGGGCGGACGGGAGGGAAATAAGGGGTACCTATGTACAATATATATGTTTGCATTTTGATTTTACGAATGTTGTCCTCATATGGGAGGAAAAATAACCTGCAAAAAACCCAATAAACAGATATATTAAAAAAAAGGTGTCAAATCTGACTATGAAAGTATCCGTTGAAGTTGATCAATACCTTGAAGAATTTGTGTTACACCCCACCCTTAAGTCTGTGCTGGCCATTGCTTCAATTGAGTCAGCTTGTATGTCCCATTGATGACGTGCACGTTGGCTCCACTGTATTAATACCTTTAAACTCTCTCATACTTTGGAAATTGAATTCTTGTCTGTCTCATCATTATTGTGTTATGAGTGCCCCATACAGATTCTGCTTTCACAGTGGCAGGTGTAGCTAACTCACCAGGTGTGATGTGACAGTGTGGCAGGTGTAGCTAACTCACCAGGTGTGATGTGACAGTGTGGCAGGTGTAGCTGACTCACCAGGTGTGATGTGACAGTGTGGCAGGTGTAGCTGACTCACCAGGTGTGATGTGACAGTGTGGCAGGTGTAGCTAACTCACCAGGTGTGATGTGACAGTGTGGCAGGTGTAGCTGACTCACCAGGTGTGATGTGACAGTGTGGCAGGTGTAGCTGACTCACCAGGTGTGACCTCACAGTGTGGCAGGTGTAGCTGACTCACCAGGTGTGACCTCACAGTGTGGCAGGTGTAGCTAACTCACCAGGTGTGACCTCACAGTGTGGCAGGTGTAGCTAACTCACCAGGTGTGACCTCACAGTGTGGCAGGTGTAGCTGACTCACCAGGTGTGACCTCACAGTGTGGCAGGTGTAGCTAACTCACCAGGTGTGACCTCACAGTGTGGCAGGTGTAGCTAACTCACCAGGTGTGATGTGACAGTGTGGCAGGTGTAGCTAACTCACCAGGTGTGATGTGACAGTGTGGCAGGTGTAGCTAACTCACCAGGTGTGATGTGACAGTGTGGCAGGTGTAGCTAACTCACCAGGTGTGATGTGACAGTGTGGCAGGTGTAGCTAACTCACCAGGTGTGATGTGACAGTGTGGCAGGTGTAGCTAACTCACCAGGTGTGATGTGACACCTGCCACTGTGAAAGCAGAATCTGTATGGGGCACTCATAACACAATAATGATGAGACAGACAAGAATTCAATTTCCAAAGTATGAGAGAGTTTAAAGGTATTAATACAGTGGAGCCAACGTGCACGTCATCAATGGGACATACAAGCTGACTCAATTGAAGCAATGGCCAGCACAGACTTAAGGGTGGGGTGTAACACAAATTCTTCAAGGTATTGATCAACTTCAACGGATACTTTCATAGTCAGATTTGACACCTTCAATCAGGTGTAGCTAACTCACCAGGTGTGATGGCACAGTGTGGCAGGTGTAGCTGACTCACCAGGTGTGATGTGACAGTGTGGCAGGTGTAGCTGACTCACCAGGTGTGACCTCACAGTGTGGCAGGTGTAGCTAACTCACCAGGTGTGATCTGACAGTGTGGCAGGTGTAGCTGGCAGACAGACTGCTGAGGACACTGGATGTCAAACAGAGGACCTCCAGGAGTCCTTCCTGTTGACTGGAGACATCTTTCCTCCCACTGAACAGTCCTGTAGAGGACTTCTCCTTCCCCTGTCGTTACAAACACCAACCCTGTCTCTCTGCACGGGAACAGCCCCGCCCCGGGGAACTTTAACCTGTGACATAAAACAACATGTTTTATTGAGATAATCTATAAATACTCATAATCTGTGTGTGTGTGTGTGTGTGTGTGTGTGTGTGTGTGTGTGTGTGTGTGTGTGTGTGTGTGTGTGTGTGTGTGTGTGTGTGTGTGTGTGTGTGTGTGTGTTTATGTGTGTGCGCGTGTGTGCGTGCATACGAGTGTCTGTCCTCTGGAAAAGTCTGACCAATGGACTAAACATGGGGACATGTGGTCAGCCATCACATATAAAAGATGCCTCATAGTGTTTATAGCCTAAACACATTCCTTCCAACCAGAAGTGAAAGGCCACAAAACACTGGTAACACTGGACCTGTATTGATTGGTTGACTGTTCTGTGTTTAGATGACTGACCTGTATTGATTGGTTGACTGCTCTGTGAGCACGCTGGGTTCAAAACGTCTCTGAAAGACACAAAGCAGACATGAAACAATCAGAGACTTTCCTGATGTTCAGTGTGATTATTCTATAGAGGAGGTTCTACTGATGTTCAGTGTGATTATTCTATAGAGGAGGTTCTATGATGTTCAGTGTGATTATTCTATAGAGGAGGTTCTATGATGTTCAGTGTGATTATTCTATAGAGGAGGTTCTACTGATGTTCAGTGTGATTATTATATAGAGGAGGTTCTATGATGTTCAGTGTGATTATTCTATAGAGGAGGTTCTATGATGTTCAGTGTAATTATTCTATAGAGGAGGTTCTATGATGTTCAGTGTGATTATTCTATAGAGGAGGTTCTATGATGTTCAGTGTGATTATTCTATAGAGGAGGTTCTATGATGTTCAGTGTGATTATTCTATAGAGGAGGTTCTATGATGTTCAGTGTGATTATTATATAGAGGAGGTTCTATGATGTTCAGTGTGATTATTCTATAGAGGAGGTTCTACTGATGTTCAGTGTGATTATTCTATAGAGGAGGTTCTATGATGTTCAGTGTGATTATTCTATAGAGGAGGTTCTATGATGTTCAGTGTGATTATTCTATAGAGGAGGTTCTATGATGTTCAGTGTGATTATTATATAGAGGAGGTTCTATGATGTTCAGTGTGATTATTCTATAGAGGAGGTTCTACTGATGTTCAGTGTGATTATTCTATAGAGGAGGTTCTATGATGTTCAGTGTGATTATTCTATAGAGGAGGTTCTATGATGTTCAGTGTGATTATTCTATAGAGGAGGTTCTATGATGTTCAGTGTGATTATTATATAGAGGAGGTTCTATGATGTTCAGTGTGATTATTCTATAGAGGAGGTTCTATGATGTTCAGTGTGATTATTATATAGAGGAGGTTCTATGATGTTCAGTGTGATTATTCTATAGAGGAGGTTCTACTGATGTTCAGTGTGATTATTCTATAGAGGAGGTTCTATGATGTTCAGTGTGATTATTCTATAGAGGAGGTTCTATGATGTTCAGTGTGATTATTCTATAGAGGAGGTTCTATGATGTTCAGTGTGATTATTATATAGAGGAGGTTCTATGATGTTCAGTGTGATTATTCTATAGAGGAGGTTCTATGATGTTCAGTGTGATCATTCTATAGAGGAGGTTCTATGATGTTCAGTGTGATTATTCTATAGAGGAGGTTCTATGATGTTCAGTGTGATTATTCTATAGAGGAGGTTCTATGATGTTCAGTGTGATTATTCTATAGAGGAGGTTCTATGATGTTCAGTGTGATTATTCTATAGAGGAGGTTCTACTGATGTTCAGTGTGATTATTCTATAGAGGAGGTTCTATGATGTTCAGTGTGATTATTCTATAGAGGAGGTTCTATGATGTTCAGTGTGATTATTCTATAGAGGAGGTTCTATGATGTTCAGTGTGATTATTATATAGAGGAGGTTCTATGATGTTCAGTGTGATTATTCTATAGAGGAGGTTCTATGATGTTCAGTGTGATCATTCTATAGAGGAGGTTCTATGATGTTCAGTGTGATTATTCTATAGAGGAGGTTCTATGATGTTCAGTGTGATTATTCTATAGAGGAGGTTCTATGATGTTCAGTGTGATTATTCTATAGAGGAGGTTCTACTCACAATGTCCATGTTGGAATGATGGACATCATCAGAGGAGAGTCTAGACACACACACACACACACACACACACACACACACACACACACACACACACACACACACACACACACACACACACACACACACACACACACACACACACAGGACAGAGCACATTAACACTTCTTTCTGAGTTCTCACTACACATTAGATAGCAATGCACCAACAATGCACCCGCCCACTGCCTATGTTAAGACCAGCACCCATGGGTGCTCAGATGGGTCAACTGCATTTTGTACTCTGGCCGTGAAAATCAGGTGTAAACTAGCAATGACAGAGACCTTTAAGTTGCTTCATTCAATATCTAGACATTTATATTCATTTCAGAAAATGCTCTCAATGTAAATGTAAACATACATCCTGCTTCTCATGATTGATATTGATCTGATTGATATCGACCTTAATGTTTGGATCAGGTCTTTTTTGTGCTGGTGGGCAAACCAACTAAAAAGGTTGTTCCACGTGTTCAGATCAAAGTAATGATTCCATCAGCTTTAATATGATGTAATGTTTTGTATTTGTTTATGATATGTTTATTGTGTTATTGTTTAATTGAATACCTAGGACCACAATGGAAACAAGTCCCCTGGATTTATTTGTGTTATCCTTTTAGACTAAATGTCTGACTTTACTGTTTTTCATTTTCTGTCTAATAAAGAATTCAATCAATCAATCAATCAATCAATCAATCAATCAACCGTTGTGAAAACTGCAGCTCCAACACAAAAAGGAAAAGTGTGTTTGTGAAAGTAAAGCTCAGAGAATATGGATTTATAATAGTTTAACAGGATTACCTGGTTAGCTTTGTTTCCTCTTGTTCCTCTGGTCTGTCTGGTTCTTGTTCCTCTGGTATGTCTTCTGGTTCTTGTTCCTCTGGTCTGTCTTCTGGTTCTTGTTCCTCTGGTCTGTCTTCTGGTTCTTGTTCCTCTGGTCTGTCTTCTGGTTCTTGTTCCTCTGGTCTGTCTTCTGGTTCTTGTTCCTCTGGTCTGTCTTCTGTTCTTGTCTCTCTGGTCTGTCTTCTGGTTCTTGTTCCTCTGGTCTGTCTTCTGGTTCTTGTTCCTCTGGTCTGTCTTCTGGTTCTTGTCTCTCTGGTCTGTCTTCTGGTTCTTGTCTCTCTGGTCTGTCTTCTGGTTCTTGTCTCTCTGGTCTGTCTTCTGGTTCTCGTTCCTCTGGTCTGTCTTCTGGTTCTTGTCTCTCTGGTCTGTCTTCTGGTTCTTGTCTCTCTGGTCTGTCTTCTGGTTCTTGTCTCTCTGGTCTGTCTTCTGGTTCTTGTCTCTCTGGTCTGTCTTCTGGTTCTTGTTCTTCTGGTCTGTCTTCTGGTTCTTGTCTCTCTGGTCTGTCTTCTGGTTCTTGTCTCTCTGGTCTGTCTTCTGGTTCTTGTCTCTCTGGTCTGTCTTCTGGTTCTTGTCTCTCTGGTCTGTCTTCTGGTTCTTGTCTCTCTGGTCTGTCTTCTGGTTCTTGTCTCTCTGGTCTGTCTTCTGGTTCTCGTTCCTCTGGTCTGTCTTCTGGTTCTT
>NC_137620.1:51150345-51175258 GCF_963280865.1 Gymnoscopelus braueri | reverse complement strand
TCTGTATGCTGTGTTTGTGTCCAGAGTGAGACGATGGAAATCTGATGAGAAAATAATACAGTAAACATTAAAACATCATTCACTGAGACACACACACACACACACACACACACACACACACACACAGGTGTGTCAGCAGATCTACAAGCTCACCATGAGGTGCGTTGTGAGGTTGTAGATCGAGGCTGTTTTAGGCGTGTGGCACCATGGTATGATGAAGCATAAATGAGACTTTTAAAGTGACAGTACTCTCTATGTATTGTCTTGTGAGAATTTGTGTTTAATTATTGGACACACACACACACACACACACACACACACACACACACACACACACACACACACACACACACACACACACACACACACACACACACACACACACACACACACACACACACACACACACACACACACACCCCTATTCTGGGGTGAACATTCTGTGAAAATAGCAGATCTACAAGCTCACACGGCGTCACATTGTAACGCCTTGTGAGCTTGTAGATTTTGGGGGAAGAGGAAAAACAGAGGGGTCCTAGTATACTGTAGAACCCTGAGGAACTCCAGTCAGTGATGTGGGTTTAAGTGTTTAACATACAAAATAAAAATAATTACAATGTTTATAATTAATATAAATAATGATGTTTTATTAATTAAAATCAGTTCCAGATTTCAGCTTTAATTAAACACTTGAACCCTAGAGTCTATATTCTGTAATAATAATGTTGAAATAGCAGATCTACAAGCTCACAGCATGTCACAATATACAATACATACAATACAACACCTTGTGAGCTTGTAGATCTGCTATTTTCAACTAACCTGTTTGGTGTAGAGGGAAAAAGGAGAGGGTCAAGGATAGAGCCCTGGGGGACCCCGGTCAGACAGACAGACAGACAGACAGACAGACAGACAGACAGACAGACAGACAGACAGGCTTACAGACAGACAGACAGACAGACAGACAGGCTTACAGACAGACAGACAGACAGACAGACAGGCTTACAGACAGACAGACAGACAGACAGACAGACAGACAGACAGACAGACAGACAGACAGACAGGCTTACAGACAGACAGACAGACAGACAGACAGACAGACAGACAGACAGACAGACAGACAGACAGACAGACAGACAGGCTTACAGACAGACAGGCAGACAGACAGACAGACAGACAGACAGACAGACAGACAGACAGACAGACAGACAGACAGACAGACAGACAGACTTACAGACAGACAGACAGACAGGCTTACAGACAGACAGACAGACAGACAGGCTTACAGACAGACAGACAGACAGACAGACAGACAGACAGACAGACAGACAGACAGACAGAGAGACAGACAGGCTTACAGACAGACAGACACACAGACAGACAGAGAGACAGAGAGACAGGCTTACAGACAGACAGACAGACAGACAGACAGGCTTACAGACAGACAGACAGACAGACAGACAGGCTTACAGACAGACAGACAGACAGGCTTACAGACAGGCTGACAGACAGGCTGACAGACAGACAGACAGACAGACAGACAGACAGACAGACAGACAGACAGACAGACAGACAGACAGACAGACAGACAGACAGGCTTACAGACAGACAGACAGACAGACAGACAGACAGACAGACAGACAGACAGACAGACAGGCAGGCTTACAGACAGACAGACAGACAGACAGACAGACAGACAGACAGACAGACAGACAGGCTTACAGACAGACAGACAGACAGACAGACAGACAGACAGACAGACAGACAGACAGACAGACAGACAGACAGACAGAGAGACAGACAGGCTTACAGACAGACAGACACACAGACAGACAGAGAGACAGAGAGACAGAGAGACAGGCTTACAGACAGACAGACAGACAGACAGACAGACAGACAGACAGACAGACAGACAGACACACAGACAGACAGAGAGACAGGCTTACAGACAGACAGACAGACAGACAGACAGACAGACAGACAGACAGACAGACAGACAGACAGACAGACAGACAGACTTACAGACTTACAGACAGACAGACAGACAGGCTTACAGACAGACAGACAGACAGACAGGCTTACAGACAGACAGACAGACAGACAGGCTTACAGACAGACAGACAGACAGACACTCACATCTTGTAAGGAGTTGAGGTTTAATCCACCTCAACTCCTCCAATATGAGAATATTTAAGGGCATGTGTTATTTAAATGACGCTCATTTTCAGACGTGAGTGAGTTTTCAAACTTTATTGTCTAATGTTGTTTTAGAGCAGTGATTCTATAACATTTTCATGCCATGAACCCATAATATTTACAAGCTACTTTACAGAAAAAAGAAGCCCAAAGTCGCTTATAATTAATGGAGACAGACAGACACTCACATCTTGTAAGGAGTTGAGGTTTAATCCAGTGTTCTCCTCCATGATTCACACTGTAGGAAGTAGAACAACAATGAATCAATGTCTGACTGTCTAACACAACGCTAATAAACAGCTGACGGTTTTTTTTATAAAAAAAAGAAAAGTGGTCCTTGATCTGTCAATTGTCTATTTTTATTTGGCGTATGATTCATGCATTTATTTTCTCTCTATCAAACGATATCAAGCCAAAATCAAACTCCGGATTTGGAAAGCAGGCACTGGCGCACGCACAGAAAGCGCATGAATAAGCTGTGTTCGGGATAAGAGGAAAAACAGAGGGGTCCTAGTATACTGTAGAACCCTGAGGAACTCCAGTCAGTGACGTGGGTTTAAGTGTTTAACATACAAAATAATTAATATAAATAATTATGTTTTATTAATTAAAATCAGTTCCAGATTTCAGCTTTAATTAAAATCTTGAACCCTAGAGTCTATATTCTGTAATAATAATGTTGAAATAGCAGATCTACAAGCTCACAACATGTCACAATACAACACATTAAACAAAATGTGTCAAAATTTTAAACTATTTGTAAAAGAAAGTGTGTGTGAGTACATTATATCCTAATGCAGTGGTTCTCAACCTTTTCAGGCTGCGACCCCCCAAAATAATCATATTTGAACTGGGGACACCCCAAAATAATCATATTTGAACTGGGGACCCCCCAAAATAATCATATTTGAACTGGGGACCCCCCAAAATAATCATATTTGAACTGCCCCCCCCCTCCCCCCCAATGCATCACATTGTAAGCAGCTGTGCCTCTTATACGCACTTTGAGTTTCTAACTTGTGGTCACAGTCAGTGGCCCTCATTTATCAACGCGGTGCAGACCAAATAATGGGCGTACGGCGAGATCACCGCAACTTTCGGCATTTATCAATATATCCTGACGTTGGTTTCAGCCTACGGTACGCTGAGATCTCACGTCTGGTCGATAGCAGTTGTTGACGTTGGCTGCGCCCGTTTATTCCATTCTAAACCTGCGGAGCAGCATTGTCTGACCGTCTGACAGGCATCTGGACACATATACTCCAAAATGTATATCTACACTAATAAATAATCCCTGTGAAAATATAACATTTTATAAAGTAATTTAAACAAACTGCTTTAACAGTCATTCAGACAAGATTGCAGATCTGGCTGCATTGAAAATAGCAGATCTACAAGCTCACAAGCGTCACACGTGAGCTTGTAGAGCTGCTATTTTCTAAATATACAAGCGCTTTTGCGAGAGCATTTTCCAGACCATCTTTTCATGGACAGTGAGGTCTACAAACTTACAATAGCTTGTCCTATGGTTTGGAGTTATGTCATAGAGAGTTATGAAGGCTACAACCTGGCTGGGTTAAGGATATAAACCCGAAGCTCCAATCTCTTATTAACGTGGCGACACGGGATCACTGCAGCCCGCCCGAGTCTCATGGGGAATAGCCTACATGACTGCTTTATTTTAGTGTAACTCGAACGCGCACTGCTCGGTATGGGGTAAATAAATATACAAACGTATTCCATTCATGGCGATGTGATTGGTATCATATATGTCATTCATGTAGGCTACAAGCCTACGTGACAAAGATTCTACCGTAAAGGATTACATGAAAGACACAGTTGGCGTGTGTGTGTGTGTGTGTGTGTGTGTGTGTGTGTGTGTGTGTGTGTGTGTGTGTGTGTGTGTGTGTGTGTGTGTGTGTGTGTGTGTGTGTGACTTGACAGGCAGCGAGGCGAGCCGGCGAAACTCTTTCTTATTGTCTTTCCATGCTTTGTTTGGTCGTATTCTGGTTCTTCATGTCGAAAAATCGGAGCGTTTCGAGAATATTTAAGGGCATGTGTTATTTAAATGACGCTCATTTTCAGACGTGAGTGAGTTTTCAAACTTTATTGTCTAATGTTGTTTTAGAGCAGTGATTCTATAACATTTTCATGCCATGAACCCATAATATTTACAAGCTACTTTACAGAAAAAAGAAGCCCAAAGTCGCTTATAATTAACAGATTTGGCAACACTGGACTGCACTCGCAGAGCAGCCAGTGCAGCCACAAACACAACACAAACACACTCGCTCTCCTCCGAATAATTTGACCTAATTCAATATTGTTGATTCTGATTCTACTGAAATAGGCCAATAACACTCGCATGACTAAGCCATCAATCTGACCGATTTTGAGAATTTAAAGTGGATTATCTTCTCTCATGAAGCTCTGAGAAAGTTCCCCTTTCATGACTTTTCCTAACTATTTGTTTCAAATCATCTCTGTTTTTTCTTTCTTTTCTGAAACGTATTATAAATATGAAATAAACCCCATATATACCATCCCAACCGCTATATTTCGGCTAAATTGACCGCTCTCACCCTTTCTCCCCCAGGGAAAAGCAGTTCACACCTCAAGACCCACCGCAGAGCAACGAGTCTATGTTGCCATGTCTGCTTATTATAAGCGACTTTGGGCTTGTTTTTCACGTCTTTCCATTATTATTATTATTATTATTATTATTATTATATATATAATTACATTATAATGGTAATAATTATCTACTCCACTACAGCTCAGAGGCAAATCTTGTACTTTCACTCCACTACAATTATTTGAAAACTTTAGTTACTAGTTACTTTGCAGGTATAAATATCTTTTCATACTTGTTTAGATTAGAGCTTCATGCATGTCCTTTTGTAAATGATTTTTTATTAGGTAAATATTTATATAGAAAGGTCTAACCAGGGACTGGGGTTGCAAATTAGCCTCGGCTATAAACCCCATTCATGCCTCACTGTTTTCTCAGGGCACAACGACGCATGCAGTAACATTTTCATAGACCTGACTGCTCATTTCTCTCGCAAAATTTGGCAACCCACCTCACTGCAAAGCGGTGGAAAAAGATAGGACCTACAAGCATACAGCTTGTCACGCAGCAACTGTTTTATGCTTGAAGATCAGATATTGTGCGCAGGATTGAGCACATGTGTGAAGCATACCGATGTGTTCGCTACAGATCGCGCTGTTTTCTAATGCTGTGCCAACAGATCTGATCTACAAGCATAGGGCTCGTCAGGCAGCGACTGTTTTATGTTTGTAGATCAGATATTTAGCGCAGGAGTAGAGCAGGAATGAGCACATTTGTGGAACATAGCGATGTGTTCACTTGTTGCGCTGACAGGGAGGAGAGGAGACGCTTTTGTCAGCAACGTGGACAGCTGATAGAATGAGAGCTTTACGCTCAGACAATAATGTGAATATTATTATTATGAATAATAATAATATTGGTTTGTCAAGAGATATCCATGTGTTTTGGACAATGGAGATAGTCACGTAATTTGACAGTGGCTTCAGCGTTCATATAGGCTCCATGTTTCACTGAAGAGTTTAATGTGACGCTACAGATCGCGCTGTTTTATACGCTTTTTTAATAAAGATTTTACATACATAATCTGCAGTTACCATTACAAGTTAGCCTATTTTATAATGTTTCTGCCTGCCTACAACAACAACATATGTGACCTCACTGACTGAGCAGAGTGCAATTGAAATGTTAATAGCTATTTAGAAGACAATGGAACCCCCACTGTGTGGGGGAGAAGGTGTGAGCTCATCTGGAGCACAGAGGGGAGACAGTGACCAATAGAATAGCCTGATTTGGGGATCAAAAAGACCGTTTTTGATCCCCAAATCAGGCAGTGTGTGGGATAATGAAACCCCAGTCATGCTAGTGTTAACCAAGAAAACAGAAAATTACAAACGTTATTTTTAATATAAATATATTTTTTTACCGCAAATTTGTTTAAACATGAAATCTGTTGTTAACAACTAGTGTGGACACCCTGTGGTAATATTTAAAAACAAAAAAACAATGTATTTTCTTTTTAATCTTGAAAATTGCGAAAATAGCAGATCTGCAAGGTCACAACGCAGCACATTACGACACGTTGTGAGCCTCTACTACTTTCACAGTTTTTCATACGGCCACCAGGATCCAAATCAGCACCAATCATCAATCAGTTGGGCCGAAGACACACCTCCAACCTGAAGACACACCTCCAACTTGAAGACACACCTAGCTACCCGACTAGTTGGGTCTATTTGGGTCTTATCAGTGAGCTCAGGCGAGCTCAGGCGAGCGAGTTGCTGTTCCAAACGTTGCGAAGTCCGATTCTGTCTTGACAGACCTTTCTCTGCAGGACACTTTGAGCGATGTGGATGCATTGGTTTCATTAAAGCTCTGGAAATGACGTGAACGAGTTTACAGAGGTGGTGACCGGCTTCATAGGAACAATGGTGGATGGTGTAGAACCTAAAGTGAAGGCTTTTCCAAACCAGAAACAATGGATTGTCAAGTCCATCCATGCTGCTCTGAAGGTGCACAAACATGGACACAGTCCAGTTCTACTCACCTGAGAGTCTCTAGTCCAAAATGTGGACTCTTGACTACATCAGAGAGTTGCTCTAGCCTGGTTGGTTGGTTGAGGTTCAGGTCTAGCTGTTTCAGATGGGAGGGGTTGAAGGTCAGAGCTGAAGCCAGAGAAGAACAGCCTTCCTCTGTGACCTCACAGCCTGACAAGCTGCAGAGAAATACATATTTAAAAACAGCTGTTGATGTTCAAGTAGAGATCTACTCTAGAGATCTAGAAAACACATTATTTACCTCAGGATCTGCAGTTTACAATGTGGACTCTTCAATCCAGTAGAAATCACGTTCAGTCCTGAATCGTGCAGGCTGTTAAAACTGAGGTCCAGTTGCTTCAAACGGACAAGATTAGAGCTGAGAGCTGAAGCCAGAACTTCACATCCTGTCTGTGTGATGTTACAGCCAGCAAGTCTGTAATTACAGAATCAATATCTTGATGGACTGTCTGGGTTTTTGAAAGGATCCCTGGCTAATGAGCCTTATGTGCCTTAACACATCGTGTGCCAGAGGTTTATTAAAATAGGGTATGTTCAGTGCAGCATATCTTCCATCCACTTACGTTGATATGTTTCGTGCTGTAGAAGCCCCGACGCGGAAGTGCATGTAAACAAAGCGTGCGTGCGAGACGGCGGAGGGTCCCGACTAACGCCTGGAACAATAATATTTCTAACGCGATCCTCCATTGCAGAGTGATCGCCGATCGATAACGTCTCACTTCCACCACGTTAAAAAGAAATGGAGATATTAAGCTTTTAGTCAAGGAGTTAACATTAGAGCGGACGACCGGAAGCATTTTTGACATGGATCCACATCCGGCCTCTCCTTCTCAGAGACTCCTTGGATGATCCCAAAGTTTCGTTAGAGCGCCCCCACGTGGGAAAAATGTATAATTTAAAAAATGGTCCAAAAACGGTCCGGACCGTTTATGGCACTCAATATGTTAAAGGCAGTCGAGGTAGCTTTTCAGATCTGTGTGTACACACACACACACACACACACACACACACACACACACACACACACACACACACACACACACTCCCCCTCCCCTCTCTGACAGGTCTCAGAGTGATTGCTGTCTTTGATGCATTCATTGATTAGAGAGAGCACGAGTTTGACACTTTTATCGCCCAATAAATCTACTCAGTTCAAAACCCCTTTGAAGTTCAAAGAGATCAATTAAGAACTCCGGTCGAGCACTTCGCATTCCAGGAGGACAGCAATGCCCGGCTTTCCTTCATGGTGGAAAATAGTGCTCTGCGCCGGCTGATAAATAAAATGAATTAATTAATTCATAATTTACGATTCCGTCCCCATCGGTACATAACTTGAACGGTGCTGAGTCGGCTCTAGTGGACCTCGCTTGCTAGCGGCAAGTTGATGATGACATCATCAACTTGTGACGGGTGCTGACCTCCTTGAGTAAAAGATGAACCGTTTCTAAAATAAATACAATATTTAAGGTGTTTTAAATTTTTGTTACAGAAGGAAGTTATAATGTATTAAGGCATATAAGGCTTATTAGCTAGGGTCCTTTTAAGAAGGGATCCAAGGTCTGGAAATAGTAGGCAGCCAGGAATAATATGATCTAAATCATCTTTTTTAATTATTCAACAAGCACCAAACAGACAGGAAACTGTAACTACCAATAGGATTTTAGGACCCATTACCAATAGACAGATGAACACATTACTAACGGATGGTTTTAACAGATTATAACAGATTATTTTGAGAGGTTCTTGTTGTACCTTATAATTACAGGACCATCGGTCAAGTAAATGGTCTGTTTTTTTCTAAATATACTGTATAAATAATAAATATATGTATAGCATAAGAGAAGCTGGGACTCAATGGTCTGAATGTGACACATTTTGAATTCATATTTGAAATTAATATCAATGTAAATAATATTCCAAACTAGGAGATGATGATCTAACTAAGCTTTCAACCTATAATGTGATCTGAGGTGATTAAGTTTTAAATGTTGCATGTCAGCTTGGCTGTACATAGTTACTGTACCTTATTACTAGTCAGTGTGGATTAACATGATATAAACCTTATACACGGTCTTCAAATAAAGATTCAACACAGTTGCATTGTGTAATAATTATGATCACATTAATAATAAAACAATTGTTGAGAAATTATTGAAAATTGTCTGACCTCAGAGTTTCCAGGCTACAAAGTGGACTCTTCAGTAGAGCAGAGATCAGCTCCAGTACTGATGGTTCTTGGAGGTCGTTGTAACTCAGGTCCAGTTCTTTTATGTGGGAAGGATTAGAGCCGAGAGCTGAAGCCAGAAGTTCAAATCCTGATTTCCTGATGTCACAGCCAACAAGTCTGTAATAACAGATTAAATATACGATATGAGTTGATCAAAACATATTACACAAAGTTAACTGCCAAGAAAAATAATCAAACTATAGTTTTCTAGACATTTACATAACTTGTTCATATAAAAAATGACCAAGCTCAGGTGCTCGGGTAGCACAGTGGTAATGTGCCTGCTCACCGCCAATTGTGTTCGTATAGACGCTTGACAAAGCCGGATACACCACGTATCCGGCTTTGTCAAGCGTCTATACGAACACAATTGGCCCGTGTTCAGGGGGAGGGAAGCCGGGGACGGTAATAATTGTCACTGCACATAATCCTATGGGCTGGGGGCGGAGCCTGTCAGCAGGGAGTGTTGGGCGGGAGGAGTTATAAATTGGTTGGAGAGGAGTCAGGACTGAGACTGCATTGATAGATATGGTGGACAGAGCTATGGAAGTCTGAGCCACACTGGATAAAGTTATGAAAACGCAGGCTTATCCTCTAGCTCTGTGAGGCGTGATAAGCACTGGCATCTGTTTATTTTTAAAGCTATCTCAGGAATGCTCCCCCCATATATTTGTGATATGTTGGATCAGAACCCTAGTACCCACCAGACCCGTTCGAGTGACTTGCGAATACAGAGCCAGGCAAGGCAGCATTCTCTGTTATTGCACAGTGCACTAACAGAGAATGCTGCCTTGCCCGGCTCTCAGATTTTTAGGGACTTCTGAAGCTCATTCCAGGCAGATGGTGCAATGGTTTCCAGCACCTTTGTACCAGACTAACTGTTTTATTACATTTTCCTGTTCTTTCTTTGAAATGCTGAGTATTTTCTATTCTCTGATTATGAATTAATATTGATGTATGTAAATGTATTCCTGTTGATTATGTTGATTATGTTGTATCTCGGCTACATTGAAAATGAGGGCTTGCCCTCAACTGTACTCAGAGTTGAAATAAAGGTTATGATGATGATGAAAGTTCCTGGTTCAGTGGATCTACGATGTCCTCCCCAGCCCGTCCAACCTCTTCCACTGGGGCCTGGCAGATACTCCACTGTGCCCACTCTGCCAGAGAGGAGGATGACTGGAGAACATCTTGAGCTGTTGTCCAAAAGCAATGGGATATGGGCGCTACCGATAGCATCATGACCAGGTGCTGAGGGTCATCACAGAGGGTCACCTGGGCGAGGGTGTATGATGTTGAAAGAAACCAAACACCTGATCACCCCAGGATACATCACTCGTGATGTGTCTAAGTTGCACCAGGGTGTTAGAACTTATGCTAAGGGAGCATTCCTCATCACACCATCATTGACGGAACAAAGAAGAATAAAGTTAATGTCTTATAGAATGGCAAAGACAAAGTCCTGACTTTAAGTTGTTCTGTACAGCAGAATGGAATAAAAGACCTCCAAGCCCATGTACAGGATTGATCGTCAGTTACCAGAAATGTTTAGTTGTAGTTATTGTTGCACAAGGGGGTCACACCACTTACTGAAAGTAAAGGTTCACATACTTTTATCACACACAGATATGTAATAATGGATTATTTTCCTCAACTAGATTTTCAGGCCGCTACACGGCGCAAATCACGTTAGGGGCCCCTGGTGTGGCTATTGTGATGCCAGACCCCTAATCAATGTTGGTGCCAAGTTTAGTGCGGATCAGAGGAACAGTGCGCTGCGCACCCTCTAGGCAATTTTAACTTATTGAGTGCCATTAACGTGTTTCATGTGTTTTTACCGCTATGGCGCAATGTGCCAATGAGTGTTTGACGTGTTTTTGAAAAAATAGTAAAAAAAGAAAATGTTTTTTTTTATTTTTTTTATTTTTTTTAAAACATGTTCAGAACCCAAGATATCATTATCTGAAGATTTGCAGCTCCTTGTTTAACGTATAACTGAAAAAGGCTGTATCTCGCCTCCTAAGCACTTTTTTTTTACTTTGAAAAAACTCTGGTACTGGGACAACATAATATAGAAATAATTCTTGTTTATTCATTTTTGTTCTTTTACATACTCATAGGTAGTACAATTGAGTGCCAGAATTGCAAAAGGTTTAAAAAAAAAAAAAAATTCTGGCACTCAATGAGTTAATATAGACACCCACCTCAGTTTGTGTGGCAAGATGAAAGAACCGAAGACGAAAACTCAAGTCCCGTTTCAGTCATTAGTTTTAGTCAAACAAATACAATAAAATAATGTATTTCAACTAATTTAATTAGGTCATTACAGGTATTGGATTTAAGATATGACTGTGATAACAGTATTATCATAAAATATATCCCATTTTTAAGATTCAAATTAGAGCATAACACAATACAACTTGTGTTACAACACATCATTCACACACAATACTGCATGTTCAGAAAATAGCATAGCCTGTCTAGACTAACAAACAAATAATAAAGAAAAACATCTTAATAGCTTAATAGTTGTTTTCAACAGCAAAGACATCCCTTTGGACAGCAGAAACATAGCTGCTTGTCACATCCTACCCCAAAGACAAAACAACAGTTCTAACCAACCCCAAAGACAAAACAACTGTTTTAACCAACCCCAAAGACAAAACAACAGTTTTAACCAACCCCAAAGACAAAACAACAGTTTTAACCCTAACCCCAAAGACAAAACAACAGTTTTAACCAACCCCAAAGACAAAACAACTGTTTTAACCAACCCCAAAGACAAAACAACAGTTTTAACCAACCCCAAAGACAAAACAACAGTTTTAACCCTAACCCCAAAGACAAAACAACAGTTCTAACCAACCCCAAAGACAAAACAACAGTTCTAACCAACCCCAAAGACAAAACAACAGTTCTAACCCTAACCCCAAAGACTAAACAACAGTTCTAACCCTAACCCCAAAGACAAAACAACAGTTCTAACCCTAACCCCAAAGACAAAACAACAGTTCTAACCAACCCCAAAGACAAAACAACAGTTTTAACCAACCCCAAAGACAAAACAACAGTTCTAACCCTAACCCCAAAGACAAAACAACAGTTCTAACCAACCCCAAAGACAAAACAACAGTTTTAACCAACCCCAAAGACAAAACAACAGTTTTAACCAACCCCAAAGACAAAACAACAGTTCTAACCCTAACCCCAAAGACAAAACAACAGTTCTAACCAACCCCAAAGACAAAACAACAGTTTTAACCCTAACCCCAAAGACAAAACAACAGTTCCTAACCCTAACCCCAAAGACAAAACAACAGTTTTAACCAACCCCAAAGACAAAACAACAGTTCTAACCCTAACCCCAAAGACAAAACAACAGTTTTAACCAACCCCAAAGACAAAACAACAGTTCTAACCAACCCCAAAGACAAAACAACAGTTCTAACCAACCCCAAAGACAAAACAACAGTTCTAACCCTAACCCCAAAGACAAAACAACAGTTCTAACCCTAACCCCAAAGACAAAACAACAGTTCTAACCCTGACCCCAAAGACAAAACAACAGTTCTAACCCTAACCCCAAAGACAAAACAACAGTTCTAACCCCAAAGACAAAAGACAAAACAACAGTTCTAACCCTAACCCCAAAGACAAAACAACAGTTCTAACCAACCCCAAAGACAAAACAACAGTTCTAACCAACCCCAAAGACAAAACAACAGTTCTAACCCTAACCCCAAAGAAAAAACAACAGTTCTAACCCTAACCCCAAAGACAAAACAACAGTTCTAACCCTAACCCCAAAGACAAAACAACAGTTCTAACCCTAACCCCAAAGACAAAACAACAGTTCTAACCAACCCCAAAGACAAAACAACAGTTTTAACCAACCCCAAAGACAAAACAACAGTTCTAACCCTAACCCCAAAGACAAAACAACAGTTCTAACCAACCCCAAAGACAAAACAACAGTTCTAACCAACCCCAAAGACAAAACAACAGTTCTAACCCTAACCCCAAAGACAAAACAACAGTTCTAACCCTAACCCCAAAGACAAAACAACAGTTCTAACCCTAACCCCAAAGACAAAACAACAGTTCTAACCCTAACCCAAAGACAAAACAACAGGCCAAACATCATCATCAGATTTGTGAGTAGAAAACATTAAATTGAGGTGCTACAGATGGGAAGATTGAAGGACACAGGTGTATATGTAAATGAGCATCTCACAGGTGTATATGTAAATGAGCATCTCACAGGTGTATATGTAAATGAGCATCTCACAGGTGTATATGTAAATGAGCATCTCACAAAGAGAAATGGTGAAATTGCAAGACAGGCTAGAATCCTGCGAAAGGCAAATGGAATCAAGGACACTTGGACAAGGAACTGTAAAGTAATGATACGGCTGAATGATGAACAGGCCAAAGTAATAACCGTCAGAGACATAAAAGAACTTGATCAATATAAATGAAAATAACAAATGCTTTGGCAAAGTGGTGGACTAGGGAGGGTCATATGTTCTTTGTGTTTTCTTTTGTACTTTGGGTGGGTTGTGAAATGTTTGTGATAAATCTGACATGAGACAATGTGTGAAAACACAGATTTAAAGTCTTTTGACTTTCAAGACCACAAACTTTATGAGTTAGACAGTGACATTGATCCAGAGATCAACTTCTACCAGAACTTTGATTTGAATTGTGAATATTATTCCAAAGATAAGTTCAATTAAAAAGTGAAAATGGTTTTCAGTGATTCATTTCAATAGTAGGAGTCTCTACAGTCATTTCTCAAAAATTAAAAAGTACCTTCAAAAGGTTAAAAATAAGTTTAGTGTAGTAGCAATTTCTGAGACTTGGTTGAGAAGTGACAAAGAACTTCAAGGGGGATTAGAGGGCTATGAAATGTTTTGGCAAAACAGGGTCAACAAAAGGGCAGGGGGTGTTGCCCTGTTTGTGGAGTCTGACTTTAAGTGTAAACTTATTGAAAACATGACAACGGTTATTGACAATTTGATGGAATGTGTAACCATTGAAATCAACGTTGAAAGATTCAAAAATATATTAATTAGTTGCATTTACAGAACACCAGGGTCGTGTATTGATCAATTTAATAAGAAGATTTCTGAATTATATGAAATGCATAAGGACAAGGTGATTTTTGTTTGTGGCGACTTCAATATTGATTTGATGAAATCTAATGAACATACAAAAAACAAAGAATGTGTTGATAATATGTTTAGTCTGAGTTTCTATCCTTTAATTGTAAAACATAGCAGAATAACAAAGGACAGTGCAACACTAATTGACAATATTTTTACAAATGTAATGGATGAGAAGATAATAAGTGGACTATTAGTGACTGATGTAAGTGATCATTTGCCTGTCTTTGCTGTGCTAGAAATGAAGAATAAATTAAAATTAAGAACAAATAGGCATACATACAATTTGGTTAGAAAAAAATCACCAGAAGCAATACTGGCACTTAAGGCAGACCTTTTGAGTCATGATTGGCAGGAGGTTTATGTAGAGGATACCAATGAGGCATACAATGCATTTTTGGGTAAAATTTTGTCATATTACGACCGACATTGTCCATTGAAGGAGTGCAGACAAAATCCTAAAAAGAAGGTGAAACCATGGCTTACCAAGGGTTTGGAAAAGGCTTGCACTAAGAAAAATAGGCTCTACAGGGAATTTATCAAACATCGAACAAAGGATAAGGAGGACAAGTACAAAAACTATAAAAACAGATTGACATGTATTATGAGATCACAAAAAAAAGACTACTATAATCAGATGTTGCAAATGCATAAAAATAATATTAAAGCTACCTGGGGTGTGCTTAATGACTTGATTAGTCTGGTAAAAAGGAATTTCCAACATACTTTGAAAAAAATTCAATTATTCAAAATATAGAGGAAATTGTTAATGAGTTTAATGAGTATTTTGTAAATGTAGGCCCAAATTTGGCTAAGGAAATTGACCTCCCTACGGAGGAGGAAAAATATTTTGATTCACCTACAAACAGCAACTCAATGTTCCTTGGTGGAGTTTGTGAGAGTGATGTGCTAGAAGTGGTTAGAAAGTTTAAGAATAAAACATCTACTGATAGTAATACTATTGACATGTCAACTATAAAAGAAGTCTTTGACTGTGTCCTCAAACCATTCACTTATATGTAACAAATCCTTTTTAACTGGTATTTTTCCTGATGAAATGAAAATGGCCAAGGTGATTCCAATTTTTAAAAGTGGTGATATACATACTATATCAAATTACAGACCTATATCATTGCTATCTCAATTTTCAAAAATACTCGAAAAATTATTTGTAAATAGACTTGATGGCTTTATTGAGAAATATGGATTATTGAGTGACCATCAATATGGTTTTAGGAGCAATAGATCAACATCTTTAGCAGTGATAGATTTTGTGGAAAATATATCGTAAAGTGTTTGACACAATTGATCATTCCCTGCTTTTACAAAAAATGGAACGGTATGGAATAAGAGGTGTCACTCATCATTGGTTAAGATCTAAATCTAAATAATAGATCTCAATATGTAAACATTAATAACACAGAATCACATCTCAGGAGAGTAACATGTGGCGTTCCACAGGGTTCCGTTTTAGGACCCAAGTTATTTATACTTTATTTAAATGACATTTTTACAGTATCAAATATTTTGAAAATTGTTACGTTTGCTGATGATACTAATTTACTTTGTTCAGGGGAGGACATGAAAGAATTCTTGAAAACAGTATAAACGGAATTGATAAAGTTAAAGAAATGGTTTGATAGGAATAAGTTGTCACTTAATGAAAACAAAACTAAAGTTATGGTATTTGGTGGTGTTCCTACTGACTGTGAAATTAAACTTAATTTAAATGGAACCAAAATTGAAAGAGTATATGAAACAAAATTCTTAGGTGTGATTATAGATCACAAACTCTGTTGGAAGCCACATATTCAATATATCAAAGGTAAATTAGCCAAATCTGTTGGCATTCTGTACAAAACAAGGGAGCTGTTGAATCAAAAATGTTTGCATATATTGTATTTTTCACTTGTTGTGCCTTATATGTCATACTGTGTTGAGGTCTGGGGGAATGTATATAAAACAAATATAGATTCTATTATTAAAATACAGAAAAGAGCTATTAGAATAATAAACAAAGCTAGTTACCTTGAATCGACAAATCCATTATTCATAAAGTCCAGCACATTAAAATTTGTAGATATGGTGTACATAAAAACCTTGGAAATGATTTTTCGTGCTAAGTGTAAAAGCCTACCAGTTTGTATTCAATGTCTTTTTGAACCAAGAAAAGGAAAGTATACTCTTAACACATTGGGTGCCAGCATTTTTTCATAACAACTTACGTTGGGTGCCAGCATTCTCCCCATTGACTGCGCTTTGCTGTTTAAAGCTCTAGACTCCACGAGGAGCAAATCCATGTAAAAAAAAACATCCATTCATGTTGCGCGATGACCCTGGCTACAGCCTGGAACGATAACATTTCACTCGCGAGTTACAATGGGGGGGGATCGCGCATCGCGCATGACCGGTTTTCCCCACCGGAAACAGATTCGGAGATATAGGTGTTTTAAAGAAGGAAATAGACAGGAAGTGGATGGCAGCCATGTTTTTGTTTTTCCGGTGATCTATCTGGCCTATCCTTCTCAAGATCACAATGGGTACTCCCAGAGCTGCTCTAGCCCCGCCCGTGTGGAGAAAAACGAAAAAAACAAAAAGACATATTTCACGGTCTGGACCGTGTTCGGCACCGGACCGCTACTCTGCGCAAACACGGTTCAGACCGTGTTTGGCACCCGATGTGTTAAGAGGGTTATGTATTTTTAAAACACGTAAAGAAGCAAGAACTAATGTTAAAGCTAGATGTGTTTCAATTTTGGGAGTTAAATTATGGAATAGCCTTAGTGTACATCTCAGGGGAGATTGAAAAAAGACTTAAAAAGTCAAATTATTCAGGAGTAGTTTTGAGTAAAACATATTCTTTCTTTTTTTGGGCAGTATATTTTAAGATTGTTTTAATAGTCAAATATATTTTGTTTTTAAGTATTGTAAAGGATAGGCAATGAATAAGCATTTTTGCTTCAGCCTATTCCTTTTTGGGTTATTGACTTTGGATTTTGTGTGTGAGATGACTTTGAACATTCTTTGTTTTGTTTTTTGTAAAGTCCACACAATTGTTTTGATTTGTTGTGAAAAAAAAAAAGACCGAAATAAACCATTCATTCATTCATTCATTCAATAACCCCATGACTGGTATCCTGTATTATTAGCTTTCTGATCTTTCTTTCTAAGCAATGGCCAAAATGATAATGTATCCATTTAGAATTAGTGACCACCAGTTCAATAGACAGGTTGGCGCCATCTTGAGAGGTTTCAGATATTACTTTCAATGGTGTGACGCCACGTTCTCGTACTGTACTGGTCCTCAAAGTGGGGTCCGGGGACCCAAAGATGTCCGTGAGGGGGTTTCAGGGGGTCCCCAGTGTATCCACCTGAGCCCTATACACATAGGCTATTTGAAAATAGCAGATCTATAAGTTCACAATGTGTCACATAGTGATGCATTGTGAGCTTGTAGATCTGCCATTTATAAAAAATCTGTGAAATGTGAAAACATTTGAATATTTTTGAAAAAAGAATAGGACACAATTATGCCTGTCACTCACAGGCAAATATTCCTGTGTCCATGACATGAAAGTTTGAGAACCACTGTATCACTGTATCTACTGTATCTACTGTATCACTGTATCTACTGTATCTACTGTGTCACTGTATCTACTGTATCTACTGTATCACTGTATCCACTGTATATACTGTATCTACTGTATCTACTGTATCACTGTATCCACTGTATCCACTGTATCCACTGTATCACTGTATCTACTGTATCTACTGTATCACTGTATCTACTGTATCACTGTATCTACTGTATCTACTGTATCACTGTATCCACTGTATCTACTGTATCACTGTATCTACTGTATCTACTGTATCTACTGTAGTGTTGAGTTCCAAGGATCTCCTCGTGATGTCACAGTCATACACACTGTCACTCACCACAAACAACCATGAACTCATTTTGGGCGGGAACCCCTATTTGTAACAATACCTTTCAGGACGGGAACCTCTTTTGGGGTTCCTGTTGCTATAATGTTTTGTAATGTTTGAATACATATTTGAAGTTTTTCAGAAAACTTAGGTCAGGATTTAGAAGGCGTTTTTAGAATGGGCCTCAGGTCTAAATAGGTTACACAACAACGTCACTGACATACCCTTTGGGAACAAGCAAACGTTTTTTATAAAGCTCTATGACAGCAACAGCTCTGAAAAAACACATTTCTCTGCATGTACGTTTCACTTTTTCACTAGCTTCCCCTGTCCAGTCAAACAAGAATTAATTGGATATAAACACATCCAATTGGACTGTGTATGTGTTGTGCATGACACAGATTACATGTGTTTTTTACAGGCACGCCCCCTTTCCACAGCCACGCCCCCTTTCCTGGGTAGGGGTATAAATATAAACGCATATAAAGCCCCTTTTTCGAGGGCTGTCTATAGGACTGCGTGTGCACACACGCAGTCCTATAGACAGCCAAATCAATTTACATTAGCTCTAACAAGCCAACTTTAGCCTGAAGCTAGCACCAGGTGTTATGGAAAACTATGAACTATGAGAACCGCAGGCCGATTGTCGAGAAACATCGACTGCAAAAGTATATGATTTGTTAAAAGGACTGCAGTCAGCTTACTGTTGCAAAACTAGCGTGTGGTAAGCCTTGTGGTAAACAACACACATAAGATAGATAGATAGATTTTGATTTCTGTGACTTTCACTAAATATGTGTGGAAAATCTGTGTTAAAAAAAAAACTTAACTCACAGGAAACATTTCAGAGTAATGGACTGTTTTACTCTGAAACTCTTACAGACAAAACAGTGATCATAATTGATCAGACTGCTGGTGCTGGTGGGCTGAGGAACCAGCAGACCTTCCAGTCTGTGTTTACACCAGTTTGACAGTCAAATGATTACATAACTGATGTGATCATTCCCTAGCAGCCATGATGGATCACATACTGTAGTCACTGTACCTTATCATTATTCTAGTCAGTGTGGGTTACCATGATGTCAACCTTATTCACACTCTTCAAATAAAGTCTCACCACAGTATTCATGTTATAATATGGTATATCCAGGACTAAAAGTATCTATTAAACATGGATTAGGAAATCTAAAGTAATATTCATTATTGGTTATTAACATTGTGGGAATTTTCAGGCCCTCGCCTGAAATTTTTGACCTTTTGGAGTCAAGAGGGTGAGAAGGCAGTCACTAACAGTCAGGCAACAAACCCCCTTAATTTGAATCTGCTATTGATGTGTTGATCAGTCAACCCTTTAAGATCCTGGTCTTTGTCCTGGAGCAGAAGCTCCTAGCTTTAAGTGTGAACCAAAACAAGTCTCTGGGCCAAGTCTTTTGTTACCAAGCGGCTGATTATAATACTATTGTCCTTATGCAAGGTGATGGCTAAGGTGAATGTATATGTTATCTGTCTCTCTATCCCCACAGACCTCTGGTAAAGCTAGATTGAATTCATACTGTATTATTCTGATTTCACAGTAAAACCTTATTTTGTAGTAAGTACACAAGAATGAACATTGGTGAAATGTGGTTGGTTAGTTTCATGTAAACTTTTCTTCTTGAATCTAAGGAATAATGTCATGCTATTTAAATCATCTATTTTTGTCTAAATCATTCATACAAGGTTGAATACATATATGTGTGGTCTTATATTGAAGCTAATAAGATGTTAAACAATGATTTCATAATATGAGCTTGAGTAAAAGGACAGTTTGATAGATAAATGTTATGTGTTAAAACCAAGACAAATTGTGTGATCCATTGTGCTGACTGAGAAGGACCACCCCAAGAAGCCTTTTGTTTCTAAAAACCTGTTTGTGAGTCAGTGGTCAAGAAGGAGGACTGGGAGGAGGTCCTACGTCAAATGTCTGTCTGTATAAAGTGCAATGTTGTTGTGATTTAAGTACACTCTGTGGATTGGCAGGTGTCACGTCTGTGGAAATAAAAGCATTTCTGTGGACAAACCCTCTTTCAAACTGGATCCTTGTTCTTCTTGCACTCAGGGAATAGTTATGGAATAGTGTTTTTCTTGTCTGATCAAATGGGACCATATACGACAATAAATATATATATATATACGACATAATAAATGATAAAACAGTCCTGGGCCGCTGGCGTAGCAGTCCCTAGGCTCCAATGTAGCCTGACAGCGCATCGCAGGTTCAAATCCTGATCCCGACAGCCTTTGCTGCGTGTCACTCCCCATCTCTCTCTCCCCATTTCCTGTCTACCTACTGTACTATACGTCATTGGTTCTCAAAGTGGGGTCCAGGGACCCCCAGGGGTCCTTTGGGGGGGGGGGGGGGTACCAGGGGGTAGCAGATCTAAATAGCAGATCTACAAGCTCATAGCGCGGCACTCGGTGCCGCGCTATGAGCTTGTAGGTCTGCTATCTAGATATCTATGATCTTGTAGATCTACTATGATCTTGTAGATCTGCTATTTTTGAAAAATCCTTGGCACAAAATATTTTTAGATGGGGGTCTGCAGCCAAATACATACAATATCATTTTGAGGGTCCTTGACATGAAAACGTTTTAGAACCGCAATAAATAAAGGCATGAAAAGCACCAAAACATATATAAGAAACAATATTATAATAATAATAAATTGTAAAATATAACAATAATGGTGGTAAATTAATCTGACCTTAGAGTCTGCAGTCTACAATGTGGACTCTTCAGTCCAGCAGAGAGAATCTCCATGAATGGATCCTCCAGTTCGCTCCCACTGATGTCCAGTTCTGTTAGATGTGAAGGATTAGAGCTGAGAGCTGAAGACACAACTTCACAGTCTGTCTGGTTGAGGCCACAGCCAGCAAGTCTGTAAAGATGAAATGTAAAATCAGAGATGATCAAACACATTATTCCACATTTACTGTCAATGAAGTTAACTCTAAGAGATTTTCTATCTAGTAAGAAATGTTGCACATATGGTAAGGTAGAGCGCCACCATGTGGTCAGGTGACCCTATTCTACTGAACATTTAACCAAAATAGCAGATCTACAAGCTCATAGCATGTCGCAACACAGAACATTGTGAGCTTACATAAACATATCATAAACGACATATTTTGAAAATAATATATATAAATAAAGACTGTTCTCCTTCATGCTCCCCAGAGGATGACACCAACTGATTTTAGTGACAAAATAGTATTTCCTGTAGCGCCACCATTAGGTCAAAATGTTCAGTGTCACACAACATGTCTAAATGTACTGGTCAGATCGTCATGAAACTTGTTGATCACATTCATTCTCCCCACAGGATTAAACCTACTGCTTTTACTGACCCCATGACCTCTACTCTAGCGCCACCTTTAGACCAAAATGTTCACTTTCACACATGATGTGTGAAAATGTAATGTGAGGATTGTCATGAAACGTATGGAGAACATTGATGCTCCCTGGAGAATGAACTCGACTGATTAAGTGACCCAAACAACCTTTCATCTAGCGCCACCCTTTGGGCAAAAAGAACTATATAATATTTTGTTTAAAATGTTAATTCTTTATCCTAAGTCAAATTAAAGCTGTTGCTGTTGGTGTAACGGACCCGACAACGTCAAGACTTTTATTTTGAAGGCTCTAACCGGAACACGGAGGCCAGGGCGGCTGGCTACCTGAAAGGGGGCTATTTAAACCATAGATATATATAAAGGCTAGATGGCTCAAGGGGGCGTCGCAAGCATAACTCAAACGCGGGCCATCTTGCAACAGTCATTCATAACATTATGTCTATGGTGCATATACTTTGAAATAACCATAGCGTGCTCAATTTTCATCCGATTTTCAAACGGTTTAGTGTGTTGTAAACACCAAAGATGTAGTTATGATACTGCATACTTATAATTATAATCATGTTTTTTTTTGTTTTAGAATATTAAGTATGCAGTATCATAACTACATCTTTGGTGTTTACAACACACCAAACCGTTTGAAAATCGGATGAAAATTGAGCACGCTATGATTATTTCAAAGTACATGCACCATAGACATAAGGTTATGAATGACCGTCCCAAGATGGCCGCCATGTGGCAACGTCGTACTCCATTGGCCAGCAGCACGGGTGAGTCATCTAGCCTTTATATATATCTATGATTTAAACCAGCTCAGTGACAGCATGGAGGGAGGAAATGTTTGTTACGGACGGCACGGAAGGAAAGACTGCACATAGACTGCATGTCTACTAATGGACCTGAAAGGATGGTCAAGGAAGTGTGGTGTAATGTTATTACCTGGATTGGAACAGGTTAATGTTGAAGTTAATGTTATGGGAGGTCCGGGCTTAGGAGACCTATAAGGAGCGTGCCCGGGAACCGACCAGGAAGTCTATGCTATTATGCTGCACGACATGTGGAGACGCTGTATTGTATGACCTGAATATTCTTGAGTAAACAACAGTCTAACGCAAGCTCTTGTAGTTGTCTTTGTATCTAAACGAGAACTCAACAGGAAGGACGGAAGGTTACACAACTCTGCCATTAGCGCCTAGCTGGAAGGGGAAAAAGGTGTTATTTTTGTGTAACTGTTTTCTTGGTACTGTTGTCACTGTGGATGCTTCATTAAGTTTTATTGGTTTCTTATGGTTGTTTATGTATGCTCTGTCTAATGTATGGGATAATGTATTCTTAATGATTAGGAGAATATATGAATTTTAGAACCTTTTCCCAGGTTTATTGATGCAATGATGTTTATGAATTGACTTTTGATGCATGTATTGTATGTTTTCTGTTCCTAGTTTTCACGTTGAGACACGAAATAAAAATGGTAAACTCATCAGTCGATCTTCAACTCCTTCATGTCCAGCTGGGTCCGCTAAAGTTGGTTACAATACAGTGAAACATAATATTTATTTGGATTTATTGTGTCATTTTAGAGAGCTAGGTTATAAAGCCTGATTTATAATTGGTTGCAGGGCAGTAACGAGCACCTGTGAGCTTGTAGATCGGCTTCCTGACATGTTACTTATTTTACTTTATTTTACTTTTTAGCTGAACTAGTGAGACTGCTGGTGTAACTAGCAGGGCTTTTAGACTCTTAGTCTTCTGGTCTTTATTCATACATAAACACAATCACTATTTTAGACTCAGACAGGATTTGAGACGTAGTTATTACTGGATCTTTTACATTCGTCGTTCTCAAACATTTTCATGTCAAGAAAATGTTTTTATAGCATAAGAGAAGATCATGTGTTGTTAACACATTGGGTGCCAGAGGTTTATTAAAATATTATACGTTGAGTGCCTGCATTTCTTCCATCCACTTGCGTTATACGTTTCGTGCTGTATAAGCCCCGACGCGGAAGTGCATGTAAACAAAGCGTGCGTGCGAGACTAACGCCTGGAACAATAATATTTCCAAAGCGATACTCCATTGCAGCGTGATCGCCGATCGAAAACGGCTCGTTTCCACCACGTTAAAAAGGTATTAAGCTTTTAGTCAAGGAGATAACATTGAAAACGCCGACCGGAAGGATTTTTGACATGGAGCCACATCCAGCCTCTTCTTCTCAGAAACTCCTTGGGTGATGTCAAAGTTTCGTTTTAGCGCCCCACGTGGGCCACTCGTATAAAAATAGAATTGGGTCAAAAACGGTCCGGACCGTTTATGGCACTCGATGTGTTAAAAATCTAAGTTATTCAACATGTTTCTCAATTATCCTATCCTATCCTACTACTATAATTAAAATGACCTCCAAAGTACGTCCGGGGTTGGTCAGCACACGATCACTCCACTTGCCTCCAAACTTCTGATCGGTGCTCTGGCTAATACTTAGAATTCTTTCCCACCGTGATCAGTGATCAGACTCTCTTGTTTGGGGGGAGGAGGAGAGGAGAGGAGGGGAGGGGGAGGAGAGGAGAGAGAAGAGGGGAGGAGAGGAGGGGAGGGGGGGGGTGAGGAGAGGAGAAGAGGGGAGAAAGAGGAGAGGAGAGGAGAGGAGTTCCCCTGGAACTCCTCAAGGACCCTCTCCTGTCTCCTGTCTCCTCTCCTCTCCTCTCCTCTCCTCTCCTCTCCTCTCCTCTCCTCTCCTCTCCCCCCCCTCCTCTCCTCTCCTCTCCTCTCCCCCCTCCTCTCCTCTCCTCTCCTCTCCTCTCCCCCCCTCCCCTCCTCTCCTCTCCTCTCCTCTCCTCTCATCTTTTTTGCCAAAAAGAAGGAAGGATGCTGTGGCTAAAGTGTTGTAAGAGATATTTATGAACCAGGACGGCTCATACGTCATGTGAAGTCCGTCATAAACGTCATGCAAAGCCCTGCCAAGTCAAGCTGAGGGTCTGATCACTGATCACGGTGGGAAAGAAGCCTAAGTATTAGCCAGAGCTCTGATCAATAGTCTGTGGCAAGTTTGGAGGCAAGTGGAGAGATCCTGTGCTGACCAACTCCGGACGTACTTCTCAATTATAAGTAAAGTAAGTAAGCCTTGCCCATAGAGGCTCATAGAGCAGGAGCCTATCTCCTGTTTCCTTACCGTGAGGCAGCTTGATGTACAAGTACACCTCCTGGACATGATGCTGGTATGTCTCAGGGACTTACCATCCAACCCTTGTCCTTCAATTATAGTCCTTCTCAATTATAGTAGTAGGATAATAATAATAATAATAATAATAATAGTTATAATAAGTTATAGTGTAGTGGTGTG
Source organism: Gymnoscopelus braueri (assembly GCF_963280865.1). Taxonomy (NCBI): domain Eukaryota; kingdom Metazoa; phylum Chordata; class Actinopteri; order Myctophiformes; family Myctophidae; genus Gymnoscopelus; species Gymnoscopelus braueri. The sequence continues at coordinate 51,150,386 of NC_137620.1, read as the reverse complement.
AAGATAGATTGACTCTGTTCTAGTAAGTTTTCTATTCACAT
>NC_137620.1:51139409-51150145 GCF_963280865.1 Gymnoscopelus braueri | reverse complement strand
GGAGAGGAGAGAGAAGAGGGGAGGAGAGGAGGAGAGGGGGAGGAGAGGAGAGAGAAGAGGGGAGGAGAGGAGGAGAGGGGGGAGAGGAGAGAGAAGAGGGGAGGAGAGGAGAGGAGGGGGAGAGGAGAGAGAAGAGGGGAGGAGAGGAGAGGAGGGGGGAGAGGAGAGGAGGAGAGAGAAGAGGGGAGGAGAGGAGAGGAGGGGGAGGAGAGGAGGGGAGGAGAGGAGAGAAGGGGAGGAGAGGAGAGGAGGGGGGAGAGGAGAGGAGAGAGAAGAGGGGAGGAGAGGAGAGGAGGGGGAGAGGAGAGAGAAGAGGAGAGAAGAGGAGAGGAGGGGGAGGAGAGGAGAGGAGGGGAGGAGAGGAGAGAGAAGAGGGGAGGAGAGGAGGGGGGAGAGGAGAGAGAGGAGAGGAGAGGAGGAGAGAGGAGAGGAGAGGAGAGGAGAGGAGAGGAGAGGAGAGGAGAGGAGAGGAGAGAGGGGAGGGGAGGAGAGGAGAGGAGGGGGGAGAGGAGGGGAGGAGAGGAGAGGAGGGGGGAGAGGAGGGGAGGAGAGGAGGGGGGAGAGGAGGGGAGGAGAGGAGAGGAGGGGGGGAGAGGAGAGGAGGGGAGGAGAGGAGAGAGAAGAGGGGAGGAGAGGAGGGGGGAGAGGAGAGAGAGGAGAGGAGAGGAGGAGAGAGAAGAGGGGAGGAGAGGAGGGGGGAGAGGAGAGGAGAGGAGAGGAGAGGAGAGGAGAGGAGAGGAGAGGAGAGGAGAGGAGAGGAGAGGAGAGAGGGGAGGGGAGGGGAGGAGAGGAGAGGAGGGGGGAGAGGAGGGGAGGAGAGGAGAGGAGGGGGAGAGGAGGGGAGGAGAGGAGGGGGGAGAGGAGGGGAGGAGAGGAGAGGAGGGGGGGAGAGGAGAGGAGGGGGGAGAGGAGAGAGAAGAGGGGAGGAGAGGAGAGGAGAGGGGAGAGGAGAGGAGAGGAGAGAGAAGAGGGGAGGAGAGGGGGGGAGAGGAGAGAGAAGAGGGGAGGAGAGGAGAGGAGGGGGGAGAGAGAGGAGGGGAGGAGAGGAGAGGAGAGGAGAGGAGGGAGGAGAGGAGAGGAGGGGGGAGAGGAGGGGAGGAGAGGAGAGGAGGGGGGAGAGGAGAGGGGAGAGGAGAGGAGAGGAGAGGAGAGGAGAGGAGAGGAGAGGAGAGGAGAGGAGAGGAGAGGAGAGGAGAGAGAGGGAGGAGAGGAGAGGAGAGAGAAGAGGGAGGAGAGGAGAGGAGAGGAGATGGAGTTCCCCTGGAACTCCTCAAGGACCCTCTCCTGTCTCCTCTCCTCTCCTCTCCTCTCCTCACCCCCCCCCCCCCCCTCCTCTCCTCTCCTCTCCTCTCCTCTCCTCTCCTCTCCTCTCCTCTCCTCTCCTCTCCTCCCCTCCCCTCCCCTCCCCTCTCCTCTCCTCTCCTCATCTTTCTTTTGCCAAAAAGAAGGAAAGTTGCTGTGGCTAAGATGTAGTAAGAGACATTTATGAACCAGGAAGGCTCATACGTCATGTGAAGTCCTTCATAAACGTCATGCAAAGCTCTGCCAAGTCAAGCTGAGGGTCTGATCACTGATCACGGTGGGAAAGAAGCCTAAGTATTAGCCAGAGCTCTGATCAATAGTCTGTGGCAAGTTTGGAGGCAAGTGGAGAGATCCTGTGCTGACCAACTCCGGACGTACTTCTCGGACGTACTTCTCAATTATAAGTAAAGTAAGTAAGCCTTGCCCATAGAGGCCCATAGAGCAGGAGCCTATCTCCTGTTTCCTTAGTGTGAGGCAGCTTGATGTACAAGTACACCTCCTGGACATGACTCTGGTATGTCTCAGGGACTTACCCCCATCCAACCCTTGTCCTTCAATTATAGTCCTTCTCAATTATAGTAGTAGGATAATAATAATGATAGTAATAATAATAATAATAATAATAATAATAATAATAACTAGAAAATGTGCTCCTCGGAGCACAGGTCTCCGCCAGGCGAGGTGGTAAAACTATTCCTGATTAATTCTGTCTTACCTATTTATATTACATATTGTGAGGTCACGTGATGCTTGACCAATGTTAAGTGTTCACAGACCATGTGCCCATGTATGGAGCTGGACGGACACACGGACAGACAATATTGTGATGTCACTGGACGGACACACACACGGACGGACAAAGTGAAAACATACCTTCGGCCTGGCGGAGACAATAATAATAATAATAATAATAATAATAATAATAATAATAATAATAACTAGACGCGTCGCAATTCAGGGCAATTGCAAAGTGTGGTTGCGCCGACGCCGGTCGCGGGTCGTTGCCGCCGGGACGCGAGGAATATGCTGGGAGGAATACCGTCGGAGGCCGCGTGACGTGCCATTCGAATTTGGTGCTGATTGGATCCTGTGTTCGTGATACATGGCGTTTTGATTTGAAGAAATTGGCCCCTCCCAATAAAATAAATAAGCCCCTCCCACAAAGGTAGCGGGCCAATGACATCGTCATGTCACTCCTGAGATCACCTGCTTTTCAATTTGAGAGGAGTGATCCCCCCAAAAATCATGTTTTTGCATCAAACGGTTACGTTTTGCGCAGTTGTGGCGCCCCCTATGGGTCAAAGTGGAAATGCTATTGGGGATTCGTTGAGTAAACCTCCTTCGACATGTGATTCAAATTTGGGATCGATTGGACGTTTCGTTCGTGATTTTTGGCCTTTTTGGTAAAACGGGCTCCTCCCACTAACTTTGTAAGCCAATTACGGACGAAAGGTAAGGACTATCAAAATGCCGTTTGGATAGGTTTATCGCATGAGTCCATAGATCACGTGTACCGATTTTTGTGAGATTTGGAAAAAAAGAATTGGAAAAGGTGCAAAAAGTGTGTTTTGAAGAAAATTCAAAATGGCGGAAAATCTATCCAGACGCAAATGGGCGTGGCCTATATGGGGAGATGCGTCGTGACCCAAGGAATTCAGGTGAAAATAAATTTTGATTTTACGACCTACGGTTCAAGAGTTAAAGGCCAAAACGTAAAGGGGGCTGTTATAGCGCCACCATGTGGCCGATTAGTGTAATTATTTTTTTAATAATTTCGGACTAAATTATGAACCTCCCCTCCAAATGTGGTAACTCTAGCTCTTACGGTTTCTGAGAAAAAAATACTTGAATTTGAGTTTTTTCACTTTTACATTAAAGCGGATGGGGAAATTTAATGCACTAATAAATCAATATCAATTAAACTATTTAACCAATCTCTTAGCAAAATACAAGCGCACGATTCCAGGTCAAGACGGTCATTTTGAGATATGGCACAACATTGGGGGATAAAAACTGTGGGAGGAGATGCGGTCTAAAGTATTGTTTATCTAGAAACAAATAAATAAAGTATCCCTAGAACTATAGTCTGGTTGCCCTGTTAGGGCAACCACACTAATAATAATAGTTATAGTGTAGTGGTGTGAAGGTAGATTGACTCTACTCTAGTAAGTTTTATATTCACATGAATACTAACCGAGCCTTTCTGCTGTTCCTCACAGCTGGGATCAGTCTATGTCGCCCCGCCACTGATGTGTTGTATGTGTCCAGGTACAACTCATCCAGAACCTCCTCTGACATCTGCAGCATGAAGGCCAGAGCTGAACACTGGATTGGAGACAGTTCTGTCTTTGATCTGTCCTCTGACTTCAGGTACTGTTGGATCTCCTGATGTACTGAGTGGTCGTTCATCTCCATCAAACAGTGGAAGATGTTGATACATCTGTCAGGAGAGTAACTGTTCATAGGGAGATTCATCTTCTTCATGTTGTTAATGGCTCTCTGGATGCTCTCTGGACTGTTCTCTGTCTGACCCAGCAGACTCTGGTTGGACTCCAGTGAGAGACCATGAAGGAAGCGGACAAAGAGGTCCAGGTGACCGTTTTCACTCTCTAGGGCTTTCACCATGGCTCTCTGCAGGAATTCCTCCGGGGTCATTTCTTCTTCTCCTCCTCCTCCTCTTCCCAGGAATGTCTTCAGTACCTTCATGTTCTTTTGTGTGAAACAGTGGAACAGGTAGACTGCAGCCAGAAACTCCTGGATGCTCAGATGAACAAAGCTGTAGACCTTTTTCTGGAAGCTCACACTCTCTTCTTTGAAGATCTCTGTGCACACTCCTGAGTACAGCGAGGCTTCTTTCACATCAAGACCACACTCTTTCAGGTCTTCTTGGTAGAACATGATGCTACCTTTCTGCAGATGTTCAAACGCCAGCCTGCCCAGCTTCAGAAGAATCTCCCTGTCAGTCTCCATGAGCTGCTGTTGATTCACCTCATGGGTCTCATCATACTTCAGCCTCTTCCTCTTTGTCTGGACCAACAGGAAGTGGCTGTACATCTGAGTCAGGGACTTGGGCAGCTGTCCTGTCTCGTCTGTCTTCAACAAGTCCTCCAGAACGGTAGCAGTGATACAACAGATGACTGGGATGTGACACATGATGTGGAGGCTCCTTGATGTCTTCATGTGTGAGATGATTGTGCTGGCCAGCTTCTCATCACTGAATCTCTTCCTGAAGAAGTCCTCCTTCTGGGGATCTGTGAACCCTCGTACTTCTGTCACCATGTCAACACATGCAGGAGGGATCTGATTGGCTGCTGCAGGTCTGGTAGTTATCCAGAGGAGAGCTGAGGGAAGCAGATTCCCCTTGATGAGGTTTGTCAACAGCACGTCCACTGATGATGTCACTGTGACATCACAAACAATGTCATTGTTGTGGAAGTTCATTGAAAACCTGCTTTCATCCAGACCATCAAAGATGAAGCCAACTTTCCAGACAGCGAGCTGCTCTGCTGTGACCTTCTTTAATGTTGGGTGGAAAACATGGATGAGGTTGAGAAGACTGTGCTGCTCATCTCTGACCAAGTTCAGTTCCCGGAATGAAAAGGGAACCAGGAGAATGACGTCTTGATTTTCCAAACCCTTTGCCCAGTCCAGAGTGAACTTACGCACAGAGAATGTTTTTCCAATGCCAGCGATGCCCTTGGTCAGAACTCTTCTGATGGGTTTGTCTCTGCCAAGGAGGAGGGGCTTAAAGATGTCACAGCAGTTGATTGGTGTGTCATGGAGGGTCTTCTTCTTGGAAGCTGTCTCAAGCTGCCAGACCTCATGTTGATTATTAACCCCTTCACTCTCTCCCACTGTGATGTAGAGCTCTGTGTAGATGCTGCTGAGGGAGGGCACTTCAGTGACGTATGTCACACGATCAAGACTGTTCAAACTGATCTTATAATCCTTTAACTCGTCCTGCAGACTGACACCTGCTACGAGAAGAGAATTAATACATTTTAAACATGCAAGTTAATTTAAACCAACATTCAGATGTGTATGCACATTATTAATTACATGTCCCCTTGAAATATACAATTCATTGAGAAAACAGTTATAAATAATAATAACATTTTGTCCAGAGTTGATAGATGTTTAGCATCACTATTTGAACATGGAAACTTATAAAACAATGTGGACATTTAGTCTGACTATGTTTACAACCATTTAAGTATTTCAGTTAACATGAAATATTAATTAGTATAAATTGTGGCCTGTCTTACTTTGTCCACTGCTGGTTTGTCTGGGTGTCTTCAGTCCAGGTGTGGTTTGACTGGGTGTCTTCAGTCCAGGTGTGGTTTGACTGGGTGTCTTCAGTCCAGGTGTGGTTTGACTGGGTGTCTTCAGTCCAGGTGTGGTTTGACTGGGTGTCTTCAGTCCAGGTGTGGTTTGTCTGGGTGTCTTCAGTCCAGGTGTGGTTTGACTGGGTGTCTTCAGTCCAGTTGTGGTTTGACTGGGTGTCTTCAGTCCAGGTGTGGTTTGTCTGGGTGTCTTCAGTCCAGGTGTGGTTTGACTGGGTGTCTTCAGTCCAGGTGTGGTTTGACTGGGTGTCTTCAGTCCAGGTGTGGTTTGACTGGGTGTCTTCAGTCCAGGTGTGGTTTGTCTGGGTGTCTTCAGTCCAGGTGTGGTTTGACTGGGTGTCTTCAGTCCAGGTGTGGTTTGACTGGGTGTCTTCAGTCCAGGTGTGGTTCTGGATCTCTTTCCACACTGGGGACAGCCATAGTGTCCTGTTGGAGCAGACTGGTCCCAGTATGAGGTGATGCACTGTCTGCAGAACCAGTGTCCACAGCTGGTGGAGACTGGATCTGTCAGAACCTCCTCACACACTGAACACCTGGACGCCTGCTGAGTCACAACACGACTCCTCCTCTTCCTCTCTCTGTGGAGAGAACATTTATTATGAATATATAATAGACTTATGTGACTATTTCATAGTTTATTACATAGATAGGACATGCACACAAGCCTGTATAGTGCAGCTTCACCACTGAACACCACATTGTGATTTGTACGACTTCATTCACAAACTTCTTTCATATAGTAACTTATATCTGTAGTTAAACATTGGACAAGGAGGTCACACCACTGACTCTATGGCTTATTTGAGTGATTTCACATTATTTTAGTGATTTCACATTAAGAACTTTTCCAGCAGCTAGCAATTCATTATTAAGCGAGCGAGCAGGTAGGGAGGCAAGAGTAATCTGACACATGAAGGTATAATCATGCCCCGTTTTGCCCCCTTCACATTACCCAGCCTGGTGCAAAAGATTAGCTTTGAGTTTCGATGTAATGTCTATGTAAATGAACGTTTGAAGCTTTTCTTTAGCATTGTGAAGCTGGACAGCAAAAAGTGTCGCTTCAAACCTCCCAAACCCTGAAACTGGAGTCAAAGCTAATGCACTAGCGTCCAGCCAATCACAGCCCCCTTCTTCCCCCATTGCTCCTCCCACTCCAGAGACCAAAACATTTTCTCAGGTCTGTGGGAGAAGAAAGGTCCGGTGTAAAAAGACAGAAATACTGCCACACAATTTGTGTATATAAAATATAGATCAACATAGTTCTTATGAAGCAGTTGGTTTGCACATTAATTAAAGGTTCTATGACAATCATTTTCACTTTTCTATTTTTTATGTTTTTTGGGCGGTTTTATGGCCTCAATTACACCCAAAAAAACATTTGAACATTCAGTGGAGTTTCTGTGGTCAGGGGTTTTCTGAATAATTAGGCTGAAAAGTAATCTGTGATTTCCCCTTGGAGAGTGAAGTCACAGGCCATTAATCCCGCCCACTCTCCTCCTCGCCCCTCCCCTCCCCTATCCTTTTCTTTGGGGGGGGGAGCAGATGCGATGATTGACAGGCAAAATCCCTCAACAGCGACACCCGCGGGCAAAGATTTCTTTTTTCATTGCAGTTGAAAAGGCTTTAGAAATGTGAGAGAAAAACACCTGCAATGGCTCACTGGAGTGGAATTTACAGTTAAAACTTTTTATACACGTTTGAAGGACCATGACTTTTAATGTCATGAAACCTTTAAGATGATGAAGTTTTCTGTAGTCATTTTGACAGCAGGCTCTTCACCATTGAGCTACGCTTTCCACAGATACTTTGCTTTCTACGGGTGCTGCTGCACTGCTGTAGAAGTCCAAATTAAATGTCTAAAATGTTAAATAGTAACATTAATGAAGATAGACCAACTGCAATGTTAAATAGCAGCTGTACATGTAACATTAATGAAGATAGACCAACTGAATGTTAAGTAACAGCTGTACATGTAATATTAATGAAGATAGACCAACTGAATGTTAAATAACAGCTTTACATGTAACATTAATGAAGATAAACCATCTGCATGGCATATTTATGCATATAAATAGATAGTTTGATAACATAAAAGTAGGCAGAAACCATTTCCGAGTGTGTCTGTCTGTCCATCCCATAAAAACTGTTTACAAACAAACCACAGGAGGTTTGAGAGCCTGCATCTAATCCTCCAGTCGGTCTGTTTCTGCCACAGCTGTGATCACACTGGCCACTGATTACTGAGCTCTGAGGCTCTAAAACACTGTTTATTCTTTTAATTATTTAATCTGTGTATATAAAATATAGATTCTCTATTGAATCTCTATAGTTACACCAAAATTATTCCTGTGAAGCAGTTGGTTTAAAGGGATATTTCACTGTCAAACATGTTTGGGTTCATTTTAACGTCTACTCAGGCTTCTGTGTTTCACCTCAGACAGTTTTTCAAGTGTCTTGATTCACTATTTAGATATTTGATAATATTTTTTATCAGACACGCCCCCTTTCTATACAAACCCATAATCACTTCTAACTCCATTTGAACCATGTTAGATTCATTGACTGATATCGTGCCCCTCCAGACAACCAAACAAGCAGCAAGGACCAACATCTGGGAAGATGAATGGCAAAGTAACAACACACAAGCTCTTGAATGGCTGGACAGAGGGATCATACCAACGGAAAGCCTCGCTAGTGGCCACGACCTTGGCTGGACAACCTGGAAGTCACTAAATAGACTGCGTGTGGAACAGGGGAGGTGCAAAGCACTGATGAAAGCCTGGAATTACACAGCAGAAGACTGTGGATCAGAGCAGACAATGTCCCACCTGCTGGAATGTGCCGACGCCCCCCGGTGCAGCCCAGAGGACCTGGCAGAACCTACTCCATCAGCTGTGGCCTGTGCCCGGTACTGGCAGAACGACATCTAAGATTGCTATGGACTCGAAGAAGAAGTCATTCTAATGCGTGAGGGGCCATGTTTTTTTATTTATTTTTTATATTTTGGGGGGAAATTAAAATGTTTTAATAAAAATAATGAATGAAAAAAGTAATTGTAAAAACACTGCCCCTCACGTAATAGAAGGACACGGGTGTTTTCAATTAATCTGTCATGGTTAAAATAGAGTTTGAAATTACATTGGGTTTGTATAGGAAGGGGGCGTGTCTGATAAAATGAATATGGATTTGTACGACTTCATTCACAAACTGCTTTCACATAGTGACTTATATCTGTAGTTAACTCATTCCCTGCCAATGACGTCTTTTAACGGCTGTTTTAGTAAGCCCACACTGCCAATGACGTCTTAAAAAAAAAAAATCTCCATTCACTTCGCTGTTAAAATAAAAACTGAGAAAAAATTCCCTGTTTTCCTGTGTTTTACTAAGTATTTTTGAGCGAATCATGCTATTTTCAACGAGTATAACGAGGGAACAGGAATCGCAATAAATTGTTTTCACAGAAGCACAGTGAAACCCTCAGTGATTAGCAACCATCAGGGGATTGATCATACTAGAGATAAATATTCTGTGACTACTTGAAAAGGTAAGAGAATCGCAAAATCCTGTCAGTGGGACCACACAGCCAGGAATAAGTCTGGCAGTGAATGAGTAGTTCTAGTTTTAAAATCGGCCTCATGGTGGCGCTATAATAATGTTTTTGTTAGCCGGTATTGACCGGTCTTTGACCGATAAATGTTTAATTGGCCGTTTATTATAAACATCACCGGCCACCGTGGCCGGTTGGGAAAATGCTGTTATTAGGCTAGTTTAACATTTAAGCCTATTAGCCTATTCATATTATTATTTGGATAAAGTAACACCACATTGCATGATTGCAATACGTAGTTTACAACCATTAAACCATAATCAGAATCAGTTTTATTGTCACATCACAGGTTTACAAGGTAAAAAAGTGGGTGAAATTCTTTTTTGTACATCGTTCCCATCGCAACGTTAGTTTCCATAGAAAGAAGAGGGGGGGGGGGGGGAGAAGAAGAGGGTGGGGGGCAGGTGGGAAGGAGATCAAAAACAAGAGAGCAACAGAAGGCCAGACAAGTTATCTACATATTTACAATTACCTGAGATAATAAAAAAACTAAAAAACTAAACTAAGGTGCCTGAGCATAGCAGCAATGTATTGTATACTTGTGCATGTTATACTTATACTGTGCATGATAGACAAAGGACGTTAAGGTGCTTAGAGGAAAAGGAGCACAATAAAAAGACCCAAAAAAAGTCAGTGCGTTATACAAGGGATTAAGGTGCAAAAGGTCAGTGCGTGTCCACCTAGAGTGGACTGACCCTAGTATAATCCGCATGTAGCTCCATGAGGGAGTGCAACAAAAAGTCATTTGTACCTGGTGTAGTCCACAGGTGTGTCCGAGGGGGGGCTAAAGTCCAAGTCATTGTCCCTGGTATAATCCACAGGTGTGTTCAGGAAGAGCCAGAAAAGTCTGCGCCGCCTGCTGTCAGGCTGCTGAACTCATCCAGGCTTATGCCCCATTCAGCATTCTGACAGCGGCTGGATTGAAACTACACCAAAATCTGGTGGTGGAACTCTTGATACTGCGGTAGAGCCCCTTGCCCGGTCGCGGTCGTTGTAGGGGGTTGAACAGTCTGTGACTTGGGTGGTGCTTGTCCTTGATGATGCGCTTGGCTTTGACCACGCACCGCTTTTTGTACAGTTCCTGGAGCGCTGGGAGCTCGATTCCCATTTTCCGCTCTGCCGATCGCACTACTCGTTGTAGGCTGACCTTTTCTCGGGCAGTGCAGTTCCCGTACCAGGCCGTGACACAGCCTGTTAGGATGCCTTCAACAGAACTGTTGTAGTACAGCCTGAGGATGCGACGTCCTACTCCGAGCTTCTTCAGGCGGCGGAGCCAGTACAGTCGCTGCTGAGCCTTTTTCCTCACGTGTGTGGAGTGCGTCTCCCATTTGAGGTCCTCCTCGATGTGTACTCCGAGGAACTTGAACTCGCTGACCCTTTCCACTGCAGCACCGTCGATGAGGATGGGCGCATGGTCTCTCCGCGGCCTCCTGAAGTCCACGATCAGTTCTTTGGTCTTGTCGACGTTAAGAGAGAGGTTGTTC
>NC_137620.1:51099409-51134409 GCF_963280865.1 Gymnoscopelus braueri | reverse complement strand
TAGTGTAGGTGTTAAGTCTGTAGTGTAGGTGTTAAGCCACGAGGGCGTTACGTCTTTAAAACAGCGTCCCACCACTAACTAAATCACCATGACAACACTGACTCAGATGTGTTGAAACTTTAAAGAGAGGAAATGATACTGACAGACCTAAGACACACAAGCACGCGCACACACACACACACACACACACACACACACACACACACACACACACACACACACACACACACACACACACACACACACACACACACACACACACACACACACACAGAGAGAGAGGTTAGGTTAGCTGAGGTGACTCTAGACCATTTCTGAAAATATCAGATCTGCAAGTTCACAACACGTGGTATAACAGAGACCCTGACATGTTGATGAGAGTATAAAATAAAGCATTTCTTAACTAGACGCTAGATTTCTTAACTAGACGCGAAAAAGTTCTAGTCCTAGAAAGTGTGGTTGCGCCGACGCCGGTCGCGGGTCGCGGCCGCCGGGACTCGAGGGATACGCCGGTAGGAATACCGTCGGAGGCCGCGCGACGTGCCATTCGAATCGGGTGCCGATCGGATCCTGCCTTCGTGATACGTGCCGTTTTGATTTTAGGAAATAGGCCCGTCCCACTAAATAAATAGGCCCCTCCCACTAATGTAACGGGCCAATCGTATTGTCACGTCTCTCCTGATATCGCTTTTATTTCATTTTGAGAGGATTGATCCACTCAAAAATCATGTTTTTGCATCAAACGGTTACGTTTTGTGCATTTGTGGCGCCCCCTATGGGTCAAAGTGGAAATGCTTTTGGGGATTCGTTGAGTAAACCACCCTCGACATGTGATTCAAATTTGGGATTGACCGGACGTTTCGTTCGTGATTTCTGGCATTTTTGGTAAAACGGGCCCCTCCCACTAACTTTGGAAGCCATTTACGGACGAACGGTAAGGACTATCAAAATGCCGTTTGGACATGTTTATCGCATGGGCCCAGAGATCACGTGTGAGATTTGGACAAAATATGTGGGAGGAGGAGCTAAAAGTGTGTTTTGAAGAAAATTCAAAATGGCAGAAAATCTATCCTGGCGCAAATGCGTCATGACCCAAGGAATCTAGGGAAAAAAGATTTGTATTTTACAACCTACGGTTCAAGAGTTATAGGCCAGAACGTAAAGTGGGCTGTTACAGCGCCACCATGAGGCCGACTGGTGTAATTATTTTTTTCCTCCAAATCTTGTAACTCTAGCCCTTACGGTTTCTGAGAAAAAAATACTTGAATGGGAGTTTTTTCATTTTCCCATTAAAGTGGATGGGGAAATTTAATGCAGTAATAAATCAATATCAATTAAACTATGTAAGCAATCTCTTAGCAAAATACAAGCGCACGATTCCCGGTGACACCGGTCATTTTGACATATGGCACTAAATTAGGAAAAATAAACTGTGGGAGGAGTAGCGTGCCAAAATAAAACGGCTTTTCTTTTCACTAGAACAAAAGTCTGGTTGGTTAGGGCAACCACACTAATAAAAAGATGAAATATGGAGATAAACTTATAGAATGATATCAGAGACACAATCTGTTAGAAAGATCTTATGTTCTGCTGTGGTTGCACACACACACACACACACACACACACACACACACACACACACACACACACACACACACACACACACACACACACACACACACACACACACACACACACACACACACACACACACAGAGAGAGAGAGAGAGAGAGAGAGATAGAGACGTTTGACTTTTAACAACAGCTGTGTTTTCACACACTATACAATATGTTCATATAATATTCTCACATAAAGTACAGTAATATAAAAATGCTCCAGGTACTTTTCCTTAAAAACAACAAGATATTTTAAATCTCACAATTAAATCAGATCAATCCTCCCACATTCTAGAAACAGCACAGCACAGCACAGCACAGCACAGCACAGCACAGCACAGCACAGCACAGCACAACACAGCAAGATTCTCCTCATCTGTGGTTTCAAACCATTGTCTCTGATGAAAAACATCCACACAGTAACTGTTATCAGCCCCAGCAGATCAGCTACTGCTCGTACATCCACCCAGCTTTGACCTGCTACATCCAACAGTTCTACTGCAATGACCCCTGAACCAGTATAGAGACATAACAGACTCTATCATTGTCCAGTCAGAACCAGTATAGAGACATAACAGACTCTATCATTGTCCAGTCAGAACCAGTATAGAGACATAACAGACTCTATCATTGTCCAGTCAGAACCAGTATAGAGACATAACAGACTCTATCATTGTCCAGTTAGAACCAGTATAGAGACATAACAGACTATCATTGTCCAGTCAGAACCAGTATAGAGACATAACAGACTCTATCATTGTCCAGTCAGAACAAGTATAGAGACATAACAGACTCTATCATTGTCCAGTCCATGCTTTAGAAAAAGCCTCTTTATATGGCGACAGTTCAACAGAAAGACACATCTTCATGTCCATTAAAGACAAAACTAAGTGAAAAAGAGGACTCAGCACAGCAAAGGAACCCAAAGGCATCACCATCATCATCATTTCCAACTCTGCATCAACCCTCTGCACATTGTTTTTTAACCTGAAAATCTCTTGCTTGGTAAAACACCCTCTTCCTGTTAACTTCATGTTTATTCTGGCAGAGTTCACAAAAACCTCTCTTTCTGGCAAGTATTCTTTCTATGAAGTATGTTTATCTTTGACCATTCTCATGTTTTTTGTTTTCCGTAAGAACTGTTTCATCTCTGACACTCCATAGACATTTGTCTCTCTTTTTTTTTTACATGCTTCATCACTCTCCCAAACATCATTATCATCTTCTGAATTGAGATTTCCTTTTTCCTCTGTAACTTTTGCCCCGTTTGATCCTTTTGCCTTTCTTTTTTGCCCCGCCGCCTTTACCCCTCCTCTCCTCATCTGCATTAGCCCCTCCCACCTCCACTTGACTGACAGTAGGACTATTGTCCTGTTTGGCACTCATGTCGTCCTCAAGTTCAACATTAACCACACCTCCATCACCTTAACCACACCTCCATCACCTTAACCACACCTCCATCACCTTAACCACACCTCCATCACCTTAACCACACCTCCATCACCTCCACCTTCACACTTTTCTCATTTCCTCTTCAGCTTCATCTGCCTCCCCAGTATCCTCCACATCTTTATTAACCCTTTAAGACCCCAGTATCCTCCACATCTTTATTAACCCTTTAAGACCCCAGTATCCTCCACATCTTTATTTACCCTTTAAGACCCCAGTATCCTCCACATCTTTATTAACCCTTTAAGACCCCAGTATCCTCCACATCTTTATTAACCCTTTAAGACCCCAGTATCCTCCACATCTTTATTAACCCTTTAAGACCCCAGTATCCTCCACATCTTTATTAACCCTTTAAGACCCCAGTATCCTCCACATCTTTATTAACCCTTTAAGACCCCCAGTATCCTCCACATCTTTATTATTAACTGTTTTGCCCCCACATCTTTCTCCTCCCCACATCTTTCTCCTCCCCACATCTTTCTCCTCCCCATATCTTTCTCCTCCCCACATCTTTCTCCTCCCCACAGCTTTCTCCTCCCCACATCTTTCTCCTCCCCACCAGTGGCGTACCCACTGCAGAGGCAGGGCAGGCGGTCGCCTGCCCAACTAAGATCTCGCCTCCCCTAAAACAAAACATATAACCCGAAAAGGTTGCGTGCTTAATGTCCTCAAAGTCACGCATCCAACAAGCTTTGAACAGATTGGACCTTCTGTTCCAGAGATAATGGCCAAAACATCTTGAAAACGGACACTTTCGCCGGTTTTCAATTGAGTTGAAATTTCTTTTTTTTTATATTGGGGATAATAGAGGGTGGGGGAGATCTCGCCTGCTCTAATGTAAATCCTGGGGACGCCACTGCTCCCCACAGCTTTCTCCTCTCCACAGCTTTCTCCTCCCCACAGCTATATATATGATATATTATTATTATGTAGGTTTATATATTATATTATTATTATGTAGGTTTATATATTATATTATTATTATGTAGGTTTATATATTATATTATTATTATGTAGGTTTATATATTATATTATTATTATGTAGGTTTATATATTATATTATTATTATTATGTAGGTTTATATATTATATTATTATTATTATGTAGGTTTATATATTATATTATTATTATGTAGGTTTATATATCATATTATTATTATGTATGTTTATATATTATATTATTATTATGTATGTTTATATATTATATTATTATTATTATGTAGGTTTATATATTATATTATTATTATGTAGGTTTATATATTATATTATTATTATGTAGGTTTATATATTATATTACTATTATGTAGGTTTATATATTATATTATTATTATGTAGGTTTATATATTATATTATTATTATTATGTAGGGTTAAATATTATATTATTATTATTATGTCGGTTTATATATTATATTATTATTATGTAGGTTTATATATTATATTATTATTATGTAGGTTTATATATTATATCATTATTATGTAGGTTTATAGATTATATTATTATTATGTAGGTTTATATATTATATTATTATGTAGGTTTATATATTATATTATTATGTAGGTTTATATATTATATTATTATTATGTAGGTTTATATATTATATTATTATTATGTAGGTTTATATATTATATTATTATCATGTAGGTTTATATATTATATTATTATTATGTAGGTTTATATATTATATTATCATTATGTAGGTTTATATATTATATTATTATTATGTAGGTTTATATATTATATTATTATTATGTAGGTTTATATATAATATTTTTATTATGTAGGTATATATATAATATTTTTATTATGTAGGTTTATATATTATATTATTATTATGTAGGTTTATATATTATATTATTATTATGTAGGTTTATATATTATATTATTATGTAGGTTTATATATTATATTATTATTATGTAGGTTTATATATTATATTATTATTATGTAGGTTGATATATTATATTATTATTATGTAGGTTAATATATTATATTATTATTATGTAGGTTTATATATTATATTATTATTATGTAGGTTTATATATTATATTATTATTATGTAGGTTTATATATTATATTATTATTATTATGTAGGGTTAAATATTATATTATTATTATGTCGGTTTATATATTATATTATTATTATGTCGGTTTATATATTATATTATTATTATGTCGGTTTATATATTATATTATTATTATTATGTAGGTTTATATATTATATTATTATTACGTAGGTTTATATATTATATTATTATTATGTAGGTTTATATATTATATTATTATTATGTAGGTTTATATATTATATTATTATTATTATGTCGGTTTATATATTATATTATTATTATGTAGGTTTATATATTATATTATTATTATGTAGGTTTATATATTATATTATTATTATGTAGGTTTATATATTATATTATTATTACGTAGGTTTATATATTATATTATTATTATGTAGGTTTATATATTATATTTTTATTATGTAGGTTTATATATTATATTATTATTATGTAGGTTTATATATTATATTATTATGTAGGTTTATATATTATATTATTATTATGTAGGTTTATA
Organism: Gymnoscopelus braueri; assembly: GCF_963280865.1. Taxonomy (NCBI): domain Eukaryota; kingdom Metazoa; phylum Chordata; class Actinopteri; order Myctophiformes; family Myctophidae; genus Gymnoscopelus; species Gymnoscopelus braueri. The sequence goes on along the minus strand of NC_137620.1, from coordinate 51,128,764 downwards.
TATTATATTATTATTATGTCGGTTTATATATTATATTATTATTATGTAGGTTTATATATTATATTATTATTATGTTGGTTTATATATTATATTATTATTATGTAGGTTTATATATTATATTATTATGTAGGTTTATATATTATATTATTATTATGTAGGTTTATATATTATATTATTATTATGTAGGTTTATATATTATATTATTATGTCGGTTTATATATTATAATATTATTATGTAGGTTTATATATTATATTATTATTATGTAGGTTTATATATTATATTATTATGTCGTTTTATATATTATAATATTATTATGTAGGTTTATATATTATATTATTATTATGTAGGTTTATATATTATATTATTATTATGTAGGTTTATATATTATATTATTATTATGTAGGTTTATATATTATATTATTATGTAGGTTTATATATTATAATATTATTATGTAGGTTTATATATTATATTATTATTATGTAGGTTTATATATTATATTATTATTATGTAGGTTTATATATTATATTATTATTATGTAGGTTTATATATTATATTATTGTTATGTAGGTTTATATATTATATCATTATTATGTAGGTTTATATATTATATCATTATTATGTAGGTTTATATATTATATCATTATTATGTAGGTTTATATATTATATCATTATTATGTAGGTTTATATATTATATTATTATTATGTAGGTTTATATATTATATTATTATTATGTAGGTTTATATATTATATTATTATTATGTAGGTTTATATATTATATCATTATTATGTAGGTTTATATATTATATCATTATTATGTAGGTTTATATATTATATCATTATTATGTAGGTTTATAGATTATATTATTATAATGTAGGTTTATATATTATATTATTATTATGTAGGTTTATATATTATATTATTATTATGTAGGTTTATATATTATATTATTATTATGTAGGTTTATATATTATATTATTATTATGTAGGTTTATATATTATATTATTATTATGTAGGTTTATATATTATATTATTATTATGTAGGTTTATATATTATATTATTATTATGTAGGTTTATATATTATATTATTATTATGTAGGTTTATATATTATATTATTATTATGTAGGTTTATATATTATATTATTATTATGTAGGTTTATATATTATATTATATTATTATGTAGGTTTATATATTATATTATTATTATGTAGGTTTATATATTATATTATTATGTAGGTTTATATATTATAATATTATTATGTCGGTTTATATATTATATTATTATGTAGGTTTATATATTATATTATTATGTCGTTTTATATATTATAATATTATTATGTAGGTTTATATATTATATTATTATTATGTAGGTTTATATATTATATTATTATTATGTAGGTTTATATATTATATTATTATTATGTAGGTTTATATATTATATTATTATTATGTAGGTTTATATATTATATTATTATTATGTAGGTTTATATATTATATTATTATGTAGGTTTATATATTATAATATTATTATGTAGGTTTATATATTATAATATTATTATGTAGGTTTATATATTATATTATTATTATGTAGGTTTATATATTATATTATTATTATGTAGGTTTATATATTATATTATTGTTATGTAGGTTTATATATTATATTATTATTATGTAGGTTTATATATTATATCATTATTATGTAGGTTTATATATTATATCATTATTATGTAGGTTTATATATTATATCATTATTATGTAGGTTTATATATTATATTATTATTATGTAGGTTTATATATTATATTATTATTATGTAGGTTTATATATTATATTATTATTATGTAGGTTTATATATTATATTATTATAATGTAGGTTTATATATTATATTATTATTATGTAGGTTTATATATTATATTATTATTATGTAGGTTTATATATTATATTATTATTATGTAGGTTTATATATTATATTATTATTATGTAGGTTTATATATTATATTATTATTATGTAGGTTTATATATTATATTATTATTATGTAGGTTTATATATTATATTATTATTATGTAGGTTTATATATTATATTATTATTATGTAGGTTTATGTATTATATTATTATTATGTAGGTTTATATATTATATTATTATTATGTAGGTTTATATATTATATTATTATTATGTAGGTTTATATATTATATTATTATTATGTAGGTTTATATATTATATTATTATTATGTAGGTTTATATATTATATTATTATTATGTAGGTTTATATATTATATTATTATTATGTAGGTTTATATATTCTGCTGTGAGAGACAACATGCTTCAAATCAGGTGATTTACAACCTGAAGGCATCTTTTAATGGTTGAGCTGGTCAACTCTGTCTTTATCAGCTCATCATTTATGAATTATGGAGGAATAGAACGTTTGATAGTAAAACTTTACTCCATGACGTCAGGAGGGGCGTTACCTTCACCGTCGTCCCTTTCACTACTATCCCGTTTTCAATAAGAGTATTTGTACTTAGTACTTAGTTACTTTACACACTGGTGTTTGCTTTGTTCACCTTCATCTAAAGAACAACAACATCAACATTCATCCTGACAGCAGATTTAACACTAGAGAGACTCCTCTACACAGATCTGTAAGTCATGTTTCCTTGTTAGAGTAAAGCCATGACGTCAACACCACTTTAAACACAAACAAACAAACAAACATCAACACAGAACCAAACAAACAGACAGACATAAAAGCATAGAAAGAGCATTTAGAACAGATAGACACTCACTCTGTCAATTCACCCACTATGTCTGCACCCTGAGAGAGAGAGAGAGAGAGAGAGAGAGAGAGAGAGAGAGAGAGAGAGAGAGAGAGAGAGAGAGAGAGAGAGAGAGAGACCGAGAGAGAGAGAGAGAGAGAGAGAGAGAGAGAGAGAGAGAGAGAGAGAGAGAGAGAGACGCCGAGAGAGAGAGAGAGAGAGAGAGAGAGAGAGAGAGAGAGAGACCGAGAGAGAGAGAGAGAGAGAGAGAGACCGAGAGACAGACCGAGAGAGAGACTGTGTGTGTGTGTGTGTGTGTGTGTGTGTGTGTGTGTGTGTGTGTGTGTGTGTGAGAGAGAGTGAGTGAGTGAGTGAGTGAGTGAGTGAGTGAGTGAGTGAGTGACAGACAGACAGACAGACAGACAGACAGACAGACAGACAGAACATCAGTAGGAAAAAGTATTTGTTTGGATCAAGTTTTTATATTTAATAATAATATAAAACCTCTTACCTCACATGAACCTGAAGATTGTGTTGATAATGTAGAGTCCACAGTGTTGTGTAGTATTGTGTTGTGTTGTGTAGTGGTGTGTAGTTGTTCAGTCACAAAATGGTTGTTACTGTACTTTCATTTCCTCTCTAATGTTCCATATCTGACACACCTCTGGACACTCCATATATGGTCATGGGGGAGGAGGAAGATAAAGTGCAGACTGAAGTGCAGTGGTGGAAAAAGTACTCCAATGTTTTACTTAAGTAAAAGTATCAATACTGTGATATAGAAATACAAAAACAAGTAAAAGTACAAAAGTATTGGTATAAAAATGTACTTAAAGTACCAAAAGTGAAAGTACTAAAATGTTTGAAAATAGCAGATCTATCAATCGCGTCGCATTGCGTTGCGTTGTGAGGTTGTAGATCTGCTATTTACAAATAGCCTAGGTATAAAATAGAGCTAAAGTGGTAAAAGTATGTTTTATAATGTAATGATTTATATCTACAAAGTAACTAGTAACTAAAGTTTTCAAATAATTGTAGTGGAGTAAAAGTATAATATTTGCCTCTGAGATGTAGTGGAGTAGAAGTAAAAGTATAGACAATTGGAAATACTCCAGTAGAGTAAAAGTACCTCAACATTGTACTTAAGTACAGTACTTGAGTAAATGTACTTCTTTACTTTCCACCACTGATCATGACACATGTTGTCATCCTGAAACAATAGAATGTAATAAAAAGCAGAGGTCAGGATGCCTCTAGTTCTATTCTATGGACTGTGTCGCCCTCTAGTGGACAAACTCTACTCTCGTCTCCTCTAGGTATATTATTTATAACTATGACGCAGTGACTCAACAAACACTGTTTATGGATATTTATCCATTGAATCATTTTATAAAGAGCATCATCATAATAAGATGATGATTTGTATCGTTAATTCCTCCTCCACTCATTGGTTAATAGTTTGTTGCTGCATAAAGCAGCTAGCTGCTAGCTAGCCGCTAGCTACATAAATAAACAGACACACGTTGTCATGTCAAACGTAGAACGTAACGCTGCATGAGAACTACATTTATGAACTACATGTTCCATCCACCGCGGGTGGCTAGAAGAACTACAATCGACTACTACATTTCCCATACTACACTACGCCTTGGGTAGCTATGAGGACTACATTTGGGGAACTACATTTCCCGTACATCATGGATAGCTAGAAGAACTACATTATAAAGGACTACATTTCCCAAACACCGAGTGTCATGCGTCACACAGAACGCCACGTGAGCGCTTCCGGTCTTTTTTCAAAACACAACCGTTTTCATTCTTAAATACTCTAACTCTGTGGTTCTACGACGGTGTCTAGTGCCGAAAATAGCCGATCTACAAGCTCACAATGCATCTCATTGTGAGCTTGTAGATTTATTCATGTATAAACTGGTGTCATGATGCGTTCATCTTATTTTAATGTTTTATAAATAGAGACTTCCACTTATATTTACTCATTTTGTCCACATGAGGGCGACAAAGACCTTTGACTACAGAATGCAAAGTGATTACAGTCAGTTAGTTAATAGTTAGTTATTTTATAGTCAGTTAGTTATTTAGTTAGTTTATAGTTAGTTAGTTTATAGTTAGGGAGCAACACTGGTATAGTAGCTAGACTGTATATTATTTTTTACTCATTATATTAACTGTTGTAATAGTTATAAACTGTATAAACAGTAGATACTGTATATTATTATTTACTCATTATATTAACTGTTGATAGACGGTACACACATTATCCAGTTACTGAAACTTCAGAAAAAAAATCAGATTTTTTAAAATGCTTTTCACTGTTGCACGGACAGCAGTTGAAACGCAGTCACTGATTGGCCCGATCATTTTCTCATTTCTCATACTCGCTCCCTATTGGCTGAAGTCCAGACTAATACCGGGGAGGAACGTGAGAGTGAATCCACGTCATCAGTCTGGACAATGCCAGGCTACCATTCCACTACAACCAACTTTACACCCAAAAATAATGTTTCTTTAAAAGCCTTTATGGTTCTATGAAGAACCATCAGCTACTAAAGAATCATTTTATTATTTAAGGTTCTTCATGTTCCTCATGAGGTTCTAGAGAACCTAACATTCTTTGAGGAACCTTTAACCACAATTCTGACACGTCTACAAGCTAGTAGATCTAATAATAATACATCTAATACAGCCGATCTACAAGCTTGTAGATCTAATAATAATACATCTAATACAGCTGATCTACAAGCTTGTAGATCTAATAATGCATCTAATACAGCTGATCTACAAGCTTGTAGATCTAATAATGCATCTAATACAGCCGATCTACAAGCTTGTAGATCTAATAATAATGCATCTAATACAGCTGATCTACAAGCTTGTAGATCTAATAATAATACATCTAATACAGCCGATCTACAAGCTTGTAGATCTAATAATAATGCATCTAATACAGCTGATCTACAAGCTTGTAGATCGGCTGTTTAAGACTGAAAACAGCCGATCTACAAGCTTATAGTTAACGTATATAAATAAATATGAATTTATATAAATACATATTAATTTATATAAATACATATTAATTCATATAAATACATATTAATTCATATAAATACATATTAATTCATATAAATACATATACATTTATATAAATGTATATAAATACATGTTAATTTAAATAAATACATAAAAACATTTCAGAATCACTCCCTGACAAGCTGAAGCATTATGTATGCATGCTGTGCTCTTTACCACAAGGGGGCAGCATCGTTATATGTTAGCTTGATATGACGCTCATAATATCTACCAACATGACAGACAGACAGACAGACAGACAGACAGACAGACAGACAGATTGTTGATAATCCTGCCTGCATTCTCTTCTAATGTAATATTATAAATGTTCCATAAACCAGAGACATTATGGTTTGATTATCCACTTGATTGATCAGAAACTTTATTAATAACATGAATGCCAGATTCTGTGAGAGAAATAAGCCACCAGGTCTAAGTCCAAAAGAAACAACTATAGCTAGGCCGCATGAGCACTTTAAACCTATATATGCATCAGCTATTTGAAAATAGCAGATCTGCAAGCTCATACATTGTGGAAGTTAAGCGTCGCTCACAGAAAGTACGATAAATGACAATAGAGAACAGAAGTCCTGATGTCACTCTCTCATGTGTACATTAAAACATGACCCAGGAGACTGGGGTCAAATGTTACAGGGGTCAAAGGTAACAGGGGTCAAAGGTAACACACACACTCAATAATTCTAATCAGAAATAAGCCAGAGGGGTGAGACTTCTCCTGCACATGCTCAGTAGGGTCCTCTCTCTGCCTATGGAAGGATAGAATGATCATTTCATCTCAGCAGAAGTTTTACACTAAAACAGATTTTGAGGTGTAAACATAAATGTTTGAGTGTACAGTATTTTCCTTCTGCTGTCTAAAGATAAGATGTCAGCTGATTTAAACTTAGATTAATTGTATCTCTATGTTATTGGTCACAAATTAACGTCAGCAGCCTATGCTAGTATAGGTGTTTCTAGAGGTTGCCCCATCGGGGGCAATTATAGCACAGTGATCGGGGTCAATTGAAACAATGCGTTTTCAAGGCAAGCAGATTTTGTGTCTGGGATTACATACTTTTATGTTAGTAAATGAACATATTTCACTAAATGTCACTACATTTCAAAGTAAAAATATATTTAAATAAAAAAATAGACATACATTAAAAATATATATAATAATAATAATAATTAGAATTCGAATAAAAATACAAAATCATTGTACATTTTTAAGTAAAAATGTTAAATTATAAAAAATACATATTACTTAGTGATGTGCTTTTATTTGAGATATGACTTATATTTACAGTGTTACAAATGCCCCCAATAAACCCCAAAAGGTGTCATTATGTTCTTAATCATGTGCTTAAAGTCCTCAAAGTCACACATCCAACAAGCTTTGAACTGAACAGATTAGACCTTCTGTTCCAGAGATAATGGAAAAAACATCTTCAAAACGGACACTTTGGCCTGTTTTCAATTGAGTTTTGTCCATTGTCGCCCGTTTGTCTGTAATAACACGGGATAGGAAGGTCGTACGGAGACAAACTAGATACCTGAGGAAAGTTCACTTTGAGCTGCATCCTACACATCCAACACATCCAGCACATCCAACACATCCAAGACAGACAGACAGACAGACGTAAAAAGCAGAGATTTCTCCACAGCTGCTGGTGACCACTGTTAACCCTTGACATGTAACCCCAAGAGGTCAGTAAACACACACACACACACACACACACACACACACACACACACACACACACACACAGTTTAGTTATTAGTGAGTCAGACCTTTCTGTCTGTCATCCTATGGAATGCAATGATGTCACCCACACACAGAGAGAGAGAGAGAGAGAGAGAGAGAGAGAGAGAGAGGATTCCTTATATATGACCTCACTGTTACTGGAGAGACAAAGAGAGAATCATTGTGTGTGTGTGTGTGTGTGTGTGTGTGTGTGTGTGTGTGTGTGTGTGTGTGTGTGTGTGTGTGTGTGTGTGTGTGTGTGTGTGTGTGTGTGTGTGTGTGTGTGTGTGTGTGTGTGTGTGTGTGTGTGTGTGTGTGTGTGTGTGTGTGTGTGTGTGTGAGTGAGTGAGTGAGTGAGTGAGTGAGTGAGTGAGAGCGACAGAGAGTCTGTTTTCAGTTCCGCCAATTCTGTGTGTTTGTGTTAGTATTAGAACAAAAAACTGCACTATAAACATCATTTTAAGTGTGTGTGTGTGTGTGTGTGTGTGTGTGTGTGTGTGTGTGTGTGTGTGTGTGTCATAACTTTTGAAGTCCTCTATAATTCAGAACATACCTTGAGGATTACACACACACACACACACACACACACACACACACACACACACACACACACACACACACACACACACACACACACACACACACACACACACACACACACACACACACACACACACACACACACACACACACACAGTTTCAGTGATCCAGTCACGACCCACAATCCTTTGGGGTTTTCCCTCCATTACACAGAAACCAAGACCACCTGGAGAGACAGACAGACAGACAGACAGACAGACAGACAGACAGACAGACAGACAGACAGACAGACAGACAGACAGACAGACCCCGGCAACTAAATACACCCATTTAGTTTGGTGTATTTCCTAACTAAATGAATTAGGCAATTTGCACCATGGACAGCTGTTTCTCTATTGTCAGAAATCTCTCTTTTTTTTCTTGCTTGACCGTTGACTCATTTTGCTCGGCATGCAGCTCCACCAGACCAACAAAGTTACCTTTATTAGGTTCTCATGTATCGTACAATTATGACCACGGAAAGCAAGGAGACAAGACGAAAGACTACGGTATTATGTTTGAATATGTGTATTGTAGCCCACCGTCAATGACATTGTCTCCAATTAGTACAGAACTCAGCGGCAAGACTTTTAACAAACTCCAAGAAACGTGACCATATCTCCCCCATTTTAGCTGCTCTTCATTAGTTACCCGTTAATTTTAGAATATATTTTAAGATTTTACTTATGACCTTTAAGGCATGTGAATGGACAGGTCCCCCCCGTTATATTTCCGGCATGCTGGAACCCTACAGGCCTGTACGCAGCCTCAGATCCTCAGATAAGGCCCTCCTGGAGACTCCCACACCCCAGCTCATCACAAAGGGTGGAAGGGGTTTTCGGTTCGATTCATTATCATTGTCATTATCATCGTTCTCAGGTACGTTTTCATCTTGTTGTTCCATCTATCTAAGTTGTCACGCTGCGCACCAGTCTCCCTTACATGAGTCACTTTCTTTCTAAAATAATCAGGTGATTCGTTTAGATTAGCCCTGACTTAATCTGATCTACATCTTGTTTACAACCACATGATACCAGACTGTTTCTGACATGCACAAATAAACCAACGGTTTTGTTAGAATATGATAAAGCTACTCCTGCTCTTCTGTTATTAAACACATGGACAAAGAGACCAGTCCATGAACACGTCAAAACACACAGAAGGGCTGTGACGGAGCCTGACGTTCCAACAAGCTACACTCTAAAGATACATTCTATCATTTAGAATGAAACATAATCATCACCACTTCCCCTTGTCTATGACATTATTCTGTTCATACAAGCTGAGAGATAGAGATAGAGACAGAGATAGAGGGATAGAGAGATAAAGGGATAGAGATAGACTAGAGAAGAGTAGCCTACTCAGTTTAAATATGACAACATTTCACTGTCTGTCGTGCTGCCTTGCTGCCAGCAACAAATGCTGCTCTGAAATAGGTGCTGGAGGGAACGGTTCTGCTCATACGATACGTATCTCCACGCAAAATAATGCAGGTGTGAGACGAGCATTTGATGGACCAGTGACTGAGGGGTTAAGGGGGAGGAGCTTCCGGCGGAGGCCCCCCGGGGGGCGGGGCCCATTTCAAGTGAAACGTAACTAAGGCCGCCACTGGTTGAATCATAGAGTTCTATAGAATCGGCCTCATTCATCTCTATCAAACAGGCTATACACAAATCCACGGAGCGCTGCCCTGTAGGCAACCATTGCTGCGGTGTCAGTCAGCTGCAGTCCCTGACTGTTCACGTTACTCTTTTACCTGCTTTTTACTAACTTTTACTAACACTAACTTTACAAAAATGTACAGCAAATGGGGACGAACCACCTCCGTCAGGTGCCAGTAGTTTATGGCTGCTCTGCTAACGTCAACAGACGGACAGAACCGCAACAGCAGCTGACTGACACCGCAGCAATGATTGCGCCCCCTACAGTGCAGCGCTTTGTGGATTTGTGTATATCTAACACACATTAGGAATTGGACGGATACTTTTACTTGAATGTGAGAGTACTTCCTCCATCACTGCTCTGGTGCATTTTGGCCGTGGCTGTTGGCAGCCATATATTTTTTAGCGAACCCACCAGGAGGGAAGGTTCCTCCCCCCACCAGGAGGGAAGGTTCCTCCCCCCACCAGGAGGGAAGGTTCCTCCCCCACCAGGAGGGAAGGTTCCTCCCCCACCAGGAGGGAAGGTTCCTCCCCCCACCAGGAGGGAAGGTTCCTCCCCCACCAGGAGGGAAGGTTCCTTCACCCACCAGGAGGGAAGGTTCCTTCACCCACCAGGAGGGAAGGTTCCTCCCCCACCAGGAGGGAAGGTTCCTCCCCCACCAGGAGGGAAGGTTCCTCCCCCCACCAGGAGGGAAGGTTCCTCCCCCACCAGGAGGGAAGGTTCCTCCCCCACCAGGAGGGAAGGTTCCTCCCCCCACCAGGAGGGAAGGTTCCTCCCCCCACCAGGAGGGAAGGTTCCTCCCCCCAACCTGGAACTTCTGTCTGCTCCAAGTTGAAACTGAGTTTACACTGAATAGACTTTAACATGTGACCTGAGCTATGCTAACTGTTAGCTTTATGACGCACGCACACACACACACACACACACGCACACACACACGTACGCACTCACACGAGCACGCTGCACACACACACACACACACACATGCATGCACGCACGCGCACGTCGCACACACACATGAGTCGCACACACACAAACACACACACACACACACACGTACACACGAGTCGCACACATACACAAACACGCACGTCGTGCAAGCACACACACACACACACACACACACACACACACACACACACACACACACACACACACACACACACACACACACACACACACACACACACACACACACACACACACACACACATATGCTTTTCTATCTCACGCTAACTCTCTCCAAACGCCACTCTCAGTCTCACTCATTATCTGTCGCTCTCTCTCTCTCTCTCTCTCTCTCGTAACATGTGTTCGACAGATGTTCTTCAAATCTACATGATTATCACACACACACACACACACGCACACACACACCCCCCTTGCACATATTAAGCACAACATACAGAAATATGCTTTGGTTTCAACATAATGTTATTGTTGGCGTGTGTGTGTGTGTGTGTGTGTGTGTGTGAGACAGAGAGAGCTTTGGAATTTCCCTGTAGTGCGTTCGTTCAAGTTAAGACACACACACACACACACACACACACACACACACACACACACACACACAGTAATTTCCTGTCTGTGACTCAGTAGAACGGCTGTGAACTTTGACCCTGATTGTTCTGTGAACATTAAAGAATATTTAATGATAGATTATGAATTTTATTAAAATACATTTATTAAATGTAAACTATCAAAATCACAACCACACAGAATACTATAAATAAAATCTCTCTCTCTCTCTCTCTCTCTCTCTCTCTCTCTCTCTCTCTCTCTCTCTCTCTCTCTCTCTCTCTCTCTCTCTATTTTTTAATAGCCTACGCTAACATCTAAAATGACAGAGATGCTTTCCAGGTCTTCTAATGTGTTAAATGACTACAGAGGACAGAAGTCTTTGTTTCATAAAAATCTGTCGTTTTTTAGGTTGAGAATCACTCAGTATGGAAATGAAAATATTTTTCCAGTGTGGGTTTCAACAATGATTCCAAACATATAAAAACATACATTAACATTAATTAAGCCTTGTTTTATATATATAGGCTCTTTGAAAATAGCAGATCTACAAGCTCACAATAGGCTTGTTGTAGATCTGCTATTTTCAAACATTTTAGTACTTTTACTTTTTGTACTTTAAGTATATTTTGATGCCAATACTTTTGTACTTTTACTCAAGTAACATTTTGAATACAGGCCTTTTACTTGAAACAGAGTATTTCTACATTAACGTATTGATACTTTTACTTAAGTAGAAAATGTGAGTACTTTTCCCACCACTGTATGTATGACGTAGCCTGGCATTGTAAATGTGGGGGGTCCCTGGCATTGTAAACGTGGGGGTCCCTGGCATTGTAAACGTGGGGGTCCCTGGCATTGTAAACGTGGGGGTCCCTGGGGGTCCCTGACATGAAGATGTTTAGAACCACTGGTTGAAACAACATTAGGAAACAAAAATAAAACAACTAGAAACAACTACCAAAATGTACAAGAGACAAGTCCCCATAATAAGCAGACATGGCAACACTGGATGGCAAGATGTAAATAAAAGTAATATCTTACCACCGGTCCACATACACTAAAATATATAGATATTATACAATATTAAATTATTATAATATAATGTAATATTAAAATACTTATACAATATAGGTCCATAAAGTCTGAACCCGCAAAATCTACATTTTTACTAAGTCTACAGGGTCTAAGGGGTTAAACTGATGTGATATCGTCACAGCACCCATAGGGTGTCACGGCACCCACTTTGACCCTCATATAAGTCAATGGTTCTCAACCTGTGGGTCGGGACCCCAGGGGGGTCCATACATGATACAAACTATACATAAAAAACGACCAAATATTGTCCAAATTGTCAAATAATATAAGAAAGACGCAAACAAAGATAGTTGATCTACAAGCTCACAACGCCTCGCATTGTGGAACCGAGTCAAACTAAATGTAATGCCTCAACTCCTTCATTATTTTGGGGGGTCCCCAGTTCAAATATGATTATTTTGGGGGGTCCCCAGTTCAAATATGATTATTTTGGGGGGTCCCCAGTTCAAATATGAATATTTTGGGGGTTTGCCGTCTGAAAAGGTTGAACCACTGTCCATCAGATTGAATGAAACCAACGTTTCCTAAAACATTTGATATCCAGACCCAAACAGAGGAATGTGCATCTCTCCCTGGGACCCAAGAAACTATTAAAAAAATAGCAGATCTACAAGCTCACGACATATTGTGAGCTTTAGAAACAAGGGGGGGGGGGGGGGGGGGACTTAAAACCATTAAAATGATGATAAATAAACTCACCAATATGTCAGCCGTACAGACAGCTTGGATTCTTTATCTCCGTCAACACTTTGTTTCATATAAATCCATGTTATTCATGTTGTTATGATCAGCTTTATGTCCATAAACTCTGAGCATCAGGATTCCTTCTGTGTTGGAGATGGGACGTCCTCGTTGTAAAGGAATACTTTAAACTTTAAAAATGACCTTTTTCTATCAATTATACACTTTCAATTAGTTTTGTGTGTGAATAAAGGTTCAGGAACGTGATTTAAATATGATATGATTTACATCAAACAGTTTCTATGTGGCTTTTATTGTCCAGACTGCATATAAACAACTATTTAATTCTGTTGTGGACAAACAGACTAATATAAATAAAAGTGTTTTTTGCTGCCAGTGTGACTCAACCAGAACAACAGGTGCAACAAACATTTATAACGACACCACTCCCCCCACCGTCCTTCCGGGCTATGGGAACGCAACCACGACGACAGACACCATAGCCCGAGAGCACCCGTCACAGAAAAAAACCTCTAATCAACAGCTTGACCCCTTAACTAGTTACTAGTTACTTTATCAGATATACATTATGATATTATAAAACATACATTAACCACTTCAGCCCTATTTTATGAAAAGAGCCGATCTACAAGCTCACTAATATTTTTTTGTTATTTACTTTTGGTAGGCTATACTTTTAAGTAAATTTTGATGCCAATACTTAAGTACTTTTACTCAAGTATTTATTTTATTTACTTTTACTTAAGTAAAGAATTTGAGTACTTTTTCCACCACATGTGTGTAGCCTATGTTAGATCAGGAAAAACCCTTCCTAGCCAGAAGATATGAACTTTTCAGACCACGTGCGTGTGTGTGTGTGTGTGTGTGTGGGCTTGCGTGCGCACACATAAACACACATGCGCATGTGTGTGTGTGTGTGTGTGTGTGTGTGTGTGTGTGTGTGTGTGTGTGTGTGCGTGTGCTTGCGTGCGCACACACAAACACACATTGCGCATGTGTGTACACACGTGTGTGTGTGTGTGTGTGTGTGTGTGTGTGTTTGTATGTCAGTAAAGAAAGACAGATGAATTCTCAGGATATCAGATAACACATAAGTACACCTGACCTCTGTGTGTGTGTGTGTGTGTGTGTGTGTGTGTGTGTGTGTGTGTGTGTGTGTGTGTGTGTGTGTGTGTGTGTGTGTGTGTGTGTGTGTGTGTGTATTGTGTGTATTGTGTATAGTGCATTCCACATTCAAAGACTAGATGTATCATATATCACACACATGTACAGTGTGTGTGTGTGTGTGTGTGTGTGTGTGTGTGTGTGTGTGTGTGTGTGTGTGTGTGTGTGTGTGTGTGTGTGTGTGTGTGTTTCCCAACTTGGTATACTGTATAACAAGCCCCCAGAACCTAGAGGTTGCATTGAAGCGCATTGGACATGCTGGCCATTCATAGGTAGGCCTACTGCAGCTTTAAACGGCCTGGGGCCAGTGTACATGAACGAGTGAAAACGGTTTTGACCAACGGGCTCGACTCACCACTCAAACGCGTCACCGAGGTGACGCAAAACGCATCACAGAGGTGACGCAAAACGCATCACTGAGGTGACGCAAAACGCATCACTGAGGTGACGCAAAACGCATCACAGAGGTGACGCAAAACGCATCACAGAGGTGACGCAAAACGCATCACAGAGGTGACTTAAAACACATCACAGAGGTGACGCAAAACGCATCACAGAGGTGACGCAAAACGCATCACAGAGGTGACGCAAAACGCATCACAGAGGTGACTTAAAACACATCACAGAGGTGACGCAAAACGCATCACAGAGGTGACGCAAAACGCATCACAGAGGTGACGTGCAGAAGCCCCAAATAGGCCCCGCCCATCACATTAACAACCAGAAGAAGGGGTGATTTGGCCTCATGCATTGGGTGAGCAACTCAATGCAAGTGGATGGGAGGGGATATCTGGTGCCCTCTCTATTATCTTTAACTCTATGGTTTACACAGTGAATAGAATGGACCAAGATGCATTGATGCATGTATAGGCCTACAGCTAGCCTCTCCTCCTCCCCTCTCCTCTCTCCTCTGCCAAATATCTGTTAATTAAAATGAAATAAGATGCAAGAAGGGTATTTCCAATGTTATAAATTCACACACACACACACACACACACACACACACACACACACACACACACACACACACACACACACACACACACACACACACACACACACACACACACACACACACACACACACACACACACACACACACACAGAGAGAGAGACGTCCGTGCCAAAACTATTAGAGACATGCAGAAAGCTGACCTAACCTCCCGTCTGTTTTGTTTCCGACGTTCTCACAGAGAAATTATATTTTAAATCAAATATTTTCTCTGTTTCATTAAAACAACAATAAAACAAAGGATTGGTTTCCATAACGAGAACATGATGAGACACACACATAGACACACAGACACACAGACACACACACACACGCACACACGCACACAGGGACAGTGTTGGTTCATCTTTATTATGATTGGCTGAGCATCCAATGAACCTTCTCGTTATAACATTAATTAACATATTCATATTTTCATTTATAATTTGTTTGTTTTTTATAAAAAAGTACAAAATAAAAACACCTGCTGGGCTATGGGGTTTTATATCACCATGGTAACAACTGATGTCACAGGAAGAGGAAGATAAGACACTCCAAATATGGTCAGCTTCCTGGAAATGTGGAGTTTGAAATGAGTTTTTGAAAATGTTTCAAAATCTTTTTAACCTTAAAGATGTGCTAAGTGACATCACTTCCTCTTCCTGTGGAGATCAGCCAATAGGACGTCAAGGATTGTGAGATTGTGTCCAATCAGTTAACAGAACACATCAGTGGGAAACTAAATAAACATGGCAGCAGTCTTCAATGTGAGGACTACAGAAAACTCCCAGAATGCAACATTCCAGTCAACGTGAGGACTACAAGAACATCCCATGATGCAACAGTCCAGTCAATGTGAGGACTACAGATCCTCCCATAATGCAAAAGTCCAGTCAATGTGAGGACTACAAAACATCCCACAATGCAACAGTCGAGTCAATGTGAGGACTACAAAACATCCCACAATGCATTGGTCCAGTCAAAGCGTCCTTTAGTGATCCTTAGTCCCTCCCTCTTTGGGTGCTGCATGCGCTGTCATTGGCTTATTAGTGGTTTTGAGTGACAGTTCAGCCGGCCAGATGCTGAGGACTACACGCCTTCCCATGATGCAACAGCGCAGTCCTAACGTGGCGATAGATTTTTGTAGTCCCGCCCCGTCGGGTCGCTGCGCTGCCATTGGCTGATTAGTGGTTTGAGTGACAGTTCAGCGGACCAGTGACTGAAGCCCTCCTGGGTTAGAGAGCCGTTCCACAACATCCTGTATCTGATTATTGATTATATTTGATGGATGGGCGATCAATAACTGTCAATAACTGCTTCATTACGCATAAAGACACAGCTCCTTTGTAAACAATATTGCATCATTTTTTAAAAAGTCTTCATTGTTTCAAAAACGTCTTTAAAGGCATAATATGTAACTTTGTCCTGTGTTTACATAAGGAAACAATAATCACATTGTTTTACCATCATTTCCCCCTGTAGAGCGTAGCAGTGGCGGCCATTTTGTGGTGCCACAGACAGAAACCCCATTCATGTTTCCCACAGAGATTTCCGGAAATATTGATAGTAATTATCTGAAGCCTGAAGCCTGGAACCAAGTCATCCAGAACATGACCACAATAATATTATATAAAATAATTTTTACTTTCTGGCTTTTTGAAAATAGCAGATCTACAAGCTCACAATGCGACGCATTGCGACGCATTGTGAGCTTGTAGATCGTATTTCTATATTGCAGTATTGATACTTTTACATAAGTAAAATATCCGAGTACTTTTTCCACCACTGCTGATAGCGGCTGGTGTAGAGGGAAACATCATTATATATTCATTGTTTTGTCATGTAAACACAGAGAAACAATGTTCATGTCACTGAGATAAGAAACACACATCAAAGAGAGACGTATTCATATTCATATGTTTCATATTTCTGAAACATCAACAAACTCAACAACAACCGCTATGAAAAAGTGCTGAATACCAAAACAACGACATATAAGAACCGTGTTCCATAAAGATACACATATCAGTCATGTGATTCTGTCAGGTCATGTGACAGGTCATGTGATTCTGTCAGGTCATGTGATTCTGTCAGGTCATGTGATTCTGTCAGGTCATGTGATTCTGTCACGTCATGTGACAGGTCATGTGACAGGTCATGTGATTCTGTCAGGTCATGTGACTCATGTGTGAGTCATGATATTGACTTACATTTGATCGTGTGTGTTTGGAGAAAATGTGTTTATTTTCATAATCCAACTCTTTGTATAAATTAGTACTGATTTCTCCGTCAGGTTGATGCTTCACGTCCATAAAGAGTAAAAGATCACGAGGCTGATGATGTGTTTATTATTAGAACCAGATCTAACATTTCTTTATGGGATTTTCAATAGAAAAAATAACTCTGTGCTCCAGGGGGAACAGCGCCCTCTAGCGGTTCTCTATGGTACGTTTATCAGTATCACAATGAAACATCTTTTTGTTTTGTTTTAGACGTGTTTAATGTTATTTATCATTTAAATCCTAGTGGTCTTTTTGGGGCCCGTTTGCAATACCCTCACAGCCCACCAGAGGGCCCCCGGGGGGCCACAGGTTGAGAACCGTTCTACTGTTGTTTCCTACGCTGAACATTAAAGGTTCTACTGGTTCTTCAGTTCAGAAAGCTGCCTACCAGTGACATCATCGTGGGTCGGCAGGTTTGGTCATTTCAAGCGAGATTTCAGACTTTTATGTTATTCTTGTATTAAAGCCTGAATAATGTCTTTATTACATCATGATTTACAGGAAGAGAAAGCCTGTAGGTTCTATTAGCTTGGATTCCCCATCGATGATGTCACTGGTAGGCAGGTTTCTGAACCAATGAGAACGCAGAGTGAGTAGAACATATTATAATGAGCATTAGCGAGGACCAATCATATGAAGATAAGGTAGAAAATGGCCGTAGTGCTCCTTTAACAAACAAACCACAGTGATGTAAGTCCACATCACGGTCACTTATTTTCACAGGTCACCAATGTCTCCGTAACACCTCCCTAGAGAATTCCACAACGGAGAGAATTCCTGTCGGACGCAAAGCATTCTGGGTAAAACCTTGGAGTGGGAGGGGCTTGCCTCTATTGACAACTGTCAATCAACGAGTCACATGACCAACCTGTAAAAAAAAAAAAGAAGTTCCCTCCCACTGGGAGGAGCTTGGTTGATGACATCAGGGCTTCATCCAATCATTTGGTGACGTTAACCAGCTGGAGGCTGGTTGGCTGACGGCCGCCTGTCCGTCAAAGTGTTTAAGGTTCATGAAGCGTCCAATCAGAAGAAGCGAGAGGCGCTGCGGCGCCGACCTGAGAGCTGTGATTGGCTGGTTATGTCGTCTTGTCTTGACAGGCATGCTGGACAGCCAATCAGCATCCTACTGCTGCTCCAATAAGGAAGCAGCGAGGACAGGGGGGGAGGGGCCGAGGATGAGGGGCGTGTCCCTCAAACTTGTGATGCTTCCCATTGGTCCGTGTGGTAGAAGAGGGCGGGATCTCCTCGGGCCCGTTGCGGGGGTTTCGATTGGCTGGGTGGGTCTCCGTTGCGTCCTGAGTGCTGTGATTGGTTCATACGGGCCGGGGCGGGGGAGGATTGCGATTGGTCAGAAGGGCAGGGTGGGCGGGGTCTTGTCTATCCTGAGCGTCTGAATGGACGAGAGAATCTTCTTCTGATGACCCGCCAGGGTCACGCCCACTCTCAACAGGTCTCTATGGAAACAAGACACGAACATGACATCATCACATGACGGCTCTGACGAGAGGCAGAGCAGCAGCGTCTCTCTTTAATGACATTTTATATCAATTTACCTGTCTGTCTGTCTGTCTGTCTGTCTGTCTGTCTGTCTGTCTGTCTGTCTGTCTGTCTGTCTGTCTGTATATAATGGGTGTCTATGTGCAGTGTGTACTCACTCTGCAGTCAGGTGTGTAACAGTGTGTATATTAGTAAGAACCATTTTGGTAACCGAAAATAATTTGAATGTTCAAAATGTTTTGGTAATTTGAATTTGAACGCTAAAATTGCAATTCAAGTTTTTATTTATTTATTTTTATTTCATTTAAATGTTTTTCTGACGTACCAATGCGAAAACAAATGCTTTCATCATATCATGCATGATCAACAATAAAGTGCTCTGCACACAGAGAGTTAAGAACGTATAGTCACTGCCACACCACCCTGTGTGTCTGTGTTGTGCAAGCTCGGCCACGCGCCTGTGTGCGTGTGCGTGCGCGTGTGTGTGTGTCACCTGAAAGTTACATTTAAGAAACGTTAATAATTATGACCACAGCTAAAGTTCTGATGTAACATATTATCCGTCTGTAATGTAGAGGAAGCTCTGTTTCTCTCTGTCTGTGTGTGACATGCAGTTAAACTGTAGCTCCGCCTCAGCTGATCTACAAGCCCACACCGCGTGGCTGATGCAACGTGGTGTGGGCTTGTAGATCAGCTGTGTTCCCTGTGCGACATCGTTGTTACACCGAAGCAAAAACCGTCTCTAGTAGACAAGACCACACAGACATGAAGAGGTGATGACTCACAGAGGAGAGATATTACTCTGAGTCCTCTAATCAAAAACATGACAACAAAGAAAATGAACCTAAATTAAAGCCCTAACCCTTCACTAATATAGTTGGTTTCACTATTTAGTTTAGGCTGTTATTATAGCATGTGTATGTTTGCACATGTGACTTTATTATTGTACTACTACACATTATTTGATATCCTTTTATATTATATAAAATATTCGAATATATTCGAATATTAAAAATAATAAAGCATTGAAATTTGAATGGGATTATAGAGGAGAACTGACAGCCCTAGTGTATATCTATATAATGAGTGTCTATGTGCAGTGTGTAGTAGTGTGTATATGTATATAATGAGTGTCTATGTGTAGTGTGTAGTAGTGTGTATATCTATATAATGGGTGTCTATGTGCAGTGTGTAGTAGTGTGTATATGTATATAATGGGTGTCTATGTGCAGTGTGTAGTAGTGTGTATATCTATATAATGAGTGTCTATGTGCAGTGTGTAGTAGTGTGTACTCACTCTGCAGTAAGGTGTGTAACAGTCTCCAGGTCAGAGTATCCAGCCTGTATGAAGCTCATCTCATAACGACTCATGTTGATCAGTTTTAACCATTCACACACCGAGGAGCAGTGAGACAGACGAGGTACCCTCTGGTCCAATAGGGGCTGAGATGGACTGAGAGACAGACAGACAGACAGACAGAAAGACAGACAGACAGACAGACAGTTTAATTTAATCATACAGAACATTTCATAAACATGCAAAAACACAATTGACTTGGTGATAAGAAGGTCAGTTGGCTCTCATGCATTGAAGGAGGCATGAGCTCGGCCCTGGGCTCCCTAGGCTGGTGGGGGGAGTGTAGCGCCCAGGATCACTTAGATAATTGGCACCGGGTGAAAAAGGGTTACAAAATCGCGGGATAAAAAAATTAGAGAAAAACACAATTGACTTTAAAAAAAAGCCAAAGATTAAACATGGATAAAACATGATTGAACATTTCATAGAAATCATGAAATAACAGAAAGGTGTGCTCCTCGGAGCGCAGATCCCCTCCAGGCCGTGTTGCCTACACGCAGGGCTGTGTTGAAAACCTGTTATAGCGCCACCATGAGGGCTGTGAATCGTCTGCTATGTCACAATTCCATTCTGATTCTTGGGGTCACAATTCCATTTTTTTTCCTCCAATTTGTTCAAAACAAACGATTCTCGATTCAAAAAAGTTTTTTCCCGATTCAGCCCAGAACTTCGAAGAATCGATTCTGAATCGTCCAACATGAGAATCGCGATTCGTATTCGGATGGATTTTTTCCCACACCCCTATAGCCACCATGACCACACCCCTAACCACCATGACCACACCCCTAACCACCATGACCACACCCCTAACCACCATGACCACACCCCTAGTCACCATGAGGCCCATTTCAAACATTCCTTAGGCTACTGGGAGTGGGCGTGTGCAAAGTTTCACACTAATAATAATAATATTAATAATAATAATAATAACAGTTTGTCTCTCTCACCCTGGCCCCTCGGGTCGAGTGATCTTCAAGGAGGCGGGGTTTCTGATCAGCCTATCGAGCGCAGCGACCACGGCACAGAACCTCGGCCGATTGGCTCGTTCCTTCTGCCAGCAGTCCAGCATGAGAGCATGGAGGGAGGAGGGGCATTCTGGAGGGGGCGGTAACCTGTAGTCCTGCTCTATGGCGTTAATGACCTGGAATGTATGAATAATGAATTAATACATCATGAATATTAATAAGGGGCGGTAACCTGTAGTCCTGTTCTATAGCGTTAATGACCTGGAATATTCATGAGTTATGAATTATTAATAGATACATTATAACATATTAATATTCACATCACATTAATGACCTGAAATATGAATTACCTGAAATATATAAATTTACAGCATTAATCACATATTAATGATGTATGATTGTTTTATTGCATTGATTACATGATAGATATGAATATTCTCGACAGACAGACAGACAGACAGACAGACAGACAGACAGACAGACAGACAGACAGACAGACAGGTGTCTTACATCCTGGTTGCTCATGTCCCAATAAGGTCGTTCTCCGTATGACATCACTTCCCACATCACGATGCCGTAACTCCACGCATCACTGGCCGACGTAAACTTCCTGTCAATCAATCATCCAATCAAATCAATCAATCAATCAATGTCAGTGTAACCACTTTAATCCTCGTATGTATGCATCAGCTATTTGAACATAGTCCACAGTGAACTTCGGCTATTTTAAAATAATCTTGTTTTATTTTTTTATTTTTTTACTTTAACAACACATATCTTGTACGTATGGAGGGCTCCAACATGTTTTCAAATGTCCAAATACATATTCATTTGGGGGTTCTAAAACAGAAGAGCAACGGTATCAAATATATAAATAAATAAATAACAATAAATAATAATAACAATAACAATAATCATAATAACCTGTAAGCTATTGCTTCAGGAGCCGTCCAGCGAATAGGAATCTTTCCTCCCTGAGAGAGAGACAGACAGAGAGACAGACAGAGAGACAGACAGACAGAGAGAGAGACAGACAGAGAGACAGACAGACAGAGAGAGAGACAGACAGGTGGACAGACAGACAGACAGACAGACAGACAGACAGACAGGTTAACATTGTATGGAGTTAGTGTGTCTCACCCTCAGGGGCCACAGTCTCCATTAAGTGCACAAGTTTTTTGCACCAAACTTGTGACACAAACACTGTTCAGGGGTCTGTCATGACAATCGTCACACTAGGGGCCACACACACTAGGGGCCACCCACACCCACACACACACACACACACACACACACACACACACACACACACAGGGGGCGCTACAGTAGTGTTTAACACAAAAGGACAGAACTCACTGACCTGCTCTGATCAGCTGAATATAGAAAAACTACATTTCAATGTATGATGAGTTGGAATATACGATTAATTTACTATGTATATAAACAGCTGGTGTATATGTATTAATTCACTCGTTATTAACTCACCAGACAGCTGGTGTAGGTAGGATCAGAGGAGTTCTCAGTCAGGAACCTGCTCAGACCAAAATCTGACACCTGCAAATGAAAACACACTCGTTAGTAAAACACCTGCAAATGAAAACACACTCGTTAGTAAAACACCTGCAAATGAAAACACACTCGTTAGTAAAACACCTGCAAATGAAAACACACTCGTTAGTAAAACACCTGCAACTGCAGGAGAAAACTAGACACTAAACACTGTTAAATAAAGCTAATTAAACAGTGGTATATAGTTCCAGACGTACCTTACAGACCAGGTTAGAGTTGACCAAGATGTTTCGAGCGGCCAGGTCTCTGTGAACAAAGTTCATGTCTGACAGATACTTCATCCCTGAAGCAATGCCTCTGAGCATCCCTACCAGCTGTATGCATGTGAACTGTCCATCATTCACCTGAGAGAGAGAGACATAGAGAACACACAGAGAGAGAGAGTCAGCATCCCTACTAACTGTACGCATGTGCTCCTGTATGCATACTAACTGTATGCATGTGCTCCTGGGCACCCTCCCTTTTTGTGAGGGTATTAACTACCCTGAGAGACACGGGGAGAACATGCAAACTCCACACAGAAAGTCCCTTTCACCACCACCTAGCCACATAATAAACCTGTCTTACCCTCAGGAAGCTGTCTAGAGGTATTATAAACCTGTCTCACCCTCAGGAAGCTGTCTAGAGGTATAATACACCTGTCTCACCCTCAGGAAGCTGTCTAAAGGTATAATAAAACTGTCTCACCCTCAGGAAGCTGTCTAGAGGTATTATAAACCTGTCTCACCCTCAGGAAGCTGTCTAGAGGTATTATAAACCTGTCTCACCCTCAGGAAGCTGTCTAGAGGTATAATAAACCTGTCTCACCCTCAGGAAGCTGTCTAAAGGTATAATAAACCTGTCTTACCCTCAGGAAGCTGTCTAGAGGTATTATAAACCTGTCTCACCCTCAGGAAGCTGTCTAGAGGTATTATAAACCTGTCTCACCCTCAGGAAGCTGTCTAGAGGTATAATACACCTGTCTCACCCTCAGGAAGCTGTCTAAAGGTATAATAAACATGTCTCACCCTCAGGAAGCTGTCTAAAGGTATAATAAACCTGTCTTACCCTCAGGAAGCTGTCTAGAGGTATTATAAACCTGTCTCACCCTAAGGAAGATGTCTAGAGGTATTATAAACCTGTCTCACCCTCAGGAAGCTGTCTAGAGGTATAATACACCTGTCTCACCCTCAGGAAGCTGTCTAAAGGTATAATAAACCTGTCTTACCCTCAGGAAGCTGTCTAGAGGTATTATAAACCTGTCTCACCCTCAGGAAGCTGTCTAGAGGTATTATAAACCTGTCTTACCCTCAGGAAGCTGTCTAAAGGTATAATAAACCTGTCTTACCCTCAGGAAGCTGTCTAGAGGTATTATAGACCTGTCTTACCCTCAGGAAGCTGTCTAGAGGTATTATAGACCTGTCTTACCCTCAGGAAGCTGTCTAGAGGTATTATAAACCTGTCTCACCCTCAGGAAGCTGTCTAGAGGTATGATAAACCTGTCTTACCCTCAGGAAGCTGTCTAGAGGTATAATAAACCTGTCTTACCCTCAGGAAGCTGTCTAGAGGTATGATAAACCTGTCTTACCCTCAGGAAGCTGTCTAGAGGTATGATAAACCTGTCTCACCCTCAGGAAGCTGTCTAGAGGTATGATAAACCTGTCTCACCCTCAGGAAGCTGTCTAGAGGTATGATAAACCTGTCTTACCCTCAGGAAGCTGTCTAGCGCTCCGTTCTCCATGTACTCGGTGAGGATCATGACGGGACAGGAAGTGGTGATGACTCCTTCTAGATGGATGATGTTAGGATGCTGGAACTGACCTGAATAAACAGATGCAAATATATGTAAATATATGATACAGATATGCAAATATATGTAAATATGTGCAGTGGTGGAAAAAGTACTTAACATTTTTACTTAAGTAAAAGTATCAATACTGCAATGCAGAAATACTCTGTTACAAGTAAAAGTGCGTAATTCTAAATTTACTTGAGTAAAAGTACAAAAGTATCGAAATATGCAGAACGTTTTTTTTTTACGTAAAAACATTTCTCTGGAAAAACTCTGGCAGTTAAAGAGTTAAAGGGATAGTTCACACCAAAAATGATTTATTTTCCATCAATGACCTCATTCCTAAGAGCTGCTCATCAAACTATTGACTCAGGAATGAGACACAAACTAAAACATCTCCATGAGGACTGATCCATAGAATGAAAGTGATGTTTTTTGGGTGAACTATCCCTTTAAGCTCTATTTTAACATTGTAAATGATGTCAGGACGGAGCTACTGACCCATGATTGACGCCTCAGACAGGAAGTCCCGCCTCTGTCTGTCAGTGTATCCTCCCTTCAGTGTTTTAATGGCCACATAGTTCTCCTTTTTACCAGGAGCCTTGAACCTCCCTCTGCACACCTCCCCAAACTCTCCTACACACACACACACACACACACACACACACACACACACACACACACACACACACACACAATTATTATTATCCAATGTACACACATTGGATTGTTTTGTGTATATTCCACGTTGGTGTTTTCCTAATGAATGACAGTGTGTGTGTGTGTGTGTGTGTGTGTGTGTGTGTGTGTGTGCGTGCGTGCGTGCGTGCGTGCGTGCGTGCGTGCGTGCGTGCGTGCGTGTGTGTGTGTAGTTCATAGTGTGTACCTGCTCCTATCACCTCCTCTATCTTAACGAAGGAGGCGTCTATCTCCTTGGTGAACTCTCTCACGGCCTCGTTGGGGTCTTCATAGGTGAACGGGTCAATGTACACCTTCATCGCTACGGAGACAGTAACCATGACAACGTGGTTACTATGACATCACTCTTTACCATGACAACGTGGTTACTATGACATCACTCTTTACCATGACAACGTGGTTACTATGACATCACTCTTTAAAGGAGACAGTAACCATGACAACGTGGTTACTATGACATCACTCTTTACCATGACAACGTGGTTACTATGACATCACTCTTCAAAGGAGACAGTAACCATGACAACGTGGTTACTATGACATCACTCTTTAAAGGAGACAGTAACCATGACAACGTGGTTACTATGACATCACTCTTTACCATGACAACGTGGTTACTATGACATCACTCTTTACCATGACAACGTGGTTACTATGACATCACTCTTTAAAGGAGACAGTAACCATGACAACGTGGTTACTATGACATCACTCTTTAAAGGAGACAGTAACCATGGTTACTATGACATCAGACGTGTTGTAGAACATGGAATAGTTCACACACAATGTTACTCTTTTTTCCTATCAATAGCTACATGTTGATTGGCTGAGAAGCAGGAAGTGGGCGTGTTACTCACTCTGACCCATCAGGTACTGTCCGCTCTTATCGTTCATCTCTGCATCCCTCGCTCTTCTCCTCCGTCTGATGGAGAGAGAGAGAGAGGGAGGGAGAGAAAGAGAGAGAGAGAGAGAGAGGGAGAGAGAGACATAGAGAGACAGAGAGAGTATAGTTATTCTAGCCAACTGAATGTTTTTTTTCACACACACGCACACACACGCACACGCGCACACACGCACACACACTTTACCTGTAGAAGTATGCAGCAACTATCGCCAAGGCGATGAATAGGAGTATCCCTATGGCAACCAGGACGCCTGTCAGCAGGGGGGCGTGGCCTTGGTCCGCTGGAATGTAAACAAATAAATAAATAAATAAATAAATAAACAAACACAAATAAAATCCATATAAATCCATGTCAGTCTGCTGCTGCAGTTATAGATCAGCCTATTCCTCATACCATGGTGTCACACAGTGAAGATATCAGAGCTACAAGCTCACAATAACTATATATATATATATATATATATATATATATATATATATATATATATATATATATATATATATATATATATATATATATATATATAGTAGTGTAACGGTTTAGCTTTGTTTGGGGTTTGGGGTGCCAGTTAGGTCAAGCCTAACACGAATTTAGTCCAGCTTGGACAAAAAACGCCTTTAAAAAAAACCAACCTTACACAGGATTTAAATGCACACTTAGCAGAACCAAATGAACCTTAAAACCTATATTCAACCTATTCAACTCAATAAACAATAGAATGAAACACACAGACACAAAAATAACTCAGTTTGACTTTGTATTGTAAATAAACTCCAGCCCACACCCGAAGTCCAGTCCACAGTTTGCCTAATACCACAGTTTTAGTGTCAGTTCAATATAGACAGTCAATATTCCCAATCCACTGTTCCTTCAAAACAGGTAATTCACAAATGTATAGAAAACCTTGGTTGCTCAAGACAAAATAAAAGAACAAAAGAAAATGCCCCACGGCCTTTACCGTGGTGAACAAACGAAATGGGGCAACCAGTGTACCGTGTGTGTGTGTGTGTGTGTGTGTGTGTGTGTGTGTGTGTGTGTGGGAGAGGGGCAGATCCAGGAATCCACTCCGTTTTTTTCCGGTCAGCCCAGCTGGCTGCTCCGCTGCTGGTAAACAAACTGCACGGCACGGCACGGACAACTCCCGAGGGTTAACGGCTTGGGGTTTGTGTCCTCCACAAGGATCCGGACGGTTTGTAGTTTGTTCAACGGACAACGCGGACTTTTAAACGCGGTCGCGGGTGGTTTTCAGGGACGTCTGCTCTGCTTCACTATCACACAGTGACTGACACGGAGGACGCCATCTTGGCTAGTCCATTCATAAAACGTGAGTAACGTGGGGGTGTGACGGAAACTGCACGTTACCGTCTGTACATGGCTCGTGGGCGTGGATAACCGTAGTGGTGTGTGCATGGGGGTGTGTGTGCGATAGCTGATCGCTACAGTAGTGATGTACAGTACTTACGTATAGGTAATGTATAGTATAATATAGTATATATATATATATATATATAGTAGTGATGTACAGTACTTACGTATAGGTAATGTATAGTATGTTTCCACGGGGCTGAAGGTTCCGTATCCGGCCTGGGAACGACCTCTGACTTGAACCTGGTACTGACACGACCTCTGGAGACCCCCGAGGACCACAGAGGGTCCTGGGGATGTGATGTACTGCCACTGTCCTGATCCATCCTATAATATAATATATACACACATATTATAACATTATAACACATTATAACACATTATAACACACAGGGTCCTGGGGATGTGATGTACTGCCACTGTCCTGATCCATCCTACAATATAATATATACACACATATTATAACATTATAACACATTATAGTAACACATTATAACATTATAACACACATATTATAACATTATAACACATTATAGTAACACATTATAACATTATAACACACATATTATAACATTATAACACACATTATAACACATTATAACATTATAACATTATAACACATATTATAACATTATAACACATTATAACACACATTATAACATTATAACACACAGGGTCCTGGGGATGTGATGTACTGCCACTGTCCTGATCCATCCTATAATATAACACAGGGGTGATGTAGAGGACCAGTATGTTTCCACACTCACTCCAGAGGAACACATTACATACAGTATACTGTCTGTCAGACACCTCTATCTCCATATATTCACTTTTTTCGTAAATTAACGCGTCACACAAAAAGAAGCAAAAATAGCAGATCAGCCATTTTTTGAATTAGAATCCTGAGAAGTATTAAATTTTGATTTAATTTCCAATGCATTTAGTTATACTTATGTTAACTTTATGAACTTGCAAACAACAACACAAATACATTGGACATAAAAAAGACAATAGAATGTTAATACTAGTCATTAAGCTACTAATATAGACTGAAGTCATTAAAGCGGGTCATGTTTACATGTTATGAATCATAACAGCTGAAATCAATAATATAATCACTATTCTGATATTAACCTGTGGAGTCCTTCTCCTCCAGCCCAGTGTAAAAACACCATGTATCGCCATGCGTGCTTTAGCGTGATTGTGTGAGTGTGGCTTCAGGAAGTAAATTCCTAGCCTCGATCTCCAGGCTTTTATTTTTTAGTTTTGCTAAAAAAATGAAAACTTGGAAATTCCTGTCCCAGCTGTTGGTACGCAAAAGAGCCTCGCATCGTCTGATGTGCCGCGCATTATTTATTTTGGGTGCGCATGCGCACCAGTTATGTGCACCCCTGCTTATGATCGCGTGTTCAACTGTGTGTAGACACACAGGGTAGTTGTGTGAGTGGCCCAAAGAAGACATTTTCAATCGGCGACATTCCATTTAGCAGTAGTAGCAGTTTCTAAACAGCGTCGCTAAACAGCGTTCCACGGCGGAGAAAAACGAAGCCGAGAAAAGACCGTTTTAGAGGGGGACCTAAACAGGAAGCGGACGGAACCGGAAATCTTCGATTTGACGTATTTCCGTATCCGGGTGTG
>NC_137620.1:51064409-51094409 GCF_963280865.1 Gymnoscopelus braueri | reverse complement strand
GACAGACAGACAGACAGACAGACAGACAGACAGACAGACAGAGGAAGTAAAGTAATGAAGTAGTTTTACAGGTAAAAAGTGGGTGAAATGATTATAAAACACGTGTTCATTTTCATCTCTGATAGACAACACCAGAAGATGAAATGTAGAAGAAAGTTATATTATAATAATAATTATTAAATGACATTATTATTTGTCAAAGTAAAAGACACAAAACAACATGATATGAAGACGACACCCTGATGACATCACCACTGAGAGAGAGACACAAAGAGAGAGAGAGAGAGAGAGAGAGAGAGAGAGATAAAAGGAGGGCAAACTGACATCTGATCACTGAAATCTTTGTGTGTATGTATGTGTGTGTGTGTGTGTGTGTGTGTGTGTGTGTGTGTGTGTGTGTGTGTGTGTGTGTGTGTGTGTGTGTGTGTGTGTGTGTGTGTGTGTGTGTGTGTGTGTGTGTGTGTGTGTGTGTGTGTGTGTGTGTGTGTGTGTGTGTGTGTGTGTGCGCGTGCGTGTGTGAGACAATAATTAGTGAGACTTAAAGGGGAGGATCACTGCTTTTACAGAACACAGCTGTTAACACAATGGACACACACACACACACACACACACACACACACACACACACACACACACACACACACACACACACACACACACACACACACACACACACACACACACACACACACACACACACACCACAGTTGTGTGAGTGAACAGACTGTGTGAATGTTTCTTCAAGTTTTGTGGGAACTTGGAGAGCAGACAGACAGACAGACAGACAGACAGACAGACAGACAGGCGGGCGGTCAGACAGACAGACAGACAGACAGACAGACAGACATGCGGTGGTCAGACAGACAGACAGACAGACAGACAGACAGACATGCGGTCAGACAGACAGACAGACAGACAGACAGACAGACAGACAGACAGACAGACAGACAGACAGACAGACATGCGGTCAGACAGACAGACAGACAGACAGACAGACAGACAGACAGACAGACAGACAGACAGACATGCGGTCAGACAGACAGACAGACAGACAGACAGACAGACAGACAGACAGACAGACAGACATGTGGTCAGACAGACAGACAGACAGACAGACAGACAGACAGACAGACAGACAGACATGCGGTCAGACAGACAGACAGACAGACAGACAGACAGACAGACAGACATGCGGTCAGACAGACAGACAGACAGACAGACAGGTACTTACAGGTGCATGCGGCTGTGGGCGGGTCCGAGTCGGCTCGACGGTAACCCGGGTGACAGAGGCAGTAGGCGGAGCCTGGGATCTGAGTGTTGCTGTTGGCCGGACACATGACACACCCACCTAGACCTGACCCCGCCTTGAAATGTCTGGACGGACAGGCTGAGAGAGAGACATAGAGGGACAGAGAGAGAGAGAGAGAGAGAGAGAGTTTTGTTTTTACTATATAGAAAATGGCTGATCTAGCGTAAATAGCCGATCTACATGGACACATGGTTGTGAGCACATGGTTGTGTTGATCTACAAGCTCATAGCGCGGCACCGAGTGCCGCGCTATGAGCTTGTAGATCTGCTATTTTTGAAAAACTTTGAAAAAGTATGCATAACTTTGAATATTTATTTAAAGGACAACTTTGTTTTTTTACAACCAAGGTTTGTATTTTAGCTTGTAATTAAAGCAAATAAAAGATGAGTGTTATTTTTTTTTTCATTTACTGCTTTCTATAGTTTTAGCAATTTTTGCGATATTTTTTACAGTGGGCGGGGGCATTCTGTCCGGTGGCTAAATATGCCTTTTTTACACAATAAAAAAGGTCCTGTTGTCTTTGATGGCCAGATGTGAGTTATTGGGGGCTAGAAGAGCTACTGTAAATAATAATAAAGAAAACACCGGGTTATTGTGTAAAAAAATACATATTTAGCCACCGGACAGAATGCCCCCGCCCACTGTAAAAAATATTGTGAAAATTGCTAAAACTATAGAAAGCAGTAAATTTAAACATTTTAACACTTATCTTTTATTTACTTTAATTACAATCTAAAACATAAACCTTGGTTGTAAAAAAAACAAAGTTGTCCTTTAAGCGAAAATTAACTGATATCTTTGCTTCTGGGGGGTCCCTGGCACAAAACATTTTCAAATGGGGGTCCGCGGCCAAATGTATATCAATTTAGGGGTCCTTGGCATGAAAAAGGTTGAAAACCACTGGTCTAGTGGACCGAGCCCACGGGTCCATCCAGGTCCCGACCCCACGGAACCACCATTCTGTCGGCAGCAGAAGTTTTCCAGCGCTGAGGGGGATATTAGCAGAATATTTTCCAATCTTGGAATAAATTCCTTACCAAAAAAAAACTTCACCAATGTGTTTGTAAAGGTGTCTAGTAACACATCTCACAAAGACTGAAATGCAGTTTCCCTAGGGGAATGTTTGACAGCTGCTTCTAATTTTAATTCTGTTTTAAGTAGCATGTGAGGGGTCAAACTAGGGTGTTTTTTATGATTCTAAATCCATTGCAAGCATTTATTTTGCACCAAAACCACTCCTTGGGCTAAAAACGGCCATAGCCATCCTTTTCCAGGTATACTTTTTGTGTAAAAAGCCCATTGAGATTGGGATCTGACCAAGCTTCATGAAAAAGGGGGAAAAGGTACATTTTTTTAGTTTCCATCACCAGTAATAAATGATGGAGGGATGATAGAAAGAGGGATGATAGAAGGAGGGATGATAAAAGGAGGGATGATAGAAGGAGGGATGATAGAAGGAAGGATGATAGAAGGAGGGATGATAGAAGGAGGGATGATAGAAGGAGGGATGATAGAAGGAGGGATGATAGAAGGAGGGATGATAGAAGAGGAGGAGTGCAGACCAACAGGAGTCAGGAGGACTGATGGGACAGAACAGGAAGTGACCTCGGCTTCCACAGGAAGTGGAAACCAGCGTCACGCCGTCACCATAAAACAACGCCTGCCAACACTGTGTGTGTGTGTGTGTGTGTGAGTGTGTGTGTGTGTGTGTGTGTGTGTGTGTGTGTGTGTGTGTGTGTGTGTGTGTGTGTGTGTGTGTGTGTGTGTGTGTGTGTGTGTGTGTGTGTGTGTGTGTGTCCGAAATGTTTTGGCTGACCCCAGAATGACCTCACCCCACTCCCCCCTCCCAGGGTGCTTAGCGGCACAACTTAACCTCTGACCTTTACACTCTAACACACATTCATTCTCTCTCTCTCTCTCTCTCTCTCTCTCTCTCTCTCTCTCTCTCTCTCTCTCTCTCTCTCTCTCTCTCTCTCTCTCTCTCTCTCTCTCTCTCTCTCTCTCTCTCTCTCTCTCTCTCTCTCTCTCTCTCTCTCTCTCTCTCTCTCTCTCTCCTCTCTCTCTCTCTCTCTCTCTCTCTCTCTCTCTCTCTCTCTCACACTTGCTCATCGCTATGACAACACTTCCTGGTTCCAGTCAGTTGACCTTTGAACTCTCAAAAGAATAACAGGAAGCTCCACCTCAGACACACGCGCACGCACGCACGCGCACACACACACACACACACACACACACACACACACACACACACACACACACACACACACACACACACACACACACACACACACACACACACACACACACACACACACACACACACACACAGTGTATTTGCTGACCCTGAGATGACTGATCTTTTTAATGAATGCCACTTTTTACTTTTTTTATTGCCGCTAACATGCGTATAGATCAGACATAACTCATAACCTGACCTCTGACCTCCATGTCTAATCCAGGGCTCTTCAACAGGGGGTCCGGGACCCCTAGAGGGTCCTCAGAGATACTGCGGGGGGGGGGGAGAGCAAATATCCACTTGAGACCTCATATCCCTATTCTGGGTGGAACATTAGCCGAAAATAGACGATCTACAAGCTCATAGCGCGTTCTGAGCTTGTAGATCACAGCTTTATTTCTGTTGTGGCCCCACAGTGGTGGAATGAACAGCAGAGACACTGAAAACCCACCTCTTCAGGAAACACTTTCCTCTTTGCCTGGCCTACTTGTTGTCAATTATTTGTACGAGCTCTTGTTTTATTGTTGTATTGTTTTATTGTTGTTTTGTTTTATTGGATCTTGTTTAGTCGATACACTTATTAGTTTTATCTCATGCTCATTTGATTTTCCTTTTTGTCTCATCTGTTTAAGGAAATAGGTAGCTGATATATGTCACTTTTACCTTAGCACTAGGTATACTCTTAGTTGCTTGTTTTAGAAGAAAATGCACTTCAGACTTCTAGTGATTAGTAGTTTAGTTCCCTACCTATGTTGAATGTACTTACTGTAAGTCACTATGGATAAAAGGGTCTGCTAAATGACTAATGTAATGTAATGTAATGTAATAATGTAATGTAATGTAATGTAATGTAATGTAATAATGTAATGTAATGTAATGTAATGTAATGTAATGTAATAATGTAATGTAATGTAGATCTGCTATGTTTTGAACAGTCAGTATTGTGTCTACCACACACACACACACACACACACACACACACACACACACACACACACACACAGTGTTGTGTCCTTACCTCTGCATCTCAGGTCAGACTCGGAGGCTTCGTAACCGGGGCGACAGCCACAGGAAGTGGACGGCTGCCCCACCCACTGGCCGTCCTCGCCGCAAAGCATGCTGGGAGGTCTGGCCTGCTCGCCTGGGGGCGTGACCGCGTTCTCTACGCACACGCCCTGGGCCTGACGCACACACACACACACACACACACACACACACACACACACACACACACACACACACACACACACACACACACACACACACACACACACACACACACACACACACACACACACACACCATTAGTATGTTGAGACAGAACGTTTTGATAAGGTCGGGATACTTTTAAGGAATGTTTACTTTACTGGAGTATTTCCCATTTTCAGTACTTTTACTTTTACTTCTACTTTTACTCCACTACATCTCAGAGGCAAATATTGTACTTTTACTCCATTACAATTATTTGAAAACTTTAATAATAGTTACTTTGTAGATTTTGATTATTATTACAAAACATACATTAACCACTTTATACTTTTACTTTTGGTACTTTAAGTATGTATATAATATCCTTTGCACGTTTTATTAGCCTTTAATAGGATAGGATTAGGATATTTACTGTATTTATTGTCATTACACATGAGAGTAGGATATTTACTGTATTAACGTTCAGTGGATACACAATCTTTTATACACAACCTCTTACATGCAAATAATGTTGTGAATGTACGAGCAGGTTAGTGAATGAGTCCCAATGTGTTTCTGACACACTATTCCACTATATATATAACTAATCATATTTAATATTAATACCTGTGTCACCAGAGCATGAGGGACAGTTATATATATATTAAATCATATTTAATATTAATATTAATACCTGTGTAACCAGAGCACGAGGGACAGTTATATATATATTAAATCATATTTAATATTAATATTACTACCTGTGTCACCAGAGCATGAGGGACAGTTATATATATTAAATCATATTTAATATTTAATATTAATACCTGTGTAACCAGAGCATGAGGGACAGTTATATATATTAAATCATATTTAATATTTAATATTAATACCTGTGTAACCAGAGCATGTGGGACAGTTATATATATTAAATCATATTTAATATTTAATATTAATACCTGTGTCACCAGAGCATGAGGGACAGTTATATATATTAAATCATATTTAATATTTAATATTAATACCTGTGTCACCAGAGCATGAGGGACAGTTATATATATATTAAATCATATTTAATATATAATATTAATACCTGTGTCACCAGAGCATGAGGGACAGTTATATATATTAAATCATATTTAATATTTAATATTAATACCTGTGTAACCAGAGCATGAGGGACAGTTATATATATTAAATCATATTTAATATATAATATTAATACCTGTGTAACCAGAGCATGAGGGACAGTTATATATATATATATATATATATATATATATATATATATTAAATCATATTTAATATTTAATATTTATAATACCTGTGTAACCAGAGCATGAGGGACAGTTATATATATTAAATCATATTTAATATATAATATTAATACCTGTGTCACCAGAGCATGAGGGACAGTTATATATATATTAAATCATATTTAATATTAATATTAATACCTGTGTAACCAGAGCATGAGGGACAGTTATATATATTAAATCATATTTAATATATAATATTAATACCTGTGTCACCAGAGCATGAGGGACAGTTATATATATTAAATCATATTTAATATTTAATATTAATACCTGTGTAACCAGAGCATGAGGGACAGTTATATATATTAAATCATATTTAATATTTAATATTAATACCTGTGTAACCAGAGCATGAGGGACAGTTATATATATTAAATCATATTTAATATATAATATTAATACCTGTGTAACCAGAGCATGAGGGACAGTTATATATATTAAATCATATTTAATATTTAATATTAATACCTGTGTAACCAGAGCATGAGGGACAGTTATATATATTAAATCATATTTAATATTTAATATTAATACCTGTGTAACCAGAGCATGAGGGACAGTTATATATATTAAATCATATTTAATATTTAATATTAATACCTGTGTAACCAGAGCATGAGGGACAGTTATATATATTAAATCATATTTAATATTTAATATTAATACCTGTGTAACCAGAGCATGAGGGACAGTTATATATATTAAATCATATTTAATATTTAATATTAATACCTGTGTAACCAGAGCATGAGGGACAGTTATATATATATATTAAATCATATTTAATATTTAATATTAATACCTGTGTAACCAGAGCATGAGGGACAGTTATATATATATTAAATCATATTTAATATATAATATTAATACCTGTGTCACCAGAGCATGAGGGACAGTTATATATATTAAATCATATTTAATATTTAATATTAATACCTGTGTAACCAGAGCATGAGGGACAGTTATATATATTAAATCATATTTAATATTTAATATTAATACCTGTGTAACCAGAGCATGAGGGACAGTTATATATATATTAAATCATATTTAATATTTAATATTAATACCTGTGTAACCAGAGCATGAGGGACAGTTATATATATATTAAATCATATTTAATATTTAATATTAATACCTGTGTAACCAGAGCATGAGGGACAGTTATATATATATTAAATCATATTTAATATTTAATATTAATACCTGTGTAACCAGAGCATGAGGGACAGTTATATATATATTAAAGGTAGGGTAAGTGATTTGCGTTGGTTAAAATAATTGTTAAATAGCTCTATATTCTGATAGTACTCATTGCTATAGAGTGTTTGTTCAATATTAGGAGTCTCCTTGTCTCTCCACCACTTTATTAAACAGAAAATGCATTTTCGTTTCAGTTTCAGTTTCATTTCCAATTTTATCCAACCAGGACAGAGAACTCAATCAGGATACAGATTAAACAAGTGAAATTGGAAGTGATGACACTAAGAAATGAGCAGACAAAATTGGAACTGGAACACTATACAAATTAAGCTTAAAAATGGGTACTTTCTCCTGATTGGCTGAGATTTCGACACCTACCGAAAAATGTATTTTCTGTTTATTAAAGAGCTGGAGAGACAGGGAGACATCTGTTACTGAACAAACACTCTATAGCAATGATTACTATCAGAATATAGTATTTTAACCTTTTAACAGAATACTTTTTGTTTTAACCAAAAAATATCACTTACCCTACCTTTAAATCATATTTAATATTTAATATTAATACCTGTGTAACCAGAGCATGAGGGACAGTTATATATATATTAAATCATATTTAATATTTAATATTAATACCTGTGTAACCAGGGCATGAGGGACAGTTATATATATATTAAATCATATTTAATATTAATATTAATACCTGTGTCACCAGAGCATGAGGGACAGTTATATATATATTAAATCATATTTAATATTTAATATTAATACCTGTGTAACCAGGGCATGAGGGACAGTTATATATATTAAATCATATTTAATATTTAATATTAATACCTGTGTAACCAGGGCATGAGGGACAGTTATATATATATTAAATCATATTTAATATTAATATTAATACCTGTGTAACCAGGGCATGAGGGACAGTTATATATATATATTAAATCATATTTAATATTAATATTAATACCTGTGTCACCAGAGCATGAGGGACAGTTATATATATTAAATCATATTTAATATTTAATATTAATACCTGTGTCACCAGAGCATGAGGGACAGTTATATATATATTAAATCATATTTAATATTTAATATTAATACCTGTGTCACCAGAGCATGAGGGACAGTTATATATATTAAATCATATTTAATATTTAATATTAATACCTGTGTAACCAGAGCATGAGGGACAGTTATATATATATTAAATCATATTTAATATTAATATTAATACCTGTGTAACCAGGGCATGAGGGACAGTTATATATATATTAAATCATATTTAATATTAATATTAATACCTGTGTAACCAGTGCATGAGGGACAGTTATATATATATTAAATCATATTTAATATTTAATATTAATACCTGTGTAACCAGGGCATGAGGGACAGTTATATATATATTAAATCATATTTAATATTTAATATTAATACCTGTGTAACCAGAGCATGAGGGACAGTTATATATATATTAAATCATATTTAATATTAATATTAATACCTGTGTCACCAGAGCATGAGGGACAGTTATATATATATTAAATCATATTTAATATTAATATTAATACCTGTGTAACCAGGGCATGAGGGACAGTTATATATATTAAATCATATTTAATATTAATATTAATACCTGTGTCACCAGAGCATGAGGGACAGTTATATATATATTAAATCATATTTAATATTAATATTAATACCTGTGTAACCAGGGCATGAGGGACAGTTATATATATTAAATCATATTTAATATTAATATTAATACCTGTGTCACCAGAGCATGAGGGACAGTTATATATATATTAAATCATATTTAATATTAATATTAATACCTGTGTAACCAGAGCATGAGGGACAGTTATATATATATTAAATCATATTTAATATTAATATTAATACCTGTGTAACCAGGGCATGAGGGACAGTTATATATATTAAATCATATTTAATATTAATATTAATACCTGTGTCACCAGAGCATGAGGGACAGTTATATATATTAAATCATATTTAATATTAATATTTAATATTAATACCTGTGTAACCAGAGCATGAGGGACAGTTATATATATTAAATCATATTTAATATTAATATTTAAAATTAATACCTGTGTAACCAGAGCATGAGGGACAGTTATATATATTAAATCATATTTAATATATAATATTAATACCTGTGTAACCAGAGCATGAGGGACAGTTATATATATATTAAATCATATTTAATATTTAATATTAATACCTGTGTAACCAGAGCATGAGGGACAGTTATATATATATATTAAATCATATTTAATATTTAATATTAATACCTGTGTAACCAGGGCATGAGGGACAGTTATATATATTAAATCATATTTAATATTTAATATTAATATTAATACCTGTGTAACCAGAGCATGAGGGACAGTTATATATATATTAAATCATATTTAATATTTAATATTAATACCTGTGTAACCAGGGCATGAGGGACAGTTATATATATTAAATCATATTTAATATTTAATATTAATATTAATACCTGTGTAACCAGAGCATGAGGGACAGTTATATATATATTAAATCATATTTAATATTTAATATTAATACCTGTGTAACCAGAGCATGAGGGACAGTTATATATATATTAAATCATATTTAATATTAATATTAATACCTGTGTAACCAGAGCATGAGGGACAGTTATATATATATTAAATCATATTTAATATTTAATATTAATACCTGTGTAACCAGAGCATGAGGGACAGTTATATATATATTAAATCATATTTAATATTTAATATTAATACCTGTGTAACCAGAGCATGAGGGACAGTTATATATATATTAAATCATATTTAATATTTAATATTAATACCTGTGTAACCAGAGCATGAGGGACAGTTATATATATATTAAATCATATTTAATATTTAATATTAATACCTGTGTAACCAGAGCATGAGGGACAGTTATATATATATTAAATCATATTTAATATTTAATATTAATACCTGTGTAACCAGAGCATGAGGGACAGTTATATATATATTAAATCATATTTAATATTTAATATTAATACCTGTGTCACCAGAGCATGAGGGACAGTTATATATATATTAAATCATATTTAATATTTAATATTAATACCTGTGTAACCAGAGCATGAGGGACAGTTATATATATATT
Source organism: Gymnoscopelus braueri (assembly GCF_963280865.1). NCBI lineage: Eukaryota > Metazoa > Chordata > Actinopteri > Myctophiformes > Myctophidae > Gymnoscopelus > Gymnoscopelus braueri. The sequence goes on along the minus strand of NC_137620.1, from coordinate 51,083,970 downwards.
AAATCATATTTAATATTTAATATTAATACCTGTGTAACCAGAGCATGAGGGACAGTTATATATATATATTAAATCATATTTAATATTAATACCTGTGTAACCAGAGCATGAGGGACAGTTATATATATATTAAATCATATTTAATATATAATATTAATACCTGTGTAACCAGAGCATGAGGGACAGTTATATATATATTAAATCATATTTAATATTTTATATTAATACCTGTGTAACCAGAGCATGAGGGACAGTTATATATATATTAAATCATATTTAATATTTAATATTAATACCTGTGTCACCAGAGCATGAGGGACAGTTATATATATATTAAATCATATTTAATATTTAATATTAATACCTGTGTAACCAGAGCATGAGGGACAGTTATATATATATTAAATCATATTTAATATTTAATATTAATACCTGTGTAACCAGAGCATGAGGGACAGTTATATATATATATTAAATCATATTTAATATTAATACCTGTGTAACCAGAGCATGAGGGACAGTTATATATATATTAAATCATATTTAATATATAATATTAATACCTGTGTAACCAGAGCATGAGGGACAGTTATATATATATTAAATCATATTTAATATTTAATATTAATACCTGTGTAACCAGAGCATGAGGGACAGTTATATATATATTAAATCATATTTAATATTTAATATTAATACCTGTGTAACCAGAGCATGAGGGACAGTTATATATATTAAATCATATTTAATATTTAATATTAATACCTGTGTAACCAGAGCATGAGGGACAGTTATATATATATTAAATCATATTTAATATTTAATATTAATACCTGTGTAACCAGAGCATGAGGGACAGTTATATATATATATTAAATCATATTTAATATTAATACCTGTGTAACCAGAGCATGAGGGACAGTTATATATATATTAAATCATATTTAATATATAATATTAATACCTGTGTAACCAGAGCATGAGGGACAGTTATATATATATTAAATCATATTTAATATTAATACCTGTGTAACCAGAGCATGAGGGACAGTTATATATATATTAAATCATATTTAATATTAATATTAATACCTGTGTAACCAGAGCATGAGGGACAGTTATATATATTAAATCATATTTAATATTAATATTAATACCTGTGTAACCAGAGCATGAGGGACAGTTATATATATTAAATCATATTTAATATTAATATTAATACCTGTGTAACCAGAGCATGAGGGACGGTTTCAGGGAAGGTAGCGAAGGCTCTGGTCATGGTGGGACATTTCTTGTAGTACACCCTGATGGCCAGCAGGGCCATGCAGACGCCCTGGCCCTGGAAGGCCAGGTAGACCCCCCTCTGGGACAGGGGTCCCAGACGCACCGTCTTCACGTTGGACCTCCTTTCTCCTCCTCGCCGCAGGAGGTGGTCCGCTGCTACTGTATCCACCTAGAAATATATATACATATATATATACATTATAACTACTACTGTATCCACCTAGAAATATATATACATATATATATACATTATAACTACTACTGTATCCACCTAGAAATATATATATATATATACATTATAACTACTACTGTATCCACCTAGAAATATATATATATATATACATTATAACTACTACTGTATCCACCTAGAAATATATATATATATATATATACATTATAACTACTACTGTATCCACCTAGAAATATATATACATATATATATACATTATAACTACTACTGTATCCACCTAGAAATATATATATATACATATATATATACATTATAACTGCTACTGTATCCACCTAGAAATATATATACATATATATATACATTATAACTACTACTGTATCCACCTAAAAATATATATACATATATATATACATTATAACTACTACTGTATCCACCTAGAAATATATATATATATATATATATATACATTATAACTACTACTGTATCCACCTAGAAATATATATACATTATAACTACTACTGTATCCACCTAGAAATATATATATATATATATATACATTATAACTACTACTGTATCCACCTAGAAATATATATACATATATATATACATTATAACTACTACTGTATCCACCTAGAAATATATATACATATATATATACATTATAACTACTACTGTATCCACCTAGAAATATATATACATATATATATACATTATAACTACTACTGTATCCACCTAGAAATATATATATATACATTATAACTGCTACTACTGTATCCACCTAGAAATATATATACATATATATATACATTATAACTACTACTGTATCCACCTAGAAATATATATATATATATACATTATAACTACTACTGTATCCACCTAGAAATATATATATATATATACATTATAACTACTACTGTATCCACCTAGAAATATATATATATATATATATACATTATAACTACTACTGTATCCACCTAGAAATATATATACATATATATATACATTATAACTACTACTGTATCCACCTAGAAATATATATATATACATATATATATACATTATAACTGCTACTGTATCCACCTAGAAATATATATACATATATATATACATTATAACTACTACTGTATCCACCTAGAAATATATATACATATATATATACATTATAACTACTACTGTATCCACCTAGAAATATATATACATATATATATACATTATAACTACTACTGTATCCACCTAGAAATATATATACATATATATATACATTATAACTACTACTGTATCCACCTAGAAATATATATATATATATATATACATTATAACTACTACTGTATCCACCTAGAAATATATATACATATATATATACATTATAACTACTACTGTATCCACCTAGAAATATATATATATATATATATACATTATAACTACTACTGTATCCACCTAGAAATATATATACATATATATATACATTATAACTACTACTGTATCCACCTAGAAATATATATACATATATATATACATTATAACTACTACTGTATCCACCTAGAAATATATATACATATATATATACATTATAACTACTACTGTATCCACCTAGAAATATATATACATATATATATACATTATAACTACTACTGTATCCACCTAGAAATATATATACATATATATATACATTATAACTACTACTGTATCCACCTAGAAATATATATATATATACATTATAACTACTACTGTATCCACCTAGAAATATATATACATATATATATACATTATAACTACTACTGTATCCACCTAGAAATATATATACATATATATATACATTATAACTACTACTGTATCCACCTAGAAATATATATACATATATATATACATTATAACTACTACTGTATCCACCTAGAAATATATATATATATACATTATAACTACTACTGTATCCACCTAGAAATATATATACATATATATATACATTATGAATATGAATACATTATAACTGTCTGCTACTGTATCCACCTAGAAATATATATACATATACATTATAACTGCTACTGTATCCACCTAGAAATATATATATATATATATACATTATAACTACTACTGTATCCACCTAGAAATATATATATATATATATATACATTATAACTACTACTGTATCCACCTAGAAATATATATACATATATATATACATTATGAATATGAATACATTATAACTGTCTGCTACTGTATCCACCTAGAAATATATATACATATATATATACATTATAACTACTACTGTATCCACCTAGAAATATATATATATATACATTATAACTACTACTGTATCCACCTAGAAATATATATATATATATATATATATACATTATAACTACTACTGTATCCACCTAGAAATATATATACATATATATATACATTATAACTACTACTGTATCCACCTAGAAATATATATACATATATATATACATTATAACTACTACTGTATCCACCTAGAAATATATATATATATACATTATAACTACTACTGTATCCACCTAGAAATATACATACATATATATATATACATTATAACTACTACTGTATCCACCTAGAAATATATATATATATATATATATACATTATAACTACTACTGTATCCACCTAGAAATATATATACATATATATATATACATTATAACTACTACTGTATCCACCTAGAAATATATATACATATATATATACATTATAACTACTACTGTATCCACCTAGAAATATATATACATATATATATACATTATAACTACTACTGTATCCACCTAGAAATATATATATATATACATTATAACTACTACTGTATCCACCTAGAAATATATATACATATATATATACATTATGAATATGAATACATTATAACTGTCTGCTACTGTATCCACCTAGAAATATATATACATATATATATACATTATAACTGCTACTGTATCCACCTAGAAATATATATATATATATATACATTATAACTACTACTGTATCCACCTAGAAATATATATATATATATATATATACATTATAACTACTACTGTATCCACCTAGAAATATATATACATATATATATACATTATGAATATGAATACATTATAACTGTCTGCTACTGTATCCACCTAGAAATATATATACATATATATATACATTATAACTACTACTGTATCCACCTAGAAATATATATATATATACATTATAACTACTACTGTATCCACCTAGAAATATATATATATATATATATACATTATAACTACTACTGTATCCACCTAGAAATATATATACATATATATATACATTATAACTGCTACTGTATCCACCTAGAAATATATATATATATATATATACATTATAACTACTACTGTATCCACCTAGAAATATATATACATATATATATATACATTATAACTACTACTGTATCCACCTAGAAATATATATACATATATATATACATTATAACTGCTACTGTATCCACCTAGAAATATATATATATACATATATATATACATTATAACTGCTACTGTATCCACCTAGAAATATATATACATATATATATACATTATAACTACTACTGTATCCACCTAGAAATATATATACATATATATATACATTATAACTACTACTGTATCCACCTAGAAATATATATATATATACATTATAACTACTACTGTATCCACCTAGAAATATATATACATATATATACACATTATAACTACTACTGTATCCAGCTATAAATATATATATATATATATATATATATACATTATAACTACTACTGTATCCACCTAGAAATATATATACATATATATATACATTATGAATATGAATACATTATAACTGTCTGCTACTGTATCCACCTAGAAATATATATACATATATATATACATTATAACTGCTACTGTATCCACCTAGAAATATATATACATATATATATACATTATAACTACTACTGTATCCACCTAGAAATATATATATATACATATATATATACATTATAACTACTACTGTATCCACCTAGAAATATATATACATATATATATACATTATAACTACTACTGTATCCACCTAGAAATATATATACATATATATACATTATAACTACTACTGTATCCACCTAGAATATGATATTAATATATATATACATTATGAATATGATACATTATAACTGTCTGCTACTGTATCCACCTAGAATATGAATACATTATGAATAAATTATGAATACATTATAACTGCTACTGTATCCACCTGGATACACTTCTGGGGGTCCCTGGAACAATACATTGTGAGATGGGGGTCCACGGCCAAATACATCTATAAATGTTTTCTAAATCCTAACAGTATGTTGCTATATCAGTGGTGCTCCAAAGGACCCCCAGAATGATATGTATTTCGAATGGCCATGGACCCCCATCTTGATATATATTGTTCCAGGGACCCCCCAGGAGCAAAGATCAGAGTTAAAAATGTTCGCTTTAAAAAAAAGATACATATATTCAAAGATTTGCATAAATTGTCAGGATTTTTCTAAATAAATATCCAAAGAAATGTTAGAATGCCAGACAGATGCTTCATCTTTAATGGATTTATTTTACTAAGATTTCTTGGCTATTCAAAAATAGCAGATATACAAGCTCTTATTTCTGTATTTCTAACATTCAACACTAACACACATCTGGTCTTGCACTGGAGCTTCATCAGCCTCATACAGTCATTATAATGAGATTCCATGGTGACAGATACATGAACCAGCTGTACGTTATCTTTGTTTTTGAGCTGTTCGGTTATTAAAATGATGACATCACTTTGGCTGAGGATAAAAGACACTAAACTATTAAAGTAACGTCTCATCTCACCACTGAGACATGTTGTTTGTCCTAAAGAGGGATTTGTGAGACAGCCCCCCCCCTCCCCCCCTTTAGCTGTTTCCTAAATAATGAACATAATAAAATGTAAAATGATGATGTTTCAGTAACGTTGTTCCTGCTGTTCTACATACTGACCACTTGGTGAACAAATCACTGACTGAGGCTTTATCCTTTGTTTTTATATGAACTATCTCACACCTTTATGGTTTTATTGTAGATGATGGTGAACATATTGATAGTTTGATGATCACTTGAAATGCTCTGATCTGATATGTGTGTGTGTGTGTGTGTGTGTGTGTGTGTGTGTGTGTGTGTGTGTGTGTGTGTGTGTGTGTGTGTGTGTGTGTGTGTGTGTGTGTGTGTGTGTGTGTGTGTGTGTGTGTGCAGTGTGTAGCAGAGAGTGTGTACCTTGCTATAAGGGTTTTCCATCCAGGCAGGGTGAGTGGGCGTGGCCTCGTCTTTGTCAGACGGATATAAATAAAGATTAAAGGTTTCTTTACAATGACGAGAGTTTAACCCCGAACACTCCATCATGGTGAACCTGTAACATACAATACACTACCATTACAACCATTACTATTATAACTATACTATTACAACTATACCATCATAACACTCCATCATGGTGAACCTGCAAACATACAGAACAATACAATTATAACAATGGAATCAAACGCCTGGAACAATAGAAAACAAATAGAATAAAAAATATCAAAGCACTGATGTCACATTTTAGGCCGATACTGAAAACCGACGTCATGGTCAGTTATTGTTATGTTAGGACAACTGGCGGCCCTTCACTTAATGTGGCCCACAGGTTAATATCAGAATAGTGATTATATTATTGATTTCAGCTGTTATGATTCTAAACATGTAAACATGACCCGCTTTAATGACTTCAGTCTATATTAGTAGCTTAATGACTAGCATTACAATTATATTGTCTTTTTACTGTCCAATGTATTTGTATTTAAGTTCATAAAGTTAACATAAGTATAACTAAATGCATTGGAAATTAAATACACATGTTCAGGATTCCAATTAAAAAATAGCTGCAACGCGTTTAGAGCTTGTAGATCTGCTATTTTTGCTACTTTTGTGAGACATAGAATGGCACAGTATATGTAATGTGTCCCTCTGGAGTGAGTGTGGAAATATAGTGGCCCTCTACATCATCAAAGTTGCCCCTAACCCCTGTGTATTGCATATTATATTATATATTATATTAATATTGCATTTTAAGGCCAACATTGACCGATACCGTTATGAAATGGGTCTTTAACAGGGGGTCCAGGACCCCTAGGGGGTCCTCAGAGTTACTACAGGGGGGCCGCCAAATCTTTGTGTGATATGATATGTTTTACATTAAACCACTAGCATCCCATTTCTGAGGAGAACTTTAGCCAAAAATAGCAGATCTAAAAGCTCACAACGCCTCGCGCTGCGAGGCGTTGTGAGCTTTTAGATCTGCTATTTTTGGCAAAGAGGTTTATAGGTGTAGAGGTCTGAAAACGTTGAAGACCCCTGCGTTATGGTGCCTGATTAAAACAATAGAAAACTACAGAAACAGACCTACAGACCAAAGAGTAACCCAGTCACCTTCAGGAGGCTGCAATTCCAAACTGGCCCCTGTCAAAGTCTTAACCTACCCCCCCCCCCCCCCCTCCTAAAACTGTCTATTGTACATATTTCTTGTTTTTCATACCAGTAACATGTAAGCTGATTGTATGACGTTCTGCATAGTAGTGTATATTTGTATGTCTTCTTAAATGTCGTCATGATTTGAGTGCACAGGGATCTCATTTTAACACATTGTGTGCCATAAACAGTCCGGACCGTTTTTGGCCCGATTTTTTTTATATACGTGGGGCCCACGTGGGGCGCTCTAACGAAACTTTGGGATCATCCAAGGAGTCTCTGAGAAGGAGAGGCCGGATGTGGATCCATGTCAAAAATCCTTCCGGTCGGCCTCTCCAATGTTAACTCCTTGACTAAAAGCTTAATATCTCCATTTATTTTTAACGTGGTGGAAGTGAGACGTTCACGCTGCAATGGAGGATCGCGTTAGAAATATTATTGTTCCAGGCGTTAGTCGGGACCCTCCGCCGTCTCGCACGCACGCTTTGTTTACATGCACGTCCTCGTCGGGGCTTCTACAGCACGAAACATATCAACGTAAGTGGATGGAAGAATAGCAGGCACTGAACGTATAATATTTTAATAAACCTCTGGCACCCGATGTGTTAAATAAGCCAAGTGCTTTTATGAGCGATACAGTTTAGAGGACCTTGTATTGTGATTTGTACTGTTACCATGTCTTTATAAATAAAGTATTCAATCAATCAATCAAACAGAGGGACAGAAAGCTGTCAATCAAAAGGTAAATGAACCAACCGGATCTCCACATAGAGGACGGAGGCGGCCCTACGGGGGATCCAGCCCGTTCTCAGCCAATAGGACGAGGCGCTGTCCGGGGAGCACAGCTGATAGGTCCGTACGCTGTTGGCCTCGTCGTCCAATCCGCTCATCTCCTCCCACTGACAGACAGACAGACAGACAGACAGACAGACAGACAGACAGACAGGCAGGCAGGCAGGCAGGCAGGCAGGCAGGCAGGCAGGCAGGCAGGCAGGCAGGCAGGCAGGCAGGCAGGCAGACAGACAGACAGACAGACAGACAGACAGACAGACAGACAGACAGACAGACAGGCAGGCAGGCAGGCAGGCAGGCAGGCAGGCAGGCAGGCAGGCAGGCAGGCAGGCAGGCAGGCAGGCAGGCAGGCAGGCAGGCAGGCAGGCAGGCAGGCAGACAGACAGACAGACAGACAGACAGACAGACAGACAGACAGACAGACAGACAGACAGACAGACAGACAGACAGACAGACAGACAGACAGACAGGCAGGCAGGCAGACAGACAGACAGACAGACAGACAGGCAGACAGACAGACAGACAGACAGACAGACAGACAGACAGACAGACAGACAGACAGACAGACAGACAGACAGACAGACAGACAGACAGACAGACAGGCAGGCAGGCAGGCAGGCAGGCAGGCAGGCAGACAGACAGACAGACAGACAGACAGACAGACAGACAGACAGACAGGCAGGCAGGCAGGCAGGCAGGCAGGCAGACAGACAGACAGACAGGCAGGCAGGCAGGCAGGCAGGCAGGCAGACAGACAGACAGACAGACAGACAGACAGACAGACAGACAGACAGGCAGGCAGGCAGGCAGGCAGGCAGGCAGACAGACAGACAGACAGACAGACAGACAGACAGACAGACAGACAGACAGACAGACAGACAGACAGACAGACAGACAGACAGACAGACAGACAGACAGACAGACAGACAGACAGACAGACAGACAGACAGACAGACAGACAGACAGGTGCTTAGCAGATGCTTAATACAATATCAACAATAAGCAATAAGACATATTAGTGTGAATTATCAGATATAATATCACACATATTTGAGCCTATGCCAGACTGTGATGAGAAGGTGGAGGCTGGGGTGGAGGAGGAGGAGCTAAGCAGCAGCAACACAAGCAGAGACCTAGTGAATGCTAAGCCGTATTTAAAGGAACCTCTTTGTGAAGGCGTGAGCTCTGATTGGAGGATGAATGTGTGACGTAATGACCAGCAGAGCTGTGATTGGGGAATAGAAGCCTGACTGACAGCTGATTACAGCTGAGGCGTGCATGAACTAACGCTATGCTTCATTTATACATTTCCCATAAGGCTTTGCAACAGTGTTTACGTCAGAGTTTCTCAACCAGAAGCATTGTGTTTCACAGCTGGTGTGTGATGATACCTATACCCGACATGTCCACTAGCCCCTCACTAACATTTTAGTCTAGTTTTTATTTGTTGATGAATGAAATGATCAGTAAATGTAGTCATAGTGTTAGTTATCATGGCTTAGTTTTTATTTAGTTTGTCAGTGAAAAAGGGTAGTCGACCGATTAAATTCTGTAGCTCGACCAACATTTTCCGTCATAGTTTTAGTCGACAAAATGAACAGAATGTTCAATCACATGCCTTTACCAGCACTGTGTTGTGTTGTGTGTGTACCTGTGGGTCATCAGCAGGGTAGCTGGTCCATCGTAGGTCTGAGGTCTCTAGCTTGGTGTTCATCACAACCTCTGATAGAGAGACATAGAGACACAGAGAGAGAGAGAGAGAGAGAGAGAGAGAGAGAGAGAGAGAGAGAGAGAGAGAGAGAGAGAATTGTATTATATTAGTCCCACTTGAAAAACACACACATGAATGTAAATATTTCCCTCTAAGATACAGTTTATGTCAGGAGGTGAACTAGAGATAAAATCAGTTTCCATCACAGACAGATTAAACATCTAGCTGTGAGCTTGCAGATCTGCTATTTTTGGCGCCGAAGAGATTTGGTTTGGACTGAAAAAGAAGGCACCAAGTACAGAGCGTGTTTTACTAAGTCTGGACTAGAGGGTCTGAGTGGTGATGAACTACACATATTATCAAAGTGTTCTGCAACTCCCCTGAGACACCCTGAGGGCACCCAGCCTGATCTCACACAGTGTAGTATACATTACACAGACTCAGTGCACATCATTCTGTACATAGTCGCAGTAGGAGCACGAGCAACGTGGCCTGTCTGTCTGTCTGTCTGTCTGTCTGTCTGTCTCCTTAGTGACCGTTGGCTGAACCGTTAGGCAACTTTAATATAGGATAAGGAGTTCCTGAGTTGCTATGAGGCAGAACACACACACACACACACACACACACACACACACACACACACACACACACACACACACACACACACACACACACACACACACACACACACACACACACACACACACACACGTTTAATTCCCCATGTCCACTAATTAAGTGGAACAGTAATTGAACCAATTAGGGACACAATTAGGTGAGAAAGAGCCAGACAGACACACAGGCCAAAAAGAGTGAGTGCGTGCGTGCGTGCGTGCGTGCGTGCGTGCGTGCGTGCGTGCGTGCGTGCGTGCGTGCGTGCGTGCGTGCGTGCGTGCGTGCGTGCGTGCGTGCGTGCGTGCGTGCGTGCGTGCGTGCGTGTAACGGCTGAGCTACACCAGACTCTTCATAGTGAGTGTATGTGTGGTCTGTACAGCGTGTTCATTTAGATCCAATGATTATCAATGATAGCGGCTACACACCAGCCGAGCGGATACGTGAGTCCCCCACACACACACACTTTACAATAGGACTGGATCTAAAAGTGCACGTGTGCGTATATGCGTTTATGCGCGTGTGTGTGTCGTGTGTGCAAAAACTCTCTGGTGTAGATCGGCCGTGAGAGTGTGTGTGTGTGTGTGTGTGTGTGTGTGTGTGTGTGTGTGTGTGTGTGTGTGTGTGTGTGTGTGTGTGTGTGTGTGTGTGTGTGTGTGTGAAAAGCCTGTACTAATGCTCATTATAATATGACATCATCATTTCTGCCTCCTCTCTCTGTGTCTCATTGGTTCAGAAACCTGCCTACCAGTGACATCATCGATGGGGGATCCAGGCTAATAGAGATGTGATAATAAAACACTATTAATCTATAGGGACTGAGGTCTGAGTGAAGGAATGTGGCGAGAGAGAGAGAGAGAGAGAGAGAGAGAGAGAGAGAGAGAGAGAGAGAGAGAAAGAGAGATTTGGGACCTAACCACAAAATATTTTTCAAGCTTCCAAAGAAATAGCAATGCTGTTTATACACACACACACACACACACACACACACACACACACACACACACACACACACACACACACACACACACACACACACACACACACACACACACACACACACACACACACACACACAGCTGCAGATTCTGAAGCTGATTAGTAACGTGTGTGGGATGGGTGGGGTGAGGATGTGTGTGTTGGGGCCATGGTTTAAAAAATGTGCGTCCTATAAACTCAGCCCTTTGCACGTGCACGCACGCGCGCACACACACACACACACACACACACACACGCACACACACAGCCGGGGTCTTGTGTAAACATCCCACCAGTGTTACCATGGCAATTTCCGTATCCTGATCATAAACGCTTATCACTGTTTATAGAAGCGTGTGTGTGTGTATGTGTGTGTGTGTGTGTGTGTGTGTGTGTGTGTGTGTGTGTGTGTGTGTGTGTGTGTGTGTGTGTGTGTGTGGGCTGTCAGTTCTCCTCTATAATCCCACTCGAATTTCAATGCTTTATTGCTTTTTAATATTCGAATATATTCGGTTATTTTATATAATAAATACTTATATAAAATAATGTCTAGTTGTACAATAATAAACACACACGTACACACATACACTTTAGGTTCATTTTCATGTTTTTTTATAAGAGGACAGTAATATATATATATTGTGTCTCTCTCTCCTCTTCATGTCTGTGTGGTCTTGTCTACTAAACTAGAGCCTGTTTTTGCTTCGGTGTAACAACGATGTTGCGCAGGAAACACAGCTGATCTACAAGCCCACACCGGGTTGCATCAGCCACGCGGTGTGGGCTTGTAGATCAGCTGAGGCAGAGCTTTTAACTGCATGTCACACACAGACAGAGAGAAGCAGAGCTTCCTCTACATTACAGACAGACAATATGTTACATCAAAACGTTCACTGTGGTCATAATTATTAAAGTTTCTTAAATGTAACTTTCAGGTGACGTTTATGTGGGAAACTTTAAGGGCTGAACCAGCGTGGAGTATCTCAGCGTACACACACACACACACACACACACACACACACACACACACACACACACACACACACACACACACACACACACACACACACACACACACACACACACACACACACACACACACACACACACACACACACACACACACACACACACGTTCTTAACTCTCTGTGTGCAGAGCATACACTCACACTTTATGTGTGACATGATGAAAGCATTTGTGTTCTCATTGGTACGTCAGGAAATACAAAAAAAAATAATGTAATTAAAATAAAATGCTTTTTTTTTAACTACATTTGAATGACACACAGCGAGGTAACCCATTAAGATCAGGAACGCATTTGTGTCATTTTAGATTTCTTTCGCTATTCAAAAAAAAAGATTAAAAAATCTTTCCTTCTGGTGGGTCCCTGGAACAACATATTTTGAGATGGGGGTCCGTGGCCAAATACATTTTTAGAATCCCCCTGAAGCAAAGATTTGAGCAATAAATATTTGCTTTAAAAAATATAATACATATAATAATAATAATAAATATAATCAAAGATGTACACACATTTTCAAGATTTTTCTAAAAATAGCAGATCTACAAGCGTCGGCACTCTGTGGACTGGGACAACCATCTCTCTACCAGAGCCTGAGGGCCCTGGCGATTACAGCTGTCACATGTTATACAGCCAGAGTCCTGAGGTACTGAACACTATCAGTGCTACAGAGACAGGAGAACCACATGGTGATATATCCACCACTCTATGAGGTACTGAACACTATCAGTGTTACAGAGACAGAGAACCATGGTGATATATCCACCACTCTATGAGGTACTGAACACTATCAGTGTTACAGAGACAGGAGAACCACATGGTGATATATCCACCACTCTATGAGGTACTGAACACTATCAGTGTTACAGAGACAGGAGAACCACATGGTGATATATCCACCTCTCTATGAGGTACTGAACACTATCAGTGTTACAGAGACAGGAGAACCACATGGTGATATATCCACCTCTCTATGAGGTACTGAACACTATCAGTGTTACAGAGACAGGAGAACCACATGGTGATATATCCACCTCTCTATGAGGTACTGAACACTATCAGTGTTACAGAGACAGGAGAACCACATGGTGATATATCCACCACTCTATGAGGTACTGAACACTATCAGTGCTACAGAGACAGGAGAACCATGGTGATATATCCACCACTCTATGAGGTACTGAACACTATCAGTGTTACAGAGACAGGAGAACCACATGGTGATATATCCACCACTCTATGAGGTACTGAACACTATCAGTGTTACAGAGACAGGAGAACCACATGGTGATATATCCACCACTCTATGAGGTACTGAACACTATCAGTGCTACAGAGACAGGAGAACCACATGGTGATATATCCACCACTCTATGAGGTACTGAACACTATCAGTGTTACAGAGACAGGAGAACCACATGGTGATATATCCACCACTCTATGAGGTACTGAACACTATCAGTGTTACAGAGACAGGAGAACATGGTGATATATCCACCACTCTATGAGGTACTGAACACTATCAGTGTTACAGAGACAGGAGAACATGGTGATATATCCACCACTCTATGAGGTACTGAACACTATCAGTGTTACAGAGACAGGAGAACCACATGGTGATATATCCACCACTCTATGAGGTACTGAACACTATCAGTGTTACAGAGACAGGAGAACCACATGGTGATATATCCACCACTCTATGAGGTACTGAACACTATCAGTGTTACAGAGACAGGAGAACCACATGGTGATATATCCACCACTCTATGAGGTACTGAACACTATCAGTGCTACAGAGACAGGAGAACATGGTGATATATCCACCACTCTATGAGGTACTGAACACTATCAGTGTTACAGAGACAGAGAACCATGGTGATATATCCACCACTCTATGAGGTACTGAACACTATCAGTGTTACAGAGACAGGAGAACATGGTGATATATCCACCACTCTATGAGGTACTGAACACTATCAGTGTTACAGAGACAGGAGAACATGGTGATATATCCACCACTCTATGAGGTACTGAACACTATCAGTGTTACAGAGACAGGAGAACCACATGGTGATATATCCACCACTCTATGAGGTACTGAACACTATCAGTGTTACAGAGACAGGAGAACATGGTGATATATCCACCACTCTATGAGGTACTGAACACTATCAGTGTTACAGAGACAGGAGAACCACATGGTGATATATCCACCACTCTATGAGGTACTGAACACTATCAGTGTTACAGAGACAGGAGAACCACATGGTGATATATCCACCACTCTATGAGGTACTGAACACTATCAGTGTTACAGAGACAGGAGAACCACATGGTGATATATCCACCACTCTATGAGGTACTGAACACTATCAGTGTTACAGAGACAGGAGAACCACATGGTGATATATCCACCACTCTATGAGGTACTGAACACTATCAGTGCTACAGAGACAGGAGAACCACATGGTGATATATCCACCACTCTATGAGGTACTGAACACTATCAGTGTTACAGAGACAGGAGAACCATGGTGATATATCCACCACTCTATGAGGTACTGAACACTATCAGTGTTACAGAGACAGAGAACCATGGTGATATATCCACCACTCTATGAGGTACTGAACACTATCAGTGTTACAGAGACAGGAGAACCACATGGTGATATATCCACCACTCTATGAGGTACTGAACACTATCAGTGTTACAGAGACAGGAGAACCATGGTGATATATCCACCACTCTATGAGGTACTGAACACTATCAGTGTTACAGAGACAGGAGAACCACATGGTGATATATCCACCACTCTATGAGGTACTGAACACTATCAGTGTTACAGAGACAGGAGAACCACATGGTGATATATCCACCACTCTATGAGGTACTGAACACTATCAGTGCTACAGAGACAGGAGAACCACATGGTGATATATCCACCACTCTATGAGGTACTGAACACTATCAGTGTTACAGAGACAGGAGAACCATGGTGATATATCCACCACTCTATGAGGTACTGAACACTATCAGTGCTACAGAGACAGGAGAACATGGTGATATATCCACCACTCTATGAGGTACTGAACACTATCAGTGTTACAGAGACAGAGAACCATGGTGATATATCCACCACTCTATGAGGTACTGAACACTATCAGTGTTACAGAGACAGGAGAACCACATGGTGATATATCCACCACTCTATGAGGTACTGAACACTATCAGTGTTACAGAGACAGGAGAACCACATGGTGATATATCCACCACTCTATGAGGTACTGAACACTATCAGTGCTACAGAGACAGGAGAACCATGGTGATATATCCACCACTCTATGAGGTACTGAACACTATCAGTGTTACAGAGACAGAGAACCATGGTGATATATCCACCACTCTATGAGGTACTGAACACTATCAGTGCTACAGAGACAGGAGAACCACATGGTGATATATCCACCACTCTATGAGGTACTGAACACTATCAGTGTTACAGAGACAGGAGAACCATGGTGATATATCCACCACTCTATGAGGTACTGAACACTATCAGTGTTACAGAGACAGAGAACCATGGTGATATATCCACCACTCTATGAGGTACTGAACACTATCAGTGTTACAGAGACAGGAGAACCACATGGTGATATATCCACCACTCTATGAGGTACTGAACACTATCAGTGTTACAGAGACAGGAGAACCATGGTGATATATCCACCACTCTATGAGGTACTGAACACTATCAGTGTTACAGAGACAGGAGAACCACATGGTGATATATCCACCACTCTATGAGGTACTGAACACTATCAGTGCTACAGAGACAGGAGAACCATGGTGATATATCCACCACTCTATGAGGTACTGAACACTATCAGTGTTACAGAGACAGGAGAACATGGTGATATATCCACCTCTCTATGAGGTACTGAACACTATCAGTGCTACAGAGACAGGAGAACCACATGGTGATATATCCACCACTCTATGAGGTACTGAACACTATCAGTGTTACAGAGACAGGAGAACCATGGTGATATATCCACCACTCTATGAGGTACTGAACACTATCAGTGTTACAGAGACAGGAGAACCACATGGTGATATATCCACCACTCTATGAGGTACTGAACACTATCAGTGTTACAGAGACAGGAGAACCATGGTGATATATCCACCACTCTATGAGGTACTGAACACTATCAGTGTTACAGAGACAGGAGAACCACATGGTGATATATCCACCACTCTATGAGGTACTGAACACTATCAGTGTTACAGAGACAGGAGAACCATGGTGATATATCCACCACTCTATGAGGTACTGAACACTATCAGTGTTACAGAGACAGGAGAACCATGGTGATATATCCACCACTCTATGAGGTACTGAACACTATCAGTGTTACAGAGACAGGAGAACCATGGTGATATATCCACCACTCTATGAGGTACTGAACACTATCAGTGTTACAGAGACAGAGAACCATGGTGATATATCCACCACTCTATGAGGTACTGAACACTATCAGTGTTACAGAGACAGGAGAACCATGGTGATATATCCACCACTCTATGAGGTACTGAACACTATCAGTGTTACAGAGACAGAGAACCATGGTGATATATCCACCACTCTATGAGGTACTGAACACTATCAGTGTTACAGAGACAGGAGAACCACATGGTGATATATCCACCTCTCTATGAGGTACTGAACACTATCAGTGTTACAGAGACAGGAGAACCACATGGTGATATATCCACCACTCTATGAGGTACTGAACACTATCAGTGTTACAGAGACAGGAGAACCACATGGTGATATATCCACCTCTCTATGAGGTACTGAACACTATCAGTGCTACAGACAGACAGACAGACAGACAGACAGACAGACAGACAGACAGACAGACAGACAGACAGTGTGTCAAGGGAGCGACAGAACAAGAGAAAAGAGGAGTTGAAACATCATCATCATCTTCATCATCATCATCCCTCCTTCTTTCCGAGGACAGCGGAAGACAAGATGATTGTTCTATTGTGTTCTATTCATAGTGGTTCTCACTGTGTGTGTGTGTGTGTGTGTGTGTGTGTGTGTGTGTGTGTGTGTGTGTGTGTGTGTGTGTGTGTGTGTGTGTGTGTGTGTGTGTGTGTGTGTGTGTGTGTGTGTGTGTGTCCTCTTAACTATAGTAGAATGTGACAAACAGACGTTGAGGAACAATAGACAGTAAAAGGTATGGACAACGTTACGCCCACAGACTCTACAGGCCGTAAATGAAGACTATTTTACAACCATTTCAAATCCTCCATCTTTCTATATCCTCTGCACTCGGAAATGAATGCTATTGGTTGTGTAGCGTGTCAATCAAATAATCTCGAGGTAGCCACGCCCCTTCTACAGCATTCCCTAATTTATCATAATTTTTAAAATAAATGGACCATAATGTATCAGAACACGTCATGATGAATGAAAGAAGACTTTAAACTAACCACTGGAAACATATAGTATTTATGACAATGATTATTAAGTTGATAATTAATCAAGTCTAAAGTTTGGCAAAAACCCATCCGTCTGAACAGCAACACTACAGGCCATTCATATGAACTGCGTCTTCATATAGACTCTGTCTGAACAGCAACACTACAGGCCATTCATATGAACTGCGTCTTCATATAGACTCTGTCTGAACAGCAACACTACAGGCCATTCATATGAACTGCGTCTTCATATAGACTCTGTCTGAACAGCAACACTACAGGCCATTCATATGAACTGCGTCTTCATATAGACTGTCTGAACAGCAACACTACAGGCCATTCATATGAACTGCGTCTTCATATAGACTCTGTCTGAACAGCAACACTACAGGCCATTCATATGAACTGCGTCTTCATATAGACTCTGTCTGAACAGCAACACTACAGGCCATTCATATGAACTGCGTCTTCATATAGACTGTCTGAACAGCAACACTACAGGCCATTCATATGAACTGCGTCTTCATATAGACTCTGTCTGAACAGCAACACTACAGGCCATTCATATGAACTGCGTCTTCATATAGACTCTGTCTGAACAGCAACA
This sequence comes from Gymnoscopelus braueri, assembly GCF_963280865.1. Lineage (NCBI taxonomy): Eukaryota > Metazoa > Chordata > Actinopteri > Myctophiformes > Myctophidae > Gymnoscopelus > Gymnoscopelus braueri. Next base: position 51,064,774 of record NC_137620.1, on the reverse strand, counting down.
CTACAGGCCATTCATATGAACTGCGTCTTCATATAGACTCTGTCTGAACAGCAACACTACAGGCCATTCATATGAACTGCGTCTTCATATAGACTCTGTCTGAACAGCAACACTACAGGCCATTCATATGAACTGCGTCTTCATATAGACTCTGTCTGAACAGCAACACTACAGGCCATTCATATGAACTGCGTCTTCATATAGACTCTGTCTGAACAGCAACACTACAGGCCATTCATATGAACTGCGTCTTCATATAGACTCTGTCTGAACAGCAACACTACAGGCCATTCATATGAACTGCGTCTTCATATAGACTCTGTCTGAACAGCAACACTACAGGCCATTCATATGAACTGCGTCTT
>NC_137620.1:51056909-51061909 GCF_963280865.1 Gymnoscopelus braueri | reverse complement strand
CCCACACCAAAGACCAAGATCCTTTGTAATCACCTGTGTGTGTGTGTGTGTGTGTGTGTGTGTGTGTCTACTTCCTACACCACACACAACCTAAACTTTCCACGCGAGAGCGCGCGCACGACACACACACACACACACACACACACACACACACACACACACACACACACACACACACACACACACACACACACACACACACACACACACACACACACACACACACACACACACACACACACACAACAATGACACAGTGTAATAATAATAATAATGATTATTGTTATCATGAATGAATCACTGTTATTATGAACCTCAGATACCAAACTGTCTTGTAATTATTATTCAGAGGAGGAAGAAGTAATTAGAGTATCAACACCACAAAGTAGAAATACTCTTGTTACATTAAAAGTACTTTATACAGGCATGCAAACAGCCCCGGTGTGAAAAAGGACAGACTTTCAAATCAATGGCAGAGCTGAGCATGGTCTAATCCAGAGGTGATGCAACTCTGATGATGTAGAGGACCACTATATTAACACACTGACTACAGAGGAACACATTACATATACTGTCTGTTTAATGATGTAGAGGACCACTATATTTACACACTGAGGGACACATTACATATACTGTACAGAAACCTCTTATCTCTGTATTTTAACTTTTTTCGTAAATTCTTTCGCCATTCTATGTCACACAAAAGTAGCAAAAACAGCCGATCTACAAGTTAAACTAAGTCCCTTCACATCTACATGTAAAGCCTGGGATTCGAACCCGGGTCTCCCTGCATGGAAAGCCAACATTTTAACCACTAAACCAGGGGTCTTCAACAGGGGGTCCGGGACCCCTAGGGGGTCCTCAGAGTTACTACACGGGGTCCGACAAATCTCTTATTTTTTTTACATTAACAACTTGAACCCTAGCATCCCTGTTTCTGAGGAGAACTTTAGCCAAAAATATCAGATCTACAAGCTCACAACGCCTCGCAGCGCTGATATTTTTGGCAAAGAGGTTTAGGTGTGGAGGAAAAAAAATAACAGTAAAAACTAGTTTAATCTGAAACACAATAGTATTCATTCATTCATCTCTGTCTCAGCTAGGGGGTCCTTGGGCTGAAAACGTTGAGGACCCCTGCACTAGACTAAAGGATTATCCCTACATTCAGGGGGAGATATTAGAGTTTTATGTCATCAGGCTGAGGCTGTGAGACACTCTGTTACATATATATATATATATTATTATATACAGATATACAAATCACATCCTCCACATCATGCTACATTCATTCAAACTCCTAACTGACTGAGGAGGGAGTCTGATTCATGTTGAGGATGTAATGATCATTAGACTAATAACCCACCTGTCTGATGATCATTACATCCTGAACATATTTCTAAAGGAGAAAAGAATAAAGGTTGTTATGTATAATATTTAAAGGTAGGGTAAGTGATATTATTTGGTTAAAACAAAAAGTATTTTGTTAAAAGGTTAAAGCACTATACTCTGATAGTAATCATTGCTTTAGAGCAGGGGTGCCCAAAAGGTAGATTGCGATCTACCAGTAGATCACAAAGGCTGTGCAGGTAGACCACATGACATGCCCCCCAAAAAATAAAAAATAAAGTATTTTTGGCATCTGCCAATTGAATGAAGGTGACTTGATTGATCAAGAAGGGCCTGTCAGCTCACTGACTTCATGGCTTCTATAGTAGGCAAACCCACAATGCAATGCTTTGTTTTCAAGAGTGTTGCGTGCAAACTTCAGCAGCACGCAATAAAAAAAACGTATTAAAAAAAAACTTTTAATTTTTTTTTAATGTTCTCCATTTCCTATCCCAAGTGCATTTATCTTATACTTATTACAAAGTATTTTCAACAATGGTATATATATATATTTTTTTGTGGTTGGTATCTTGTTGAGCTGGTCATTTTCAAAGTAGTTCTCAAGTCAAAAAAGTGTGGGCACCCCTGCTCTAGAGTGTTTGTTCAGTAACAGGAGTCTCCCTGTCTCTCCAGCTCTTTAACACATTGGGTGCCAGAGGTTTATTAAAATATTATACGTTGAGTGCCAGCATTTCTTCATCCACTTGCGTTATACGTTGAGTGCTGTGAGAAGCCCCGACGCGGAAATGCATGTAAACAAAGCGTGCGTGCGAGACGGCGGAGGGTCCCGACTAACGCCTGGAACAATAATATTTCTAACGCGACCCTCCATTGCAGCGTGATCGCCGATCGGAAACGGCTCGTTTCCACCACATTAAAAAGAAATGGAGATATTAAGCTTTTAATCAAGGAGATAACATTGAAAACGCCGACCGGAAGGATTTTTGACATGGAGCCAGATCCAGCCTCTTCTTCTCAGAAACTCATTGGGTGATGTCAAAGTTTCGTTTTAGCGCCCCACGTGGCCCACATGTATAAAAATAGAATTGGGTCAAAAACGGTCCGGACCGTTTTCGGCACTTCTCGTTTGGACCCTCAAAAACGGTCCGGACCGTTTTTGGCATTCAATGTGTTAATAAACAGAAAATACATTTTCCGGTAGGTGTCAAAATCTCAGCCAATCAGGAGAAAGTACCCATTTTTAAGCTTCATTTTTATAGTGTTCCAGTTCTAATTTTGTCTGCTCATTTCTTAGTGTCATCACTTCCAATTTCACTTGTTTAATCTATATCCTGATTGAGTTCTCTATCCTGATTGGATAACATTGGAAATGAAACATTTTCTGCATTTTCTGTTTAATAAAGAGGTGGAGAGACAAGGAGACTCCTAATACTGAACAAACACTCTATAGCAATGAGTACTATCAGAATATTGAGCTATTTAACACTTATTTTAACCAAAGTAAATCACTTACCCTACCTTTAATTTTCATGTGGTGTCATAATTAATCTTAATATATATTGATACGGCACACTGACAATCAACAGGTAATGTGCGTAACACACACACACACACACACACACACACACACACACACACACACACGGAGGGTTCAAGTGGTTAGTGTAAAGTTCTTATAGAGCACCGGAGTCTGACGTAATTTACACATCCTAGGTTTGTCTACCTGGTTTGCGGTCCCCCCCCCCCATTCTGAATCCCCATAGACGTATTTAATATCGCGTCAAATAAGAACTGTGTTCTAAAAATAAACAAATGATCCCGGCGGTTTGACTCTTATGGATATGAAGCATCAACTGACGGTGAGAAAACATTAATGTTACTTCCGCCGAATTAGTTACATTTTCTCCAGAAACAGATCAAATATAAGTGACTGACTATCATAAACCATACAGAACCTCCTCCCTGATAATATCTATATTTATATATAATATAAACGATACAGAACCTCCTCCCTGACAATATCACAGAGACAGTTTGTTTATTTTTGGACCACAATTCTTATATGAGACGATTCTATGATGACCCAATGTTATTCTCCATAGAGACATGACTTTAGGACCCAGAGGATGAACCAGTGACATCAGGACTTCTGTACTCTATCACACAAAGATATTGCCCCCCCCCCCCCCTGACAGATGCTAGGTTCATTGTTTACCTGTGATCCTATAGTTTCTATAGTTTCAAAGTGAAGGGTCCATTTGGTTCCATCTGTACCCTCTCAGGGTTCTTATGGTGGTCCTAGTTGTATAAATCCCATGGCAGCTCTGACAGTGTAGGTCACACAGAAACGGGGAACGTTAGAAAATAGCAGATCTACAAACTCACAACGCGTCGTGAGCTTGTAGATCTGCTATTTTCGGCAAAGAGGTTTTGGTGTAGTAGAGGGGGGGAAAAAGAGCAGATCTAGTACCGGGCCAAAGGTCAAGTATTGACGGTTTAAGTCCTTAGATGTTAAAACACATTAACATGAATCTATATGTAGTGTGGGGGGGGGCTGCTTCATCTCTGTCTCTCAGCTAAGGGGTCCCTGCTTCATCTCTCTCAGCTAAGGGGTCCCTGCTTCATCTCTCTCTCAGCTAGGGGGTCCTTGGACTGATAAAGATGATAGTTTGGACCCTTACAGGTCTGTAACTCTGAGAGTGTAGATTCAACTGTTGAATACAGGAACGCATATCTGTGTCATTTTAGATTTCTTTGGCTGTTCAAAAATAGCAGATCTACAAGCTCGTAGCACTGCACTCGGAATTCATTTTTAATCATGAACATTTGTTCTTTGAATATATGTTTTTTAAAGTGAACATTTGTAACTCAGATCTTTGCTTCTGGGGGATTCTACAAATGTCTTCTAAATACTAACCGTCTTTTTAGGAGTTTTTTAACGTATCGTCTGTTGCTATAATATCAGTGGTTCTCAAACTTTTTCATGTCAAGGACCCCCAACATGATATCTATTTGTCTGCGGACCCCCATCTCAAAGTGTGTTGTTCCAGGGACCCCCCAGAAGCACAGATTAGAGTTAATGTTTGCTTTAAAAGAATATATATATTTAAAGATTTGCACACGTTTTCACGATTTTTCAAAAATAGCAGATCTACAAGCTCGTAGCGCGGCACTCGCTACGAGCTTGTAGATCTGCTATTTTTGAATAGCCAAAGTGTAAAATAATGCTTTTTAGCTCAAATGAAAAAGTGCCACAGATGGGTTAATGTGTGTCATAATGACATATCTAGGGGTCTTTGGGTCCCTTTGAAGGGTCCCTGTGAGCACCAATGGGTCCCATTAGTGATCAGTCCAGTCCTTACATTGTACGCTGAAACAGATCTCAAAGCTCTTTTAGCACCTAAACAAACACACACAAAGCTGATTCAGACAATATAGAACATCACATAACCCAGTAGTATTAAATAAACAAACAGTGGGTTATGTGATGTTCTATATTGTCTGAATCAGCTTTGTTTGTGTTTGTTTACGTGCTAAAAAGAGTGATTTTGAGATCTGTTTCACCGTACAATGTAAGTTAATGAGGAGCATTATTTTGAATTATCAATTTATAATCAATGGAGCAATTATTTTAGATGTATTGTCCACGTTTG
>NC_137620.1:51049409-51054409 GCF_963280865.1 Gymnoscopelus braueri | reverse complement strand
TTCAAATAGCCAGGGTGTATCAAGCCTAAAGGACTGAAGTGGTTAATGTATCTTTTGTAATAATAATCTAAATCTACAAAGTACTACGTTTAGTTTAGTGAGTAAAAATGGACATACTCTGTGTGTGTGTGTGTGTGTGTGTGTGTGTGTGTGTGTGTGTGTGTGTGTGTGTGTGTGTGTGTGTGTGTGTGTGTGTGTGTGTGTGTGTGTGTGTGTGTGTGTGTGCGTGCGTGCGTGCGTGCGTGTGTGTGATGTATTGTTTATGAGCCTGGGAGAGTCATTGACACCTGAGGTGTTACATGGACACATTACACCTTATAACACCTCTCTGCTTTCATCCTTTATACTGACAGAGAGAGAGAGAGAGAGGGGGGGGAGAGGGGAGAGACACTGAGGGGAGAGACAGGAGGGGAGGGAGAGAGAGAGAGAAATAGGACAGCTATTGATAACGCCTTTCATGTCTGTGTGAAAAAATAAGAAAAGAGAGAGAGAGAGAGGAAAGAGGGAGAGAGGGAGGCATGGGAGGGAGAGAGAGAGAGAGAGAGAGAGAGAGAGAGAGAGAGAGAGAGAGAGAGAGAGAGAGTATCATCATAGTGTGTATTCCTGAACTGTCTGCACTGAGTTGGTCTCTGTATAAATACTGTTCATACAAACACAGCAACTACCCTTTAAAGTGTAAGTTAAACACATGTAAACTGTAAGTTTAAAGCTTTAAACACATGTAAACTTAGACTTTTTGTCCCAAAGGTGTCATACCAAGTTAATACTAAACACATGCTGCTGTAAGTAAGTAAGTAAGTAAGTACATTTTATTTATATAGCACATTTCACAGAGGAGTCTCACAAAGTGCTTTACATAAATCAATAAAAAAACCTAGAAAATGTGCTCCTCGGAGCACAGGTCTCCGCCAGGCGAGGTGATAAAACTGTTCCTGATTAATTCTGTCTGACCTATTTATATTACATATTGTGATGTCACGTGAAGCTTGACCAATGTTAGGTGTTCTCAGACGGACACACACACACACGGACGGACAGAGGGTAAAACATACTCTCCACCATGCCTTCGGCCTGGCGGAGACAACAACACAAAACAAAAAGGCTGTACACATTTCTCTCAGGTGGGATAACAACAACAACACAGGTAAGGAAAATAAAATCATGTAACGACAACAAACGCCTGTTCAAATAGTAGCGTTTTGAGTTGTTTTTTAAAAATGTCAACCGAGGCTGTGTCTCTCAGGACTTGGGGGGGAGAGCATACCACAGTGTGGGGGCCACAGCTTGAAAGGCCTTGTCACCCTTGGTTCTTAGATTAGTGTTTGGGTTCTTTAACAGACCCTGTTCAGCAGACCTTAGAGCCCTTTCTGGGACATATCGTGCGACCAGATCGGTCAAATAACCTGGAGCCTGACCATGTAGAGCTCTATAGGTGAGCACCAGGACTTTGAACTCGACTCTGAAATTGATGGGGAGCCAATGCAAGGAGGCGGGATGTGGGACCTTCTGTTTGGTCTGGTTAGCGATCTGGCGGCAGCATTTTTGAATTATTTGGAGGCGGTCCATGGTGGTTTTATCATGGTGGAGGTGGTCCATGGTGGTTTTATCATGGTGGAGGCGGTCCATGGTGGTTTTTATCATGGTGGAGGCGGTCCATGGTGGTTTTATCATGGTGGAGGCGGTCCATGGTGGTTTTATCATGGTGGAGGCGGTCCATGGTGGTTTTATCATGGTGGAGGCGGTCCATGGTGGTTTTATCATGGTGGAGGTGGTCCATGGTGGTTTTATCATGGTGGAGGCGGTCCATGGTGGTTTTATCATGGTGGAGGCGGTCCATGGTGGTTTTATCATGGTGGAGGCGGTCCATGGTGGTTTTATCATGGTGGAGGCGGTCCATGGTGGTTTTATCATGGTGGAGGTGGTCCATGGTGGTTTTGTCATGGTGGAGGCGGTCCATGGTGGTTTTATCATGGTGGAGGCGGTCCATGGTGGTTTTATCATGGTGGAGGCGGTCCATGGTGGTTTTGCTGAGGCAGGTGAAAAGTGAATTGCAGTCCAAGTGTGATGAGACAAATGCGTGAATGATATAAATATCATCCCACCCTAACCCTATGTGGATGTAGATCTATTTACTATATGAATAGATCTAATAATAATCTATTTACTATATGAATATAACGAAAAAACATCACATGGATGCACCTGGGACGTATCATCAGTGTTGTGGCCTGGGGTCATAGAATGTTTGTGTTGATAGAATGGTTATGTATGTTAACACTCAAATACGTGGGCCCCTGACTGTACTTAGTATGTTCTTTTTCTATCTAGAGAGTACACCAAATCTCTTCGCCAAAAATAGCAGATCTACAAGCTCACAACGCCTCGCAAAGCAACATGTTGTGATCTTGTAGAAAGTCTGTTTTCGCTGAATGTTCCTCCAGAATAGTGATGCTGGGGTTCAAGTGGTTAAACGTATAAAATGTAAAGTTATGTTCAATCTGTCCTATATGGAAAGTGACATCATCAACTCTAGACATTAAACTGTATCTTAAAGGGAAAGATTTACATATGTATGTATCGTAATATGACATAAATGCAGTGATGGGCAAAAGCTACGCTACCAGTTACTCTCCATTAAATGTAGCTCAACTGCAACGAAGCTAGCAAGCTAAACTACAAGCTGGCTACATCAACAATACTTTTAAAAACATTTTTTTAAATCAACTTCATGATCAAGACAACAATTTTCCACCAAACAAATAGGCAGGCAAAACATTCTCAGTTTGATTGTTTATTCTAAAACAAAGTGAAAGTGGAAACAAGCCGTCTGTCTGGCTTTTTGTGTCATCCTTTAGAAATGTACTTATTACAAGTAAGACGCGCGAACGCGGGAAGCGAACGCCAACAAAATTAAATGATAATGAAAAGAAATCATCTAAAAAAAAGTAACCAATAAAAAAATATATAAAAAATAAATAAAAAATCACACCCTGTGTGAAGTGGGCGGTGTCTTGCTAGCTAATCACAATACTGAATGGAGTCAACCAATCATGTACAAAAGATAAATACATTTATTGAAACACTCTTTATGATGGACGAAACCATAACTTGAAAAAAAACAAATTTTTGGTTTTTTTCAAGTTATGGTTTCTTATATAGGGCTATGCACATGTGTCATAATGTGACACTGGCCAATCACAGTCCTGAATAGATTGTGATTGGCCAATCACAGCGCATGATAATTGTACAAATTTCCAAACCTCACTTTTAGGGGCGGTTTCACTGCCCAAGATATTTGTACATTTTTCCAAATCTCACTTTAGGGGCGGTTTCACCGCCCAAAAATCTGCGTTAAAAGGATTATCTTAGAAAAATACAAATTCACAAAAAAAAAACTTTGAATGTTTTTGAACAATTCAACAAAGTGTTTGAAGTGGCTGTTTCACCCACTTACGGGGGGCGGAGCCAAAATCCGAGCCCGAAGTATTTGTTCGTAGACCCCCACTTAGGGGGGGTAGAAAAAGTTTTGGAGCGATTCGGGCACTTTTCATTTAACATGGGGTTTCAATGGGGAGTTTTTAGGAACCTTCTCCGGGGCGTGGCTTCCGGGGGAAGGGGCGGGCTTAAACGCAACCTTGACAGGTGTGTTCAGTTTTCAAAGACCTTTCATTTGATGTATGGTACGTCTATATTGGACATTTACTTGGCTGCACACAGGGCTGAGGCAGTGCACGCACACAGAGACACACACAGAGACACACACGGAGACGCACACGGAGACGCACACACACAAGCCGAGCACGGTTTCATAGTAAGCTCCACTTGCGCGGAGGCGCGCCTTCTTCCGCTGCGTTCGTAATTATTATTATTATTATTATTATTATTATAGTATTAATGTACCTTGTAGTACCATGTACAAACTGTTAATAAAGTATGAGGAAAAAACTGTGGAAACGTAAGAAATAAAAGGCAGTGAAACAATAATCAAATAAACACTAAAATATCTAATATAATATATCAGCACAGGATAAACTACTGTTTCTACTCAAACCACAGCAGCAACATGACAATGACCTGACAAAGGAAAAGTGCAAAAACATTTATCTCACAAAACAGACTTTAATGAAATCCATCTTTATATGAACGGACATCAATAGAACAGAACAAACACATTTTTGGGGCAGGACTTGAATCTTATGTAAAATGTGCTTCTGGTGATCATTTAGACTGCATTTAAATCCAAATAAATACATATAAAAGATATGAATTATCAACCCTACTCTAGATCAGTGGTTTCAAACCTTTTCAGGCCGTGACCCCCCATAATAATGATATTTGATCAGGGGACCCCCACCCTGACAAGCACTTGGAATTGTTGAGGCATTACATTTAGTATGTATTTATATATTTGAAAATAGCAGATCTACAAGCTCACAGCGCCTTGCAATGGAAGGCGCTGTGAGCTTGTAGATCTGCTATTTTCAAAATGTTTGCGTCTTTCCTACCAGTGACATCATCGGTAGGCAGATCTGTTCATTTAAAAAAAGATTTCAAACTTTTTTTTAATGCAAGAACAATGGATATTTATTTATTTATTTATTTATTTATTTATTTATTTATTTATTTATTTATTTATGTATTACACAATATGAAATAAATAAATGTATATTTACATAATATAAATAACAAAAATATATAGAAAACATATACATTTTCTTTATATTTTACAATATAAAATACAGAGGGTAGATTGTAGATCAGCTATTTTCAAACAGCTGAGGTATGAAAGGGTTAAAGTGGTATGACTTCTGATGCTATATTAAGTTTGCTGGGGACCCCCTGGATCCCCCTCAAGGACCCCGGACCTCACTTTGAGAACCACTGCTTTAGAGGGCCCTCAATCTACTCTCTCTCTCTCTCTGTCTGTCTCTGTAAATGTCTCTCTCAATCACACACACACACACACACACACACACACACACACACACACACACACACAC
>NC_137620.1:50974409-51046909 GCF_963280865.1 Gymnoscopelus braueri | reverse complement strand
GGCCTAAACCACTAGTACCTCAAGGAGGCCTAAACCACTAGTACCTCAAGGAGGCCTAAACCGCTAGTACCTCAAGGAGGTCTAAACCACTAGTACCTCAAGGAGGTCTAAACCACTAGTACCTCAAGGAGGTCTAAACCACTAGTACCTCAAGGAGGTCTAAACCGCTAGTACCTCAAGGAGGTCTAAACCACTAGTACCTCAAGGAGGTCTAAACCGCTAGTACCTCAAGGAGGTCTAAACCACTAGTACCTCAAGGAGGTCTAAACCGCTAGTACCTCAAGGAGGCCTAAACCACTAGTACCTCAAGGAGGCCTAAACCACTAGTACCTCAAGGAGGTCTAAACCACTAGTACCTCAAGGAGGTCTAAACCACTAGTACCTCAAGGAGGTCTAAACCACTAGTACCTCAAGGAGGCCTAAACCACTAGTACCTCAAGGAGGTCTAAACCACTAGTACCTCAAGGAGGTCTAAACCACTAGTACCTCAAGGAGGCCTAAACCACTAGTACCTCAAGGAGGTCTAAACCACTAGTACCTCAAGGAGGTCTAAACCACTAGTACCTCAAGGAGGTCTAAACCACTAGTACCTCAAGGAGGTCTAAACCACTAATACCTCAAGGAGGTCTAAACCACTAATACCTCAAGGAGGTCTAAACCACTAATACCTCAAGGAGGTCTAAACCACTAGTACCTCAAGGAGGTCTAAACCACTAGTACCTCAAGGAGGTCTAAACCACTAGTACCTCAAGGAGGTCTAAACCACTAGTACCTCAAGGAGGTCTAAACCACTAGTACCTCAAGGAGGTCTAAACCACTAGTACCTCAAGGAGGCCTAAACCACTAATACCTCAAGGAGGTCTAAACCACTAGTACCTCAAGGAGGCCTAAACCACTAGTACCTCAAGGAGGCCTAAACCACTAGTACCTCAAGGAGGTCTAAACCACTAGTACCTCAAGGAGGTCTAAACCACTAGTACCTCAAGGAGGTCTAAACCACTAGTACCTCAAGGAGGTCTAAACCACTAGTACCTCAAGGAGGTCTAAACCACTAGTACCTCAAGGAGGTCTAAACCACTAATACCTCAAGGAGGTCTAAACCACTAGTACCTCAATGAGGTCTAAACCACTAGTACCTCAAGGAGGCCTAAACCACTAGTACCTCAAGGAGGTCTAAACCACTAGTACCTCAAGGAGGTCTAAACCACTAGTACCTCAAGGAGGTCTAAACCACTAGTACCTCAAGGAGGTCTAAACCACTAGTACCTCAAGGAGGCCTAAACCGCTAGTACCTCAAGGAGGTCTAAACCACTAATACCTCAAGGAGGTCTAAACCACTAGTACCTCAAGGAGGTCTAAACCACTAGTACCTCAAGGAGGTCTAAACCACTAGTACCTCAAGGAGGTCTAAACCACTAGTACCTCAAGGAGGCCTAAACCGCTAGTACCTCAAGGAGGTCTAAACCACTAATACCTCAAGGAGGTCTAAACCACTAGTACCTCAAGGAGGTCTAAACCACTAGTACCTCAAGGAGGTCTAAACCACTAGTACCTCAAGGAGGTCTAAACCACTAGTACCTCAAGGAGGTCTAAACCACTAGTACCTCAAGGAGGTCTAAACCACTAATACCTCAAGGAGGTCTAAACCACTAGTACCTCAATGAGGTCTAAACCACTAGTACCTCAAGGAGGCCTAAACCACTAGTACCTCAAGGAGGTCTAAACCACTAGTACCTCAAGGAGGTCTAAACCACTAGTACCTCAAGGAGGTCTAAACCACTAGTACCTCAAGGAGGTCTAAACCACTAGTACCTCAAGGAGGCCTAAACCGCTAGTACCTCAAGGAGGTCTAAACCACTAATACCTCAAGGAGGTCTAAACCACTAGTACCTCAAGGAGGTCTAAACCACTAGTACCTCAAGGAGGTCTAAACCACTAGTACCTCAAGGAGGTCTAAACCACTAGTACCTCAAGGAGGCCTAAACCGCTAGTACCTCAAGGAGGTCTAAACCACTAATACCTCAAGGAGGTCTAAACCACTAGTACCTCAAGGAGGTCTAAACCGCTAGTACCTCAAGGAGGCCTAAACCACTAGTACCTCAAGGAGGCCTAAACCACTAGTACCTCAAGGAGGTCTAAACCACTAGTACCTCAAGGAGGTCTAAACCACTAGTACCTCAAGGAGGCCTAAACCACTAGTACCTCAAGGAGGCTTAAACCACTAGTACCTCAAGGAGGCCTAAACCACTAGTACCTCAAGGAGGTGTAAACCACTAGTACCTCAAGGAGGTCTAAACCACTAGTACCTCAAGGAGGTCTAAACCACTAGTACCTCAAGGAGGTCTAAACCACTAGTACCTCAAGGAGGTCTAAACCACTAGTACCTCAAGGAGGTCTAAACCACTAGTACCTCAAGGAGGTCTAAACCACTAGTACCTCAAGGAGGTCTAAACCACTAGTACCTCAAGGAGGCCTAAACCACTAATACCTCAAGGAGGTCTAAACCACTAGTACCTCAAGGAGGCCTAAACCACTAGTACCTCAAGGAGGCCTAAACCACTAGTACCTCAAGGAGGTCTAAACCACTAGTACCTCAAGGAGGTCTAAACCACTAGTACCTCAAGGAGGTCTAAACCACTAGTACCTCAAGGAGGTCTAAACCACTAGTACCTCAAGGAGGTCTAAACCACTAGTACCTCAAGGAGGTCTAAACCACTAGTACCTCAAGGAGGTCTAAACCACTAATACCTCAAGGAGGTCTAAACCACTAGTACCTCAATGAGGTCTAAACCACTAGTACCTCAAGGAGGCCTAAACCACTAGTACCTCAAGGAGGTCTAAACCACTAGTACCTCAAGGAGGTCTAAACCACTAGTACCTCAAGGAGGTCTAAACCGCTAGTACCTCAAGGAGGTCTAAACCACTAGTACCTCAAGGAGGCCTAAACCGCTAGTACCTCAAGGAGGTCTAAACCACTAATACCTCAAGGAGGTCTAAACCACTAGTACCTCAAGGAGGTCTAAACCACTAGTACCTCAAGGAGGTCTAAACCACTAGTACCTCAAGGAGGTCTAAACCACTAGTACCTCAAGGAGGCCTAAACCGCTAGTACCTCAAGGAGGTCTAAACCACTAATACCTCAAGGAGGTCTAAACCACTAGTACCTCAAGGAGGTCTAAACCACTAGTACCTCAAGGAGGTCTAAACCACTAGTACCTCAAGGAGGTCTAAACCACTAGTACCTCAAGGAGGCCTAAACCACTAGTACCTCAAGGAGGTCTAAACCACTAGTACCTCAAGGAGGTCTAAACCACTAATACCTCAAGGAGGTCTAAACCACTAGTACCTCAAGGAGGTCTAAACCACTAGTACCTCAAGGAGGTCTAAACCACTAGTACCTCAAGGAGGTCTAAACCACTAGTACCTCAAGGAGGTCTAAACCACTAGTACCTCAAGGAGGTCTAAACCACTAGTACCTCAAGGAGGCCTAAACCGCTAGTACCTCAAGGAGGTCTAAACCACTAGTACCTCAAGGAGGTCTAAACCGCTAGTACCTCAAGGAGGTCTAAACCACTAGTACCTCAAGGAGGTCTAAACCCCTAGTACCTCAATGAGGTCTAAACCACTAATACCTCAAGGAGGTCTAAACCACTAGTACCTCAAGGAGGTCTAAACCACTAGTACCTCAAGGAGGTCTAAACCACTAGTACCTCAAGGAGGTCTAAACCACTAGTACCTCAAGGAGGTCTAAACCACTAGTACCTCAAGGAGGTCTAAACCACTAATACCTCAAGGAGGTCTAAACCACTAGTACCTCAATGAGGTCTAAACCACTAGTACCTCAAGGAGGCCTAAACCACTAGTACCTCAAGGAGGTCTAAACCACTAGTACCTCAAGGAGGTCTAAACCACTAGTACCTCAAGGAGGTCTAAACCACTAGTACCTCAAGGAGGCCTAAACCGCTAGTACCTCAAGGAGGTCTAAACCACTAATACCTCAAGGAGGTCTAAACCACTAGTACCTCAAGGAGGTCTAAACCACTAGTACCTCAAGGAGGTCTAAACCACTAGTACCTCAAGGAGGTCTAAACCACTAGTACCTCAAGGAGGCCTAAACCGCTAGTACCTCAAGGAGGTCTAAACCACTAATACCTCAAGGAGGTCTAAACCACTAGTACCTCAAGGAGGTCTAAACCACTAGTACCTCAAGGAGGTCTAAACCACTAGTACCTCAAGGAGGTCTAAACCACTAGTACAGGGGTCCTCAACAACAAATCTTGAAGGTCCACAAATAAGTTTTAGAATAAGGCTAGGGTCCGCACATGCACGCGCGCGCAGCGCGCGTGCATGTGCGGACCCCCTCCCGCGCGCGCGCGAAGCGCGCGCGCGCGATTTTTTTCGCGGATTTCCGCGGATTCGGGTACTTTTCCACCCGTTTTTTTACTTTATTTCGGTTTTAGGGTTATGGGTAGGTTAGGGTTATAGTTATTAAAAAATTAAAAAATAATTTTTTTTAAATTTTTTTTAATTTTTTTATTGGTGGCTTTGGATAAACATTGGTGGATAAGACATTAGGTGGCGAAGCCCCCGCGTAACGACGCCACTGCTAGGGTCCATTTATTTAAGTCAGTCAATCAAGCCAAGCTTATCAAATCTGATCCCCTCCCAACCAACCAACTTAATACAACTGGGGTGCAGAGTATGAAAACAGGTAACGGTAACTAAAATAAATACTAAATAAAATATTTTAAATTGAACAACAATTCAAACTTTTTCACACCCCCTCCAAGGATACCCCAAAAATATATCAGGAGGGAGGTTAAAGAACCCTCTCTTTTTAATTACAGACACAAGGGAGCACAGGAAAGGAGGGGGACAGCTGTAGTGCTGTTCTTCCAGTGACTAAAGGTGAATCAAGTGTCTCAGGAATTCAAATATTCACATACACAACAAAGCATGAAACAAAATGTCCATTTCCTTTTAACACAAAAAGAAAAAAACTCCAATTCTCTGGTAAACAAATTGCAAGATCTCAGTCAGATTAAGGTGCAAAGAATAACTATGGTACAAACATTGTGGCAAACACTGCTGCTTAATGAGAGAAATTGCATCTTGGGTTTGAGGCCAACACTTTGAACTTTGGCACAAAAGGTGTGATGGCCAGGCGGAGACACTGATGCAAGTGCTCAATCAAACATTCCTTAATTATCTCTGCATCAGAAAATCTGATCCCCTCCCAACCAACCAACTTAATAAAACTGGGGTACAGAGTATGAAAACAGGTAACGGTAACTAAAATAAATACTAAATAAAATATTTTAAATTGAACAACAATTCAAACTTTTTCACACCCCCTCCAAGGATACCCCAAAAATATATCAGGAGGGAGGTTAAAGAACCCTCTCTTTTTAATTACAGACACAAGGGAGCACAGGAAAGGAGGGGGACAGCTGTAGTGCTGTTCTTCCAGTGACTAAAGGTGAATCAAGTGTCTCAGGAATTCAAATATTCACATACACAACAAAGCATGAAACAAAATGTCCATTTCCTTTTAACACAAAAAGAAAAAAACTCCAATTCTCTGGTAAACAAATTGCAAGATCTCAGTCAGATTAAGGTGCAAAGAATAACTATGGTACAAACATTGTGGCAAACACTGCTGCTTAATGAGAGAAATTGCATCTTGGGTTTGAGGCCAACACTTTGAACTTTGGCACAAAAGGTGTGATGGCCAGGCGGAGACACTGATGCAAGTGCTCAATCAAACATTCCTTAATTATCTCTGCATCAGAAAATCTGATCCCCTCCCAACCAACCAACTTAATAAAACTGGGGTACAGAGTATGAAAACAGGTAACGGTAACTAAAATAAATACTAAATAAAATATTTTAAATTGAACAACAATTCAAACTTTTTCACACCCCCTCCAAGGATCCCCCAAAAATATATCAGGAGGGAGGTTAAAGAACCCTCTCTTTTTAATTACAGACACAAGGGAGCACAGGAAAGGAGGGGGACAGCTGTAGTGCTGTTCTTCCAGTGACTAAAGGTGAATCAAGTGTCTCAGGAATTCAAATATTCACATACACAACAAAGCATGAAACAAAATGTCCATTTCCTTTTAACACAAAAAGAAAAAAAATCCAATTCTCTGGTAAACAAATTGCAAGATCTCAGTCAGATTAAGGTGCAAAGAATAACTATGGTACAAACATTGTGGCAAACACTGCTGCTTAATGAGAGAAATTGCATCTTGGGTTTGAGGCCAACACTTTGAACTTTGGCACAAAAGGTGTGAGGGCCAGGCGGAGACACTGATGCAAGTGTTCATTGGTGAGTCTACTGCGGTACTTGTTCTTCACAATATTCATTGTGGAGAAGGCAGACTCACAGCTGTAAGTTGAGCCAAACATTGTGAGAATGTGAACTGCCAGTTTACGCAGCAGAGGGATATTAGCTGCAGTTACCATCTTTGTCCAGAAGGTGATAGCGTCACACTGAGCCTCTTTCAGGGCAATGTTTTCCTGGAGGTCAATCAACTCAGTTTGCAGTGAAGCAGCTTTGGCCCATGGGAAGATTTTTTGTGCTTCTGCAGAGAACTCTCTCACATTTTTGACCAGGAAAGGGTTGTCAATGAACAGTAGGACTTGTTTTCCTAATATGAAGTCATCAAAGCGAGTCTTGAAATTTGCAATCAGCTTCTCCAGGAATTCCACATGACACTGATGATCGCCTTCTCCTTTGGTCTGCTCCAGAAGTTTGGGGAAGTGGAGCAGTTCCTCCTGTTGGTAAACATTAAAAAGAAATAAGGAGCACTGCTTAAAAAGGGGTATGAAGAATCAACAAGATGTTAAGTGGAATCCAGGAAATGTGTGTGGTAGAAAATGTTAAAAGCAACTTACCTGTAGGTCACTTTTGAAAATCTCCAGCTTCCTCTGGAAGGCACGCACTGCTGACATCAGCTCACACACTGTGTTGTTCTTCCCCTGTAGCTTGAGATTTAGGTCATTGAGATGAGAGGTTATATCTGCCAAAAAAGCCACAGCTTCCATTTTCCCAGCATTTTGCAGAAAGTCCAGGAACTGTTTTGCTTTTGCGCTCTTTTGCTGTGACAGAAACACTTGCAGCTCTTTCCTGATGGCCCAAAAACGCTCCAGGACCTTGCCTTTGCTCAGCCATCTGACGTTGTTGTGCAGGAGCAAATCATCAAAAGCTGCATCTACCTCTGTCAGGAATGTGCGCAGCAAGCGGTGCTGCAGTGCAGATGATGCTCTCAAGAAGTTTATGAGTTTCATCATTGTTGTCATGATTTCAGAGTACAATTCTCCAAGACTTGCACAAAGGACAGACTGGTGGATTATGCAGTGGTAAGATATCAGGCCGGGGTGGTGGTCTCTCAGACGCTGAACCGCTCCTTTCTCTCTACCCAACATGGCTGGGGCTCCATCAGTTGCAATTGACACAACTTTCTTCACATCTATCCCTTTTTCATTCAGCATTTCTGATATTACTTTGTAAATATCTTCCCCCCTTGTTTGTCCACTGAGGTTTGCCAGGCCCAACACATCTTCAATAAACTCCCCCTTCGCCTCATGATAATACCTCACAAACACCAACAACTGAGCATTATCAGTGGTGTCAGTGGACTCATCCACTGCTAGGGAAATACACTCTGCGTTTTGTATTCCATCACAAAGCTGTTTGGACAAATCACCAGCCAGTATTTCAGTACGTCTGGTTGCTGTGGAATCTGAGAGTGGAATTTTCTTCATTTTAGCTGTCATTTGCTCTTTTTCTTTTCCTTCGAGCATGGTGTCCATCACTTCAATCAAACATTCCTTAATTATCTCTGCATCAGAAAATGGCTTCTTGTGCTTACCCAAAACCCATGACACTCTGAGTGAGCACTCCGTTGCTTTTTGTTGTTCTGTCATAGATGACACCATTATCTTGGTTGAACCTTCATATGACTTTTTCAGCTTCTTGATTTTTTCTGTTCTTAGCTCTGAATTAGGAGGAAATTCCACTTCAAAAGATTTGTGCTCTGTCAGATAATGGCGTTTAACATTTTCACTTTTCACCAGAGCTACAGTCTTTAAGCATATTAGACACATTGGTTTGTCACTTGGAAGTAGGATGAAGGCATATTTGTCAGTCCATTCTTCTTTGAACCTCCGATTTTCACTGTCCACCTTTCTCTTACTAGCAAACTTAGAACATGCCATTGTGATTCACACTCAAAATTTAGTCTTAACAGTTGATGAAGTGCTGCTGCTACAAGCAAACAAACTCACTGATTGCAAAATTTAAACCTGCTGCGTTCGTTCTGTCGAACTCTCAGTGACCCCCAGCTAACAGCCAATCAGTGCATCGTTCTCATGGAGATGACAGCCCACAATACAAGTGTATATCACACACACACACACACACACACACACACACACAGTCCACATTCAGAGTGCTGCATGCAGTGAATACAACGGACAATTGTGACTCGCGATCGCGGTAACTCGCAGATTAATAGCTCGAAAAAAAATATTGGGGGATTTATTTATTTTTTAAATGTTTTTTTTTTTTTTTTTTTTTTTTAATTTTTTTTTTTTTTTTTCATAATTTTCCCAGGGTCCGCAGAGAGGTGTCCCGCGGTCCGGTCATGGACCGCGGTCCGCCTGTTGAGGACCCATGCACTAGTACCTCAAGGAGGCCTAAACCACTAGTACCTCAAGGAGGTCTAAACCACTAGTACCTCAAGGAGGTCTAAACCACTAGTACCTCAAGGAGGTCTAAACCACTAATACCTCAAGGAGGCCTAAACCACTAGTACCTCAAGGAGGTCTAAACCACTAATACCTCAAGGAGGCCTAAACCACTAATACCTCAAGGAGGTCTAAACCACTAATACCTCAAGGAGGCTTAAACCACTAGTACCTCAAGGAGGTCTAAACCACTAGTACCTCAAGGAGGTCTAAACCGCTAGTACCTCAAGGAGGTCTAAACCACTAGTACCTCAAGGAGGCCTAAACCACTAGTACCTCAAGGAGGTCTAAACCACTAGTACCTCAAGGAGGTCTAAACCACTAGTACCTCAAGGAGGCCTAAACCACTAGTACCTCAAGGAGGTCTAAACCACTAATACCTCAAGGAGGTCTAAACCACTAATACCTCAAGGAGGTCTAAACCACTAGTACCTCAAGGAGGTCTAAACCACTAGTACCTCAAGGAGGTCTAAACCACTAATACCTCAAGGAGGTCTAAACCACTAGTACCTCAAGGAGGTCTAAACCACTAGTACCTCAAGGAGGTCTAAACCACTAGTACCTCAAGGAGGTCTAAACCACTAGTACCTCAAGGAGGCCTAAACCACTAGTACCTCAAGGAGGTCTAAACCACTAGTACCTCAAGGAGGTCTAAACCACTAGTACCTCAAGGAGGTCTAAACCACTAGTACCTCAAGGAGGTCTAAACCACTAGTACCTCAAGGAGGTCTAAACCACTAGTACCTCAAAGAGGTCTAAACCGCTAGTACCTCAAGGAGGTCTAAACCACTAGTACCTCAAGGAGGTCTAAACCACTAGTACCACGGTATCAAGAGCAGAACCACCAGGTTCATCAACAGATTCCACACGGCTGCCGTCAGACTGCTTGACCTACCTGTGGTTTATACGGTCGACACTCGCTGACATTTTGCACCTTAATCCCGCGTACAACTCACTGTCTTTTGTCTTTTCATTGTGTTTTTTTAGCATCTTATCTGCTGCTATGCTCATGCATTTATATCTTATCTCAGGTACCATGTGTAAATATAGCTGACAGTAGCTTGTCCATGTCTTTATCTCCTCTAGACTGGACTCAACCCACTCTTCATTGGGATTCCTGTCAAGAGTATTCAGAATCTGCAATACATCCAGAACAGCGCTGCCAGGATCCTAATGAGAGTCTGTAAGGACGATCATATAACACCTATCCTATACAGTACATGGGCAACTGGCGGCCCGGGGGCCCCCCACCTTCACTTAATGCGGCCCACAGGGTAATATCAGAATACTGATATATTAATGATCTCATCTGTTTACTATTCCAAACATGCAAACATGAAAACATTAATTACTTCAGTCTATATTAGTAGCTTAATGGGATTTTTTTTTTTAAATCGGTCATTTTATGTCCAATGTATTTGTATTTAAGTTCATAAAGTTAACATAAGTATAACTAAATGCATTTGAAATTAAATAGAAATGTTACTTTCAGGATTCCAATTCAAAAACAGCAACAAAAAAAAACAATCACACACACACACACACACACACACACACACACACACACACACACACACACACACACACACACACACACACACACACACACACACACACACACCTGTTCCTCATTGTCTCTAATCAAACCCCCCCACTCTATTAAAGAGCCCATGGTGAATTATGCCCCAAGTCACTACACAATATAGATCATTTGTTTGATTTCTTTGATCAATCTCTTTTCCCCCTGTCTGTCTGTCTGTCTGTCTGTCTGTCTGTCTGTCTGTCTGTCTGTCTGTCTGTCTGTCTGTCTGTCTGTCTGTCTGTCTGTCTGTCTGTCTGTCTGTCTGTCTGTCCGTCCATCTCCACTCTCCTCTCCTCATTTACACTTTAATACAGCTGTGGGCTGATTGGCTGAACTAGTTTTGCTACAGATGTACGTGTCCTGTACTGATTCTTGAAGATTCTTGCAGATCTCTGCCATCTGCTGGTTGCTTTTGGAATCATCCTGTTGGGTTGAGGTATATAGTCTAGCTCGCAAGGTTAGGGTTGAGGGGCTTTGAGGGAAAAAAAATAGCAGATCTACAAGCTCAAAACGCGTCGCAGTGCGATGCTTTTTGAGCTTGTAGATCTGCTATTTTTGCTAATTTTGAATTGGAATTCAAATATTTGTTTTGCTGTTTTTGAATTGGAATCCTGAAAAGTAACATTTGTATTTAATTTCAAATGCATTTAGTTATACTTCTGTTAACTTTATGAACTTAAATACAAATACATTGGACATAAAAAAGACAATAGAATGTTAATACTAGTCATTAAGCAACTAATATAGACTGAAGTCATTAAAGCGGGTCATGTTTACATGTTATGAATCATAACAGCTGAAATCAATAATATATCAATATTCTGATATGAACTAACAGCGTCATGTTTTTTTCATGAGTGGCACAGAGTGCCGCGCTATGAGCTTGTAGATCTGCAATTTTTTTTAAATCGTGAAAATGTTTTAATCTATATATTTGAATATATATATATATTTTTAAAGCGAACATTTGCAACTCAAATCTTTGCTTCTGGGGGTCCCTGGAACAAGACATTTTGAGATGGGGGTCCCTGGAACAAAATCATTTGAGATGGGGTCCCTGGAACAAAATACATATCTAAAAATGTTTTCTAAATCCTAACAGTATGTTGCTATATCAGTGGTGCTCAAACTTTTTCATGTCAAGGACCCCCAAAATTATATGTATTTGGCCGCGGACCCCCATCTCAAAGTGTTTTGTTAAAGGGAGAAGCAAATATTAGAGTTAAAAATGTTTGCTTAAAAAATATACAGTATATATAAATTCAAAGATTTGCACAGATGTTCACGATTAAAAAAAAATAATAGCAGATCTATAAGCTCATAGTGCTATGAGCTTGTATATCTGCAATTTTTGAATAGTCACCTGAACATAATGATTGCTTTTCACACAGTTCGTTGTACAATTACAAAGGCAGAAACGGTGTTTAGTAAAAAAGTACAAAAAGCTTTATTGTAATTCAACAGGATAGTATATCATCAATAATAAAAGTAGCAAAACATTTAATGTACTAAAAACCAATGTAACAAGGCACTTATTAATAAAACCTATCAATGTAACAAGGCACTTAATAATAAAACCTATCAATGTAACAAGGCACTTAATAATAAAACCTATCAATGTAACAAGGCACTTAATAATAAAACCTATCAATGTAACAATGCACTTAAGAATAAAACCTATCAATGTAACAAGGCACTTAATAATAAAACCTATCAATGTAACAAGGCACTTAATAATAAAACCTATCAATGTAACAAGGCACTTAATAATAAAACCTATCAATGTAACAAGGCACTTAATAATAAAACCTATCTACCAGGGCCAGTGCTGGGGGGTAAGGGGGGAGGATGGGCAGGCCGACCGACCCAGAGGAGGCACCCCAATATGTCACAGCAAACAGATTAGGATGATTACACACCAAGGGGGGGGGGGGGGATTACCACAACCCAACTGGGCGGCCGTCACCCGCTCCCACACACCAGGGGTCCCAAGCAACGAGAATAGGTTTAGGAAGTGTCGGGAAAATAGATAAAAATAACTTGTGTACTATTTTAACAGAATGCCGTCTGTAGGCCTAGTCTCACAAAATAAACAAAACCAAGTAAACAATAACACAAAAGCAATAATAACAAAATAAACAACAACACTAAATAAACCAAAGGAATGAACAAGGAGGCTGGCTGTGAGCCGGAGGTTGTGGACAGAGGCGACAGGTAGGAGCACGTCAACCCATGCTCATTGCTCCTACCTTCTATAGCACAGCCACTAAGGAATGGAATAGTCTAACCCCATCCCTCAAAAAATGCAGTTTGCTGGGCTCATTCAAAACAGCCCTAAAAACCCATCTTTCTGGAGGCCGAAAGAGGAGCTAGTACCAGTTTCCCTGTAGACAGACGACCCCCCCCCTCCTCTTTTTGTACATATTTTGTATTTCCTCATGCTTTTTTTGTATATAATTTTTATTTTTCCATGCTTCCCCCCCCCCTTTTTTTTGTACATATATTTTTTAAATGCTTTTTTTTGTACATAGTGGTATTTTTTCTGTATTATCTGTATTTTCATGTTGATTTTTGAACTGTTTGGTTGCTACTATATATGTCTATGAAATTAACTCAAGGACCCCAACGGAAACAAGTCCGCAAGGACTTTTTTGGCCGGACCTTTTAGACAAAAGCATTATAAATGTAACTGTGTTGTTTTACATTCTTTTGCCTAATAAAAATGTCAATCAATCAAAACCTGATCACAGTGCATAAACAGACAAGATGGAGAGAGATTTAATACTGTTGCCAATCAGCCCACTGATGAGTGGGCGGAGGATGGGGCTGTGGGTAGCGTGGGAACCAACGCCCATCCTGCTACATTGGCAACACCACTGCATGGGACTTCTTCTAACCAGGTAGAGGCTTCCAAATTGCACACTGAAATGGGGCTATGGCGCCACCCTCGGATCGGCCGGGAATACCATGTGTACAAAAGGCAACTAAAGCATACTGAATGTAGAATAACAGAACAGAACATGATAAGACTAAGGATCCAGTGTGGTGTGGAGTCAGTAAATCAGTACTGTGTGTAAATGTGTGCATGAGTGGAACATGGTGTAATGCAAGGTGTGTGGATGGAAAGTAAAGTCAAAACCTAAAGTAACAAAGGTTCACGGAGAATGAATGGAGGCTGGTGGAAGACAGCAGAGGTCTGTCCTCTCTGGAACTCTCTCAAGAGTGAATGAACATTGGGCTACTTGCAGGCTCCTGGAGGCACCGGGCCCAGGTGCTCTCCAATGAGCCATTAAGTAGGAATGTAGCCCTGCCCCAACCTAATCACCTAGGAAGATCAGCATTAATAGACAACCCCATGACAACTCTATATAAGGGAGTGGGGCATCACACTTGATATGTAATGCAATTTCAACGTTGAAACTAGAAAAGTGTGCTCCTTCAAGCGCAGGTCTCCACCAGGCTGGGTTGTCTACACGCACATTTTGGAAGGCAGTTATAGACAATTGGAATGGTATATGAGAAATCTGACTGATATATCGTGATAACAGGACTTCAGAGATAATGTGTACCGATATGTGTGAGTTTTGGACAAAAGTTCTAGGAGTAGCAAAACGTGTGTTGTGAAGAAAACGCCGGGCCTATAGACGAATCCACAGACGCGCTGCCTTTAGCTGCCTGTAGGCGGCCATTGCTGCGGTGTCGTGTCCGCGTAGCGTTGACACCGCAGCAATGGCTGTGCACAGGGCAGCGCTCCGTGCATTCGTGTATAGGCTACAGGGAGTTGCGTCATGATCCAAGGAATCCAGCGGGTCAAAAAGATTTTGATTGTGCGACCTACATTTCAACAGTTATAGACCAAAAGGTGAAGAGGCTGTTGTAGCGCCACCATGAGGCAGTTTTGAAAGCTTTGGGGCAGAGGTTTTTCCTTGCTCTACTGGGAGTGTGCGTGCAGAGTTTCCAATGGGCGGATATTAGCTGCTCACAGAATGACTGATGGACGGAGGGACAGGGCGAAAACATAGTTTTCAGCATTCGGCCGTCCGGCCTGGCGGAGATAATAGCTCATAGTTAAAAATAAATCATACATTGGTAGCCTTGAATAGGAATATATATTAGAAAATGCATTTAAGAAACAGTGATTTCTGCTGATTTTGTGTTAGGTATGGAAAAGCTTTTCTGTACACATTTGTAAACAGAGTTATAAAGTCCTAAAGAACCGTATGATCTGAGACATATGTGGCACATATTATGTCCTCAAAGTCCTTCAGATCGGTGGAGGTCCGTTGACGTATCTTAGCGTCCAGTGGAAGCTGGACGCTAAGTGGAGAGCCCATACCAGACAGACCAGTAAAGGTATCACTGTGTCTAGCAGCATAAAACATTTCATCCACCTTGACTCTCTTCTCCTTTTTACGCTCTTTTCCAATATGTTCCGGTTCTCTTCCTCCAACTCTTCTTTCAGTGTTGTCATCTCTCTGTTCTTCTCTTCCTTTAACATCCTGGCTCTCTCCAAATCCTCTTTCAATGTTATCATCTCTCTGTTCTTCTCTTCCTCCAACATCCTGGCTCTCTCCAACTCCTCTTTCAGTGTTGTCATCTCTCTGTTATTCTCTTCCTTTAACATCCTGGCTCTCTCCAACTCTTCTTTCAGTGTTGTCATCTCTCTGATCTTCTCTTCCTCTAACATCCTGGCTCTCTCCAACTCTTCTTTCAGTGTTGTCATCTCTCTGTTCCTCTCTTCCTCTAACATCCTGGCTCTCTCCAACTCTTCTTTCAGTGTTGTCATCTCTCTGATTTTCTCTTCCTCTAACATCCTGGCTCTCTCCAACTCTTCTTTCAGTGTTGTCATCTCTCTGTTCCTCTCTTCCTCTAACATCCTGGCTCTCTCCAACTCTTCTTTCAGTGTTGTCATCTCTCTGATTTTCTCTTCCTCTAACATCCTGGCTCTCTCCAACTCTTCTTTCAGTGTTGTCATCTCTCTGTTCTTCTCTTCCTCTAACATCCTGGCTCTCTCCAACTCTTCTTTCAGTGTTGTCATCTCTCTGTTCTTCTCCTCCTCCAACATCCTGGCTCTCTCTAACTCTTCTTTCAGTGTTGTCATCTCTCTGATCTTCTCTTCCTCTAACATCCTGGCTCTCTCTAACTCTTCTTTCAGTGTTGTCATCTCTCTGTTCTTCTCTTCCTCTAACATCCTGGCTCTCTCCAACTCTTCTTTCAGTGTTGTCATCTCTCTGATCTTCTCTTCCTCCAACATCCTGGCTCTCTCCAACTCTTCTTTCAGTGTTGTCATCTCTCTGTTCTTCTCCTCCTCCAACATCCTGGCTCTCTCTAACTCTTGTCTCTGTGCTGTCATCTCTCTGTTCTTCTCCTCCAGTTGACTCATAAACTCTCTCTGCATCCTTGTTTTTGAGATCATGATGCTCCTTTGGATCTCCATTTCCTGTCTGTGTTTCTTCTCCCTGTCTCTCCTCTCGGTCTCTCTCTTTGCTTTAAACCTCTCCAGCTTTCTCTCCATCTTCTCTCTTCTCTTAACTTCCCCCTTCTGCTGTAGTTCTAGCTTTCTTTTCATCTCTTCATCTCTCTCCTCCCTCAGTTGTTTCTCCAGTTCAGTCGTTCGATGGTCAATCTTCTTGATCCCTCCCTCACACTTTTGGATGGACTGCTCTATCTCCCTCAAAGAGTCCTTACGCTCCTTCTCAAACCTCTCCCTCATCTCCTGCTCTTCCATGTGTCTGTGTCCTCTCTCACTGTCCCTGTGAATCTCTATCTCCATGACCTCTCTGACCTGGGCCTCTGCCTCCAGGTAGATCTTAGTGCTGTAGAAGCTCTCTGTGTTTCCTGCCACCATGCTCTCTATCTGCTCCAGCAGCTGTGAAACCTGACCAGCATGGCTGTTGTCCTTAATGTTGAGGAGGTGACATCTGTTCCCACATTTCTCTACAAGCTGCTGATGTTCCTGACTGCCTGCTTGGAGAAACTCCTCAACTCTTTGGACTTTCATGCTGTCCTCATGGATGAAGATGACAATGCTGTGTCCCCAGCAGCTGTCTCCAAACATCTCTGGTATCTTCTCCATCATCCCTCTCACCTCTTCTTCAGAAAGCTCTGCTGGTAGAACCAGGAGGAAGGCATGGGGACCCGGGGCAATCTCTTCCAGAGAACGTCCACAGAAAACTTCAGTGTCCACCAGCACCAGCTGTCTCCCACAGACCTCCCCCTTTCTCCTCCTACTCCTATGGCTCAGCTCAGAGGAGCTGGTCTCAGCACCAAACACCTCCTTGCCCAGGATGATGTTTCCTGCTGCACTCCTCTCAGCTCCACTCCTCCCCAGTAGCACCAGCCTCAGCTCTGAAACACAATACAATGGAAAAAGTTATAAAACTGGAACACAGATGTACACAATACAGAGCTGGGTCACTTCAGTTAAACCAAGTGATACGTATTACATTAAGGTTTAGTTTATTTAAGGGAGAGTCGCAATATCTAATTCAGCTAGTTTCATCATATGAGCCTTAATACATCTGTAGACAAACCCCACTGCCTCTTAACTCTATTTATCAAGGTTTTATCTTTCTCATTGACTATGCTTAAACATAGCTGAACTAATATGATTCAGACAAGTTCTTACAAACAAACAGTAGTGTCCCAATTTTGCAATGACAGCATGCATAGATAGATAGATAGATGTTTTTCCCAGCGGTGTGGTGATTGATGCTCCCTCACTTCTAAAAAACTAACGGCAGGAATTTGTGCACAATGATCATAGAGAGAAAGAGAGAGAGAGAGAGAGAGAGAGAGAGAGAGAGAGAGAGAGAGAGAGAGAGATTATCACCTGAGGTTAACTTCAGCAGTTCACTGAGGTAAGGGTCCAGCTGATGAATCATGTCAATCATTATTGAACACGGCTTGTCTCCCTTTGTCTTCACCATGTCGATGAGTAGCCGTACTTTGTCTGCCCTGGGGTTTTGTTCTCTGACTGACTGCATTTCTCCATCATTGATCACATTATTCTTCAGAAGATCGTCCAGCAGAGAATTCAAGGTGGCCTCTGAGACTCTTGTAATTAACTCTGTTCTCACACACTTCAACTTCTTCTCTGCTGCTTTGTCTTCCTGGATCTTTATCTCTGTCAGACTAGGTTGAGCTGTGGAAGCACCTTGAAGACAAGATAGAGGATTAATGTAACTATTAGTGGTATAATAATAATAATGATAACGATAATGATAACGATAACAATGATGATAACGATAACGATAACGATAACGATGATAATAATAATAATAATAATAATAATAATAATAATAATAATAATAATAATAATAGATCTAGTGGCCTTCATCATAGCTGTGATGAAGGCCACTAGGCATGTTTGTTGATGTGGCCAGAATTAATTGTTGAAATTGAAACTAGTCCGCTGAGTCCTGAACATTTGTGTACGTGCTACAATGGATATTTAGTGTTGGTCACTGGCCGCGATCCTCCATTCCAGAGCCATGGCCGTTTGAATGTGGCTTGTTTTTTGAAAAACAGTAGGAAAACTACAGAAAAAGTGTTTTGTTTGTTGTGATCACATGATTTCTGGGTGTACTCTTCTTTGTTGGTGCTTGGATCATTCACAGGCTGCAGGCTGGGGGGGCGCTGCTGTCAACCTACTAACCAGCAGCCCCCCCCCACACCACAAAACCTAAAAATCGTCATAAGTCGTCCATGGCAGTGAATGAGTTAATTACTACACAAGTGTACTTACTTACTACACAATGTGTACTTAATACACAATGTGTACTTACTTACTACACATGTGTACTTAATTACAACACAATGCGTACTTGTACTTACTACACATGTGTAGTCCCCGTCACTGCTGACACCTACAGTAAGTCATGTAGGAGTGTGTAGGAGTGTGTATTGCACTTTTACCTTAGCGCTAGGTATACTCTTGGTTGCTTGTTTTTGCAGAAAATGCACTAAAGATGATTGATGGTGATTAGTAGTTTTCGTTCCCTACCTATGTTGAATGCACTTATTGTAAGTCGCTTTGGATAAAAGCGTCTGCTAAATGACTGTAATGTAATGTAATGTAATGTAATGTAGACAACCACAACCTCCTCTGATTCACAGGAAGTCACATTTTCACCTGACAGTGAGGAATTTCAAAGGGAGGATGTAACGCATGTGGAGGAACATGCTATTCTTCAAAGCACATTTCACAAACATGGCCAATTGTGTTTGTTAGAGGTTTGAAACCCCTATTCTCCATGGTGGTGGGAAGGAACTTTACCCCTGCACCACCCAGACACCTTAGAGGGACATCTATGCTCCATCTTCTCATGATTAGTAGCTTGTCACCTGATGTAGAGGTATGTTCATTCTCTAAAATACAATGACCATTTATCAACATGCTAATTAATGTCTAAAACACAGATGCAGAAAATCTCTTTCAACCTACTTACCAGTCTTTTGAGTTGATGCATTACACAGGGTCTGTACTTCAGTCTTCAGATCACATATCTGCTGAACTGCAATGACAGGTTGAACATACAGTATATTAAACACAATTATAAACCATCATCATCTAGACAATGATTCAATTATGCAGTTCTCACCAAGCTGTTTCTATTCTGCAGTTCTCTCTCTTTGCCTCTCATTTGTTGGAATAATGAGAGGCAATTAATTTTGCCTCTCATTATCTCATTATTCTCATGATTCTGTCTTTATCTAACACCTGTTTGTTGTTGAGTTGATTCAATCATTAAATTAAACTTCCTAACTTGTGTATTACATATTCACAGTAGAGGTGGGTAGAGTAGCCAAAAAATGTACACAAGTAAAAGTATTGTTACTTTAAAATATTGACTCAGGTAGAAGTAAAAGTAATCATCCAATATTTAATTGAGTAAGAAAGTATCTACTGAAAATACCACTCAAGTATTGAGTTACTTCATACATCTGATGTGTTTAAATAATCAGAATGCAATTGAAAAGTGATGGGCTTAAAAAAAATTAAAGTGGAAAGTAGAATCTCACCAGCATGACTTTTATCACAGATTACATCATCCCACTCCTTCATCTTCTGCAGCTCTTCATCTTTCTGCTCCAGTTGTCTGCCTTTTTCTGCCACTAGTTTATTCGTTTCCTTCAATAGTTGGTCTTTCTCTTCTAGTGTCTGGTCTCTCTCTATCAATAGTTGGTCTTTCTCTTCTAGTGTCTGGTCTCTCTCTATCAATAGTTGGTCTTTCTCTTCTAGTTTCTTGTTGCTCTCTATCAATAGTTGGTCTTTCTCTTCTAGTTTCTTGTTGCGCTCTGTCAATAGTTGGTCTTTCTCTTCTAGTTTCTTGTTGCTCTCTGTCAATAGTTGGTCTTTCTCTTCTAGTTTCTTGTTGCTCTCTATCAATAGTTGGTCTTTCTCTTCTAGTTTCTTGTTGATCTCTGTCAATAGTTGGTCTTTCTCTTCTAGTTTCTTGTTGCTCTCTGTCAATAGTTGGTCTTTCTCTTCTAGTGTCTGGTCTCTCTCTATCAATAGTTGGTCTTTCTCTTCTAGTTTCTTGTTGCTCTCTGTCAATAGTTGGTCTTTCTCTTCTAGTTTCTTGTTGCTCTCTGTCAATAGTTGGTCTTTCTCTTCTAGTTTCTTGTTGCTCTCTGTCAATAGTTGGTCTTTCTCTTCTAGTTTATTGTTGATCTCTGTCAATAGTTGGTCTTTCTCTTCTAGTTTCTTGTTGCTCTCTGTCAATAGTTGGTCTATCTCTTCTAGTTTCTTGTTGCTCTCTGTCAATAGTTGGTCTTTCTCTTCTAGTTTCTTGTTGCGCTCTGTCAATAGTTGGTCTATCTCTTCTAGTTTCTTGTTGATCTCTGTCAATAGTTGGTCTTTCTCTTCTAGTTTCTTGTTGCGCTCTGTCAATAGTTGGTCTATCTCTTCTAGTTTCTTGTTGCTCTCTGTCAATAGTTGGTCTTTCTCTTCTAGT
Source organism: Gymnoscopelus braueri (assembly GCF_963280865.1). Taxonomy (NCBI): domain Eukaryota; kingdom Metazoa; phylum Chordata; class Actinopteri; order Myctophiformes; family Myctophidae; genus Gymnoscopelus; species Gymnoscopelus braueri. Next base: position 51,026,611 of record NC_137620.1, on the reverse strand, counting down.
TTCTTGTTGCTCTCTGTCAATGGTTGGTCTTTCTCTTCTAGTTTCTTGTTGCGCTCTGTCAATAGTTGGTCTTTCTCTTCTAGTTTCTTGTTGCTCTCTGTCAATAGTTGGTCTTTCTCTTCTAGTTTCTTGTTGCTCTCTGTCAATAGTTGGTCTTTCTCTTCTAGTTTCTTGTTGCTCTCTGTCAATAGTTGGTCTTTCTCTTCTAGTTTCTTGTTGCTCTCTGTCAATAGTTGGTCTTTCTCTTCTAGTTTATTGTTGCTCTCTGTCAATAGTTGGTCTTTCTCTTCTAGTTTCTTGTTGCTCTCTGTCAATAGTTGGTCTTTCTCTTCTAGTTTCTTGTTGCTCTCTGTCAATAGTTGGTCTTTCTCTTCTAGTTTCTTGTTGCGCTCTGTCAATAGTTGGTCTTTCTCTTCTAGTTTCTTGTTGCTCTCTGTCAATAGTTGGTCTTTCTCTTCTAGTTTCTTGTTGCGCTCTATTGATTGATTGAAATTTGTATTAGGCAAAAGAATGTAAAACAACTTTTATAATACTTTTGTCTAAAAGGTCCGACCAAAAAAGTCCTTGCGGACTTGTTTCCGTTGGGGTCCTTGACTTAATTTCATATAGTAGCAACCAAACAGTTAAAAAATCAACATAAAAATACAGAGAAAAAATACCACTATGTACAAAAAAATAAATAATAATAAAAGCGTGAAAAATAAAAGATATATACAAAAAAAAGGGGAGGGGGGTCGTCTGTCTACAGGGAAACTGGTACTAGCTCCTCCTTTGGCCTCCATAAATCAATAATTTCAAATATGTAAAAAAATTACAGCCACACTACAATAGAGCAACAGAAGCATGTTGTGATCTTTTTTATTTTGTAATTTTTGTTTTTAATCGAAGCACATTTCAATTAAATATGTGTTAATCGTGGCCGCTTGTAAAAGAAGCCTAACGCACGCATCTCAGGTAGCACCACGGGGTATACAACCACACACACACACACACACACACACACACACACACACACACACACACACACACACACACACACACACACACACACACACACACACACACACACACACACACACACACACACACACACACTCTGCTAAATATCTGCTATAGCTTGTAAGTACAGGGGGAAAGGGGGAAATGTTGTAGGTATATTACTACTCTTACAGTCTTATAAACACAATACTGAATCTGGAGTCAGTCTACTAATGTTCACATTGATATCATTATCAGATACATAGATTGATGACTTATCAAATATAGATTTGAAAGGAATAATGGTGAATAAATGAGTTGATTACTTACGTTGTCTGATCACCATGTATAGCCCAGTCAGGATGATGATAAACACTGCAATAATACTAATCCCTGCATACACATGAAATAGCAAAACAAAACATCACTTTAGATATTAATTTTAATGTTTTTTTTGTGATTTCGAATGTGCAAAGAAAAAATCTGTTTTATTAACATATTCGAAATAAACACGACTAAACTAAAATTGTACGTGTCTAGAAGAAGACCCTAACCCTTGCTCTTCTTTATATATATATCTTATATATTTTATCATTATGCTATATTTTTCATTGTATATTCTTAGTATTGTTCTTTTTTTTCTTCTTTATATATTATTACGTTAAATTAGCACAAATTTGCTGAACTTTGCGCATTTATAGTAGGATTTATATTAGGATTTATAGTAGGATTGTTAAACAAGAATGGGAAATAGCACATTCTGCATAACGAGTAGTTTCATCACCGTATAGGCCCCTGGGCCTTTCAGTATTGAATTAATAACAGAAATGTGTTATAATTAATTGATATATTAATAATGATTTATTATCACTAGCACAAAAATTGGTACAGTACCCCCACCCCCTGAATAATTGCTAAAAACACAATACAATAAAACACAATTAATAATAATACTAATAAATCATAATCATAATCATAATCATAATCATAATCATAATCATAATAAATAAATAAAGTCATGCCAGAGGGTTAATGAAAAGAATATTGTCATGTTATTTTATTGCTGTTTTTCCACCCAGTGGTGTAAAGTAAGTAATCATCTCCTGTTCACCATCTCGTTGCTTCAGTTGAACTGTGAGCTTCTCTAGTTGGTTGTCTTTCTCTCCTAGTTTCTTGTCTCTCTCTGTCAGTCTCTGGTTGATCATCTTCAGTTCATCATCTCGTTGCTTCAGTTGAACTGTGAGCTTCTCTAGTTGGTTGTCTTTCTCTCCTAGTAGACAGACAGACAGACAGACAGACAGACAGACAGACAGACAGACAGACAGACAGACAGACAGACAATCTCTATTATGACAACTGGAATTGGAGATAGGACCTTATACCTCTCTCCTTTTATGTAAATAATTTCACAAATGCCTGTTGTGTCATTTGCAGATTTAGCTTAATTAGAAAGAACAGCAGAAAAGCAAGAAAAGCAAGAAAGCAGGAATGTGTTCTTTAAGTTGGTGTACATAGTACTAATCCTGTGTGAATAGAGCCAGTACCGCGGGAAGTAGGGGTGCTGGGGGTTATTTATTTTTGATAATAAATCGGTAAAATCAGGCAAAAATAAGAATTAAATAACATAACTCTAACCTAACCCTAATACTAACCCTAAAACCAAAATAAATAAACCAAAAACTGCGCGGCACGCGTGCATGAGGTGCGCATACCGCACCCCTAACCTAAAAGGTCTTCCCGCGGCTATGAATAGAGCTTTACACCAAGAAGGGAAAAAGGGGACGGGGGGACGGGGGCATCTGGGTGTCAGAGAGAAAAAGTCCCTGTCCATCAATATGGAGACTAGGCCTCATTCACACCCAAAGTTCGCTTAAAAGGTGCGGATCAGGGACCAAATGTTTAGATTGTTGCATTTAGCATTTTGTCTGGTTAGCGTTCACACTGGACTCGTAGTAGCAGTAGGCTAACGTGAGGCTACGTCCAGCTGGTGACTCGGGAGTCGGGACAGAGAAAATGTCAGGAGTTTGGAAGTATTATAAAGTTGAAAGTGAAGGCAGTCCAGCAGCCAGATGCAATGTTTGCAAGGCAGACGTTCCGCATGGTGGAAAGAACAGAGCTACGTTCAACACGACCAATCTAACACGCCATCCGAGAAACAAACACAAACAACAACACGACGAGTACACAGCGGCCACTCAGGTAACGGCACTGAAACAGCCGACACTTTCAGAGACTTTTAAAAGGAAAGAGGAAATGCCCCAGGACAGTGAAAAGGCCAAAAAGATAACAGCCAAGATAGCTGAATTCATCGCGCTTGATGACCAGCCGTTATCTGTGGTGGCGAACGTGGGGTTTCGGGGTCTCATGGAGCACTTGGAGCCACGTTATGAATTTTGTTCTCGTCACTACTTTACAGAGAAAGCTCTGCCTGCCCTTCACAACAAGCTTCGAGGCCACCTGCAAGCCCTGTTAACAGACGTGCCTGCATTTGGATTTACCACAGACATATGGAGTTCTTCTGTGTCCAATGTCACTCCTTAGTTTCACTGCACAGTGGATCGACTCCGAGTTTAATTTACAACATGCGACCTTGCATGCCCAGAACTTCCGAGGATCTCACACGGCAGATCGTGTCAGAGAGGCGATCGAGGGGATGCTTAACCGCTGGGGAATAGATAAGTCACGGGTCCATGTAATTAAAAGATTTGATATTATTATAATGTTTTAGCGACAGCAGCTGAAGTCCTTGTGATGTCTGTCTGTCTATCAGTCTGTCTGTCTGTCTGTCTGTCTGTCTGTCTGTCTATCTGTCTGTCTGTCTATCAGTCCCTCCTGGTACACACAACACCACTGACCACTTTCTTAAAGGGATAGTTCACCCAAACATGGATATTCTTTTGTTTTAGTCTCATTCCTAAGCCAATAATTTGATGACCAGCGGACCGGTAGGCAGCGGTTCCTGTAGGAGACACAAAGGAGACTCTTTGTGTCTCCTACCGGAACCGCTGCCGGTCATCAAATCATTGTCTTAGGAATGAGACAAAAACTAAAACATATCCATGAAGTCTCCATGGGGTGACTAATCCATAGGAAAAAAGGTCATTTTGGGGTGAACTGTCCCTTTAACACGCTGAGGAAGGCTTCACACCAAAAAACTATTAATTAAAAACTACCAGAAGGTTGTTTTTCTAACTGACAGTCTTGACTTAAGGGGCCAGATGGTTGAGGGAGCGTTTTCTTCCTTTATCATATTATTACGTTAAATTAGCAGCCACAGTTTTGTGGAATTTTGCACATTTATAGTAGGATTTACAGTAGGATTTATAGTAGGATTGTTAAACAAGAATAGGAAATAGCGCATTCTGCATAACGAGTAGTTTTATCACTGTATAGGCCCCTGGGCCTTTCAGTATTGAATTAATAACAGTAATGTGTTATAATTAATTGATATATTAATAATGATTTATTATCACTAGCACAAAAATTGGTACAGTACCCCCACCCCCTAAATAATTGCTAAAAACACAATACAATAAAACACAATTAATAATAATAATAAATCATAATCATAATCATAATCATAATAAATAAATAAAGTCATGCTAGAGGGTTAATGAAAAGAATATTGTCATGTTATTTTATTGCTGTTTTTCCACCCAGTGGTGTAAAGTAAGTAATCATCTCCTGTTCACCATCTCGTTGCTTCAGTTGAACTGTGAGCTTCTCTAGTTGGTTGTCTTTCTCTCCTAGTTTCTTGTCTCTCTCTGTCAGTCTCTGGTTGATCATCTTCAGTTCATCATCTCGTTGCTTCAGTTGAACTGTGAGCTTCTCTAGTTGGTTGTCTTTCTCTCCTAGTAGACAGACAGACAGACAGACAGACAGACAGACAGACAGACAGACAGACAGACAGACAATCTCTATTATGACAACTGGAATTGGAGATAGGACCTTATACCTCTCTCATTTTATGTAAATAATTTCACAAATGCCCGTTGTGTCATTTGCAGATTTAGCTTAATTAGAAAGAACAGCAGAAAAGCAAGAAAAGCAAGAAAGCAGGAATGTGTTCTTTAAGTTGGTGTACATAGTACTAATCCTGTGTGAATAGAGCCAGTACCGCGGGAAGTAGGGGTGCTGGGGGTTATTTATTTTTTATAATAAATCGGTAAAATTTGGCAAAAATAAGAATTAAATAACATAACTCTAACCTAACCCTAATACTAACCCTAAAACCGAAATAAATAAACCAAAAACTCCGCGGCTATGAATAGAGCTTTACACCAAGAAGGGAAAAAGGGGACGGGGGGACGGGGGCATCTGGGTGTCAGAGAGAAAAAGTCCCTGTCCATCAATATGGAGACTAGGCCTCATTCACACCCAAAGTTCGCTTAAAAGGTGCGGATCAGGGACCAAATGTTTAGATTGTTGCATTTAGCATTTTGTCTGGTTAGCGTTCACACAGGACTCGTAGTAGCAGTAGGCTAACGTGAGGCTACGTCCAGCTGGTGACTCGGGAGTCGGGACAGAGAAAATGTCAGGAGTTTGGAAGTATTATGAAGTTGAAAGTGAAGGCAGTCCAGCAGCCAGATGCAAGGTTTGCAAGGCAGACGTTCCGCGTGGTGGAAAGAACAGAGCTACGTTCAACACGACCAATCTAACACGCCATCTGAGAAACAAACACAAACAACAACACGACGAGTACACAGCGGCCACTCAGGTAACGGCACTGAAACAGCCGACACTTTCAGAGACTTTTAAAAGGAAAGAGGAAATGCCCCAGGACAGTGAAAAGGCCAAAAAGATAACAGCCAAGATAGCTGAATTCATCGCGCTTGATGACCAGCCGTTATCTGTGGTGGCGAACGTGGGGTTTCGGGGTCTCATGGAGCACTTGGAGCCACGTTATGAACTGCCTTCTCGTCACTACTTTACAGAGAAAGCTCTGCCTGCCCTTCACAACAAGCTTCGAGGCCACCTGCAAGCCCTGTTAACAGACGTTCCTGCATTTGGATTTACCACAGACATATGGAGTTCTTCTGTGTCCAATGTCACTCCTTAGCTTCACTGTACAGTGGATCGACTCCGAGTTTAATTTACAACATGCGACCTTGCATACCCAGAACTTCCGAGGATCTCACACGGCAGATCGTGTCAGAGAGGCGATCGAGGGGATGCTTAACAGTTGGGGAATAGATAAGTCACGGGTCCATGTAATTAAAAGATTTGATATTATTACAATGTTTTAGCGACAGCAGCTGAAGTCCTTGTGATGTCTGTCTGTCTGTCTGTCTGTCTGTCTGTCTGTCTGTCTGTCTGTCTGTCTGTCTGTCTGTCTGTCTATCTGTCTGTCTGTCTATCAGTCCCTCCTGGTACACACAACACCACTGACCACTTTCTTAAAGGGATAGTTCACCCAAAAATGGATATTCTTTTGTTTTAGTCTCATTCCTAAGCCAATAATTTGATGACCAGCGGACCGGTAGGCAGTGGTTCCTGTAGGAGACACAAAGGAGACTCTTTGTGTCTCCTACCGGAACCGCTGCTGGTCATCAAATCATTGTCTTAGGAATGAGACAAAAACTAAAACATATCCATGAAGTCTCCATGGGGTGACTAATCCATAGGAAAAAAGGTCATTTTGGGGTGAACTGTCCCTTTAACATGCTGAGGAAGGCTTGACACCAAAAAACTATTAATTAAAAACTACCAGAAGGTTTGTGGAATTTTGCACATTTATAGTAGGATTTACAGTATGATTTATAGTAGGATTGTTAAACAAGAATAGGAAATAGCGCATTCTGCATAACGAGTAGTTTTATCACTGTATAGTGCCCCTGGGCCTTTCAATATTTAAATAATAACAGTAAATGTGTTATAATTAATTGATATATTAATATTGATATATTATCACTACCACAAAAATGGGTAATTACCCCCCAACCCTAAACAATTATACAAATAAAATACAATAAAACACAATTCATAATAATATAATCATAATAATCATAATATATACACAAATAAAGTCATGCCAGAGGGTTAATGAAAAACATATTGTCATGTTCTTTTATTGTTGTTTTTCTATCCATATTTTGAACAGTAAATCTTACCAACAAGGAGATGGATCTCACTGCTTCTGGCACCGCCTCCGTTCAGGTCTGGAACAGAACACTTGTACATCCCCTGATCTGAGAGCTTCACCCAGGACAGCTTCAGTGAGATGTTACCATGAGAGAACTCATCATTAAACAGGGACGTCCTCTGTTTGTATGACGGGTTGTGACCCCTAGCATTATAATCGAATCGATAATAGTGTGTGTACACGTATGATATCTCCAGGTCAGGTCTGGTCCACTGCACCATCTCCTCCTCCACGTTGAGAGGAGGTTCAATGTGACAAGGAAGGATGACATCATCTCCCACCATGGCCTTCACAGGCTGAGATGAACCAATCACCTGATGTCCTTAAAACAAAACAAAAAGGATTTAGTGTAGAGATGTTAATGTTTAATGTTTATTTATTATTTAGATAGATGTATGTTGTTCACTTATCAACATACTGTATTAACATGTTATTAAGATAGAATGTTATTTAGACCACTTGTTCTCCAACACCCCCCCCCCCCGCCCCCACCACCACCAAATTAAAAATGACGTTACATTTCTGCTCTGAAAATGTGTTGCTTTTATAATATATTAAACATCTTATTCAATAACGAATAAAAACATTTCTGTACTGTTAGAATGTGATTATTAATCTACTTCCCAGGGATAGAAAATACATGAAAGAAAACAATCCTGTGATGATTATAAGTATAATTTTATAACTTTAAAATAGTCCAGGGATGTCATTGTTTTATTATTTACTGTAAAACAACATCTACAATTATGAACTGGAACTTCAAAGACGAATTTAGTCTCCTTATTGATCACACACATCAATCAAAAGGTATTAATTAGGTGCAGGAAGCTACAATACCAACAATCATTCATACAGTAACAATCATTTGTATGAACTGTTCCAATGTAAAATACAGAAGAACATTATGGACTGTGTTTATGAATCCATGTCTAGTCAGTCACAATGCTTGTAGGTCTATAAGTATCATATATAAGTATAGTTTTAAGCCTTTAATTTATGTGTTTCTATTTTTATTATGATCCAGTAGCACAAGTTACCTACTTTAAATTCCATGAACAGATTTAGGGGGGGGGGGGTAAAAGGTGATAGCCGTTGTTGAATTAATAACAGCTATCAGGAAGAACTGGTTTATTATTATTGATATGTTATCAGGAACTCCTACACTACCACAACATTGGTACAATATGTTCTCACACAAATAAAAGGTCATGCCATACAGGGTTAATAAAAACTATTTAGTCATGCTCTTTTATTGTTGTTTTTTTCATCCATGTTTTGAACAGTAAATCTTACCAACAAGGAGCTGGATCTCCTGGCTGTAATGGGGGTTCAGGTCTGGAACATAACACCTGTATCTTCCCTGATCTAAGAGCTCCACCCTGGTCAGCTTCAGTGAGATGTTACCATGAGACAACTGATCATCAAACAGAGACGTCCTCTGTTTGTATGACGGGTTCTGACCCTCAGAATTCACACGTCCATCTTGGAGAAGGTGCACGTATGATGACAACCCCAGGTCAGCTCTGTGCCACCACACCTTCTTCTTCTCCATGTTGAGAGGAGGTTCAGTGTGACAAGGAAGGATGACATCATCTCCCACCATGGCCCTCACAGGCTGAGATGAACCAATCACCTGATGTCCTTAAAACAAAACAAAAAGCATTTAGTGTTGTGATATTAATGTGAAATGTTTCATTTATATTCAGATAGATGTATGTTGTTCAGCAACCCCCCCCCCCCCCCCAAATCACATTGAAAATAGACGATCTACAAGCTCATCATGTTATTTTGCCCCCGATCCAATTCCGATAATTACATTGATACTTAGTATTAGATAGTATCTGCAGCACAAAATAACCAAACAAAATATTACATTTAAATATCCCGTCTTGAACAAACTAAAAGATGTCTTTAAAATAAAACCACAGGAATTCCAAAGCAACAAAAGAACCACTGACCAGCCAAGTTGGTCAGTGGTTCTCAAGCTGCGGGTCAGGACCCCCAGGGGGGTCCCCACATGATTTTGGGGGGGTCCCCAGATGACAGTGAAGTTGACATGCTTGTAGGTTTATAGTATCATATATAAGTATAGTTTTAAGCCTTTTAAGACATAAATACGTTGTACGTTTCAACTAGTAGTTCCAGTAGAAGAATTGACCTACTTTAAATTCCATGAACAGATTTATCATTGATAAATATAATGTAATGATGCTGAACTGAATCCAAAGCATTAGGACACTTTAGGACACTGACTGATTGTATAGATAAGAGTAAGACATTATTATTACAAAGTATAGCTGTCACACTTTTATGTCCCATATCTCTATGGAGCTACACAACGTTGTGACGTCACCGTCTATGTCAATCCATGCTGTAGGACAGTGGTTCTCAACCTTTTCAGGCCGTGATCTGGGGACCCCCTAAAATAATCATATTTGACCTGGGGACCCCCAAAATAATCATATTTGACCTGTGGACCCCCCAAAATAATCATATTTGACCTGGGGACCCCCAAAATAATCATATTTGACCTGGGGACCCCCCAAAATAATCATATTTGACCTGTGGACCCCCCAAAATAATCATATTTGAACTGTGGACCCCCCAAAATAATCATTTTTGAACTGTGGACCCCCCAAAATAATCATATTTGAACTGTGGACCCCCAAAATAATCATATTTGAACTGTGGACCCCCCAAAATAATCATATTTGAACTGTGAACCCCCAAAATAATCATATTTGAACTGTGAACCCCCAAAATAATCATATTTGAACTGTGGACCCCCCAAAATAATCATATTTGAACTGTGAACCCCCAAAATAATCATATTTGAACTGTGGACCCCCCAAAATAATCATATTTGAACTGTGAACCCCCAAAATAATCATATTTGAACTGTGAACCCCCTAAATAATCATATTTGAACTGTGAACCCCCAAAATAATCATAATTGAACTGTGGACCCCCCAAAATAATCATATTTGAACTGTGAACCCCCAAAATAATCATATTTGAACTGTGAACCCCCAAAATAATCATATTTGAACTGTGAACCCCCAAAATAATCATAATTGAACCGTGGACCCCCCAAAATAATCATATTTGAACTGTGAACCCCCAAAATAATCATATTTGAACTGTGAACCCCCAAAATAATCATATTTAAACTGTGGACCCCCCCCCCCCCCCCCAAATAATCATATTTGAACTGTGGACCCCCCAAAATAATCATAATTTGAACAAAATAATCATATTTGAACTGTGGACCCCCCAAAAAATCATATTTGAACTGTGGACCTCCAGAATAATCATATTTGAACTGTGGACCCCCTAAACTAATCATATTTAGTTTATTATATATATATAGATTAGATTAAAAAAAAACGGCAGCCTTATGTCTATTTTACATCACCTCATTGTAATAAAAAACAAATGACTAATGTTATACCTCTTGTCAACCAGTAGGTGGTAGGAAAGCACCTCTAACCATCTCCACCCTACAAATTGGTCAAGGGTTTCATTCCTTCATCTCTTTAATGGGTTGACATCATTAGACTTTAATAGACTTGTAATATTTGGCATCAGTAATGGGCAAAATTTACTTGAGTAAAAGTACAATAGTATTGATATAAAAATGTACTTAAAGTACCAAACGTAGAAAGTACTCATTATGCACAATTATCAAAGTTTTCAAAATGTATAAAATGTATTACAAATCTTTTGAAAATAGCAGATCTACAAGCTCACAATGGCATTGTGAGGTTGTAGATCTGCTATTTTCAAATGACCAAAATGCATAAAGGGCCGAAGTGGTTAATCTATTTTTTGTAATATATATCATTTGTACACACATCCAAATTGCTGGGTACCGGGTACCCATACAAATGAAAGAATGGAAACGGAATAAGGCTAAAATGTAACCAAATGGACTCGTCAGAGTGTAAAGGGGTTCTAGGCAACTTCAGAGATCAAAAAAAGAAAAGAAATGTTGTCAAACTGTTAGTACCGTTGACTGACAACCCCTTCAGCCAATCAGCAGTTCGTTCCCCTTCAGCCAATCAGCAGCTCGTTTTCCCCCACCACCAGCCAATAGAGTGTCGCAGTTCCCGCCCACTTCCTGTTTTTTTTGGTGCCGGAAGAAAAAACTCAATGCATTTTTCCATTGACATTTCCAAAAATATTTATATCTATTAATTTAAGCCTCGAATCAAGCCATCATGACATGACATGAATCATGACCATAAAACGTTTGATTCTGTGATTATTATTTTTTTGAAAACGGCAAAACAAAGGGTATTTATTAAATATAGTATATCATATAATTAAATATAAAATAAAAAAAAATCACAGAAAAAAACGTTTTATGGTCATGATTCATGTCATCTCGTGATGGCTTGATTCGAGGCTTAAATTAATAGATATAAATATTTTTGGAAATGTCAATGGAAAAATGCATTGAGTTTTTTCTTCCGGCACCAAAAAAAACAGGAAGTGGGCGGGAACTGCGACGCTCTATATGATGCAAGGGGACTTTAGAAGGGGCTATGCCGAAAATAGGTTGCTTTATTAATCGGATACATACATGTCACTGCCCGCACCTGCCGGTTCTCTGAATTTTTATTTTTAAATAGGCTCTGTCATGATTAATTGACCACATAGATGAAGTTAAACAACTAAATTCCATCCAAACGATATCTTAAAAGTAAATTCCGTGCCTCAAAAAATAAGTTTGAGAGCGTTTTAAAGTTTTAAAACCAAAACCAAAAACAGAAAAAATGTCCGCCTGTTCCATTTTTGTCGGCTGCACTCGGTTCCACTCAATTCAGTTCACACGGACACGCACACACGCACATGCACTTCATTTCATTTACGTCCCGGACACCTGGATGTCAAAACAGAAATAGTAGGGAAAATATGAATTTCAGAAAGAGGACTGTGTTTCAATGTTGGAAAACAGCCCAGCATCATTATATAGTGGCTGATAGAGGGGGAAAAATGCTAAATATATACATAAATATTTTTAAAATTTAGGCTTCAAGTTACCTAGAATCCCTTTAAGGGAAATTCAAGCTTTACACTTTATAGTGAAAGTTTGAAGAACTACATGTAACATTGGATTGCATTTCAAGCACCGGTTCCCCGCAGGGCTGTGTCCTGTCTCCCCTTCTGTTTTCCCTCTACACCAACTGCTGCACCTCCAGCCACCAGTCGGTCAAGCTCCTTAAGTTCGCGGACGATACCACCCTGGTAGGCCTCATCTCCAGGGGGGATGAATCTGCTTACAGGAGTGAGATCGACTTGGTGGTCTCCTGGTGCAGCCGGAATAACTTGGAGCTAAATGCTCTTAAGACGGTGGAGCTGATCGTGGACTTCAGGAGGAACCCGCCCCCTCCGTCTCCAATCATACTGGGAGGCACTCCAGTCGCCACAGTGGAGTCATGCCGCTTCCTTGGGGTGACAGTCTCTCGGGACCTGAAGTGGGGGCACAACATCGACGCCCTCACTAAAAAAGCCCAGAAAAGACTGTTTTTCCTGAGGCAGCTCAGGAAACTCCACTTCCCAAGGTCCATGCTGGTGAACTTTTATACAGCCATCATCGAGTCCATTGTCACCTTCGCCATCATCATCTGGTTCCCCGCTGCAGCGGCCAAGGACAAGGCCAAGCTGCAGCGGGTGATACGCTCGGCGGAGAGGGTGATTGGCTGCCCTTTGCCCCCCCTGGAGGCCCTGTTTAAAAGTAGGGCTTTGGGGAGGGCCAGGAAGATCATGGCTGACCCCACACACCCAGGACATGGTCTCTTTGCCCCGCTCCCCTCAGGCAGGAGGTTGCGGTCACCAAAGACTGTGAAGGCACGACACTTACACAGCTTTTTCCCCACGGCCATCCGGCTACTGAATGCTGCTGGTCCCCCCCCCCCCCCCCCTGACCTTACCTGACCTCAGAGACTGTCCTAACTGAACACTTGATCTTTTTGGCACTTTTTGGCACTTCTCATATTTATTTTTATTTATTACTTGTTGTTGCACTATGATGTGGTTTGCACTGTCTTGTCCTGTCTTGCACCAGTCCTGTTGGAAACTGCGCTCCACTGCATCAAACCAAATTCCTAACATGTCTACATGTCATGGCAATAAAGTCTTCTGATTCTGATTCTGATTCTGAATAAACAGTTAGTAATGAAATCAAAATAAATTGTGAACATATTAGATTATTTCACGGGTTCAAAATGATCCAAACCCTAATGGAACCTGAAATTGGTTCCGAGATCCTGGTCAAATTTATTTCACTACAAGTAAAAGTGGCTCAGTCAAAATGTTACTCAAGTAAGAGTAAAAAAGTAGTTGCTTTTAAATATACTTAAGTATTCAAAAGTACATGCTTTTAAAATGCTTTTCTTGGCATAGAGCTTGAGGCTGATCTTCCTGCACTCTGTTTCTACTGCCAGTATTTCCCTTACATTCTCTGCTGTGTCTGAGAGTCACTAGCACTATGTGTGCATAGTCCATGTCAGTAATCATGATGGGAGTTACTAGCTTAGTCTTCCTCTGGACCAGCGTGAACCTCAGTGCCTCAAAAGATGATTATTTTCTCATAACAGGAGTCACACATGAGTGACACATCGCTGACAAAGCTGCACTCAGATCACATTAATTGCCAGTTCTTAATGTACTTTGGTGATAAAGAACATCTATTTGGTACAAATTCTCAGATCCAGGGCCATCAACTGTGACCTTTTTGACAAGATACAATAATATTCAGCTTCAAAGATTAGGACATGGAGCTAACTTTAAACTGAGGCCATCTGTTCTAAAAAATAAATACAAAATTAAATGCATAGAGTAACTGATGAAGGGCGTTTTGATTACAGTGACTGTATGCTCGCTGCAGCAGCAGCGAGCACACTATTAATATCTTCACTATTTATTTATTCTCCCCCAAAAGTATGGCACCTTAGGGCCAAATTCTGGGCCCTGGGGAAGGGAAATTCTGTGGGCCCCCACCAAATTTAGGTTTTTTTTGGCGGATTTTGTTCGTTTATTTTCGTTTTCTGGTTACTTTATTTCTGGGTTAGGGATAGGTTATGCTATTTAATTCCTATTTTTGCCAGATTTTACTGATTTATTATCAAAAAGAATATTTTTTTTTAACATTTATTTATTTTATTTTTCAGTCCTCACACAATTGTGTCCTCTCTCCAAATAACTAAATTGTGCACACGTAACTACATTTGTATCCTCCTTTCTCAACATACTGTAATAGCCTACATTTACTATGGTTAAATGAGGTTTGTTTGGAGTAACTACTTTTTATCATTTATAAAGTATTTATCATTCCCAGGGCATAAGAAAAGAAAACCATACATTGACAAAGGGCTTAGATCTTATAATGTATAATAAAGGACAACTGAACAAGACTTCAAGAGACATTTTTTTACAAGCTCAAACAAGAGTACAAAAATACTCCCTGTGGTTGTTTCTGAAACTGAGGAGGGCCATGTGTTTCATAATGCTTAGGTTGTTGTTGTTTTTTATTTTTATTTATGTTGATAGCAATGTCACATGACATATGAAATATGACCTATTTTATACTGTTCTGTTTTAATGTTTGTTTTACCCTCTATTATTATTATACAAATATTCTTTCACCCACTCTTTTACAACTGTAAACAAACATGTGTTACAATTTGACAAATAAGGTGAGCATGAATTTGACTGCCTTCTTACAAAAGTATTGGCATCAAAATATACTAAAGTACCAAAAGTAAAAGTACTCATTGTGCAGAATGTAGTGGAGTAGAAGTAATAGTAGCCTACTGAAAATTGGAAATACAACATTTTACTTAAGTACAGTACTTGAGTAAATGTACTTAGTTACTTTCCACCACTGCCAAAAAGTAGCAGATCTACAAGCTCACAACGCATCACATCAAGCACCACATGTTGTGAGCTTGTAGATCGGCTATTTTCAGTGTGCACCGCCGTCATGCGACGACGTATAAATCTGGCTTTAGTTGTGTTGTTCACTCAGTCACTGCTCACCTGTCTTTTGGAAGAAATTCAGATTAGTAAGGAACGAGTTTCCCCTTACTCTGGTTTCTTTCTCTTTCTATTTTTTCTTTTCTTTTCTGAGACCCAGATTTTCCTTTGTTGGATCATGGAGCCACTATTTACTTGATGTATTTATTTGCATCTACTGTGCTGTAGTCATCAGTTGTCACTGACTTCAGTGTGTTTTGAGCATAGAGGTATAATATAACCCAAGGCCCCCTACCCCCCCCCCCCCCCTCCTTCATTTTCCTCTTTTATATATATATATTTTTTCTCTCTTCATACCAGTAACCTGAAAGCTGATTGTATGACATTCTGTATAGTAGTGTGTATATCTGCCTGCCTCTTATATTTCATCATGATTTGTGTGCATGGGGTTCTCATCTTAAACAAGCTTATAGTGCTTAATGAGGGTTTCCAGTTTAGTAGACCTTGTATTGTGAATTTGTACTTCCATGTACTGTTATGTACTGTCATGTACTATTCTCATGTCTTTCTAAATAAACTACATCAATCAATCAATCAATCAATCCCCCAGAGTTGCTGAGAAACATTGAAGCTGCCACCCCAGTGGCCAAAGCTGGAACTGCAGGCGGGGAGAAATACATGCACGCGCAAAACATACTGAGAGATATTTATATTTATACATGTAAATATGTAAACATATTATACATACATACATATGCATTTGCATATAAATATGCATCTCGAGTGTATTTAATAAATATCTCGCGTTTTGAGCTGTGCTGCTTGCGCAGCTGACAGACATTAGCTGATTGCGAGTCAGCAGCTGGCTTTCAGCCAATGAAAAGACTGCTTTCCATTACGTGTTCAGTGATCATATCAGTCTAGACACACCTACTGCATCCGGTAAGTTCACACACACACACACACACACACACACACACACACATATACATGCAAACACACTGATCGTTTCCGTATCCTTTCTAGACCGGAAGTACAAACTGCAAAGCAAATTGATCTCATCCACGCGTAGTTAACAGCGGACGAAACCTTTTTTGTCTTGAGAGGGGCCACAGAGAGGCAGAGGCAGAGAGAGAGCCTCAATCATTATTTTTATACAACAGTTGCTAAAAAAAATATTCAGGTAATTTTAATTTAGTTATGACCCAAATGAAAATCATGATAACAAAATTAAAGATTTTTTTTTGGGGGGGGGGCTTTTCGACCCACCCCCTCCTTGGGCCCTAGTAACTCTGCCCCACCCCCACCATACACCCCCAGTGTGACGCCCCACCTAACTACTCCCACATTAGTCCAGGCATTTTAGGTCAAAATGGGGGTCAACCTCCCACTAATTGCAACAAAACCAAACTCAGCGGATTTTGTATCCTCAATATGTCCTGAATCACAGAAAAAAAGTCGCAAGGAATCGTATGAAGGGAAAGTTTTGAAAATGACCTGTAAGTATAACGCTTTTTGGCCCTTTCTGCTAGATTTGACTATGCTGTATTTGTTCTTTGTAGCAAAACAAGGATACAGAATATCAGTGACAAGAATTTATTATGATCACATAATCACACAACTGATCAAGTACTGATCAAACAACTCAATTAAATTATGCGCACACAATATAGGCCCTATTGTCTAGGCTCTTTTCGTTCAGTTTCGTTCCCATCAAGTGGATTTAAATCATCTCTGCTTCTTAAAAAATATCTATTGGTAGTAAGTAAGAAACAAAGGTTTCGCCATCTGTTTTGGCGCAGTATTTTTTTAATCAGTGTTTAAAAGTCGGTACTATTTTCTTAGCAGCGTAGTAATACTTTCAAAGGGGTGGTGCGGTTTTTGGCACGTGATTCCCGTTACAGCCAATGGGGTCGCCTCGTTACTCTCACCATTTCCTGCAACAACAGCCATGGCAACGCTAACGTCCGACGAAAAGAAATCAAAACAAAGAAAATATCCTTCAAAAGCACGTCAAAAGGACTCGAACCGATGCTATATGAATCTTATGTCTGTCCAGAAAGAAGAGGTTCAGGAGTTTACACGGACAAGATGGGATATAACTACATCTACATAAACGTTCAGATTTCAAATATAAAGTGCTTACCGCATGGCCACTAATGTTACAATTATGTATGGTCCCGCAGAAGTACCCGTATATTCCGTATTGTTCAATAAAGAGTATTCTTAACCGATTGGTGGCCATTTTCTCATCGATTTATAATGTATCAGAGTGCAATACACCTCCCATCCGATAGGGTCGCGTGGTTGAAAGGATATGGTGAAAATGGCCACCGATCGGATTAACATGCTTTTTATTGAACAATACGGAAGATACAGGTACTTCTCTGGGCCCGTACATAATTGTAACACCCATGGCCATGGGTAAGCATTTTAAATCTGAAATATGAACGTTTATGTAGATGTACGGGCCGTTAATGGAGAAAGTGCAAACACATGGTTGAATGTTTCAGGGCTACTACAGAATGTGCGTCAACGTTACTTAAAAACGTCAACATTGTGTGGATATGGGTTCTTACAAGCCTCCTGAGGACGCTGGGTTTCACGCAACATTCTACCAGCGTGTTAATGACAAAAATACATTAATGTGAGAGGAAAACGGCAGAAGGATCAACTCTCAAACAGAAACGTCAGCAGGTGAGCCACACACACACGGGGGGGGGGGGGGGTACTCGCATTTTAACATGAGAGACTGAAATAATTGATTGTGTTATCAGATAAAAAACATCTATTGAAAATAGCAGATCTACAAGCTCACAACGCATCACAACGCGTTGTGAGCTTGTAGATCTGCTATTTTCAATAGATTTATTTGGGGGGAGACACATTTTAACATGAGACTGATATCATTTTTTATGTTATCACATGAAAAAAATCAATTGAAAATAGCATATCTATAAGCTCAAAACACATCACGTTGTGAAAGTAAAACTAACTCAAAATTCTACTTTGAGTACAGTAGCCTACTTTAGTAAATGTACTTAGTTACTTTACACCACTGAAAGTACAGGTAGGCCTACTAAAAAAACCTACAGTACTCAAGTAATTGTCCTTTGTTGCTGTCCACCACTGCATCTCACCAGTGCTGATAAAGCCCATAAGCTAATTGGCAATATGGCCAAGTAAGAGATTGTAAACAAAACATGCGTGTCAATATTGGACTGTCAAATATTGATTTGTCATTTTATGATTGTATGGGTGCTATTACTGTATTTATTTTTAAACATTCCCGTGTCATTTCATCCATGTTCCATCTCTGTGATAACTCAGACATCTTTACATCGTTAACAGCTAATACACCAGATGTTGTGATTGATAAAGAGTCCAGGGAAGTGTCTGTATTAGATAGCCTGCACCTTTGACTTTAGCCTAGAGGAAGCCTTTATGACCAAGATCATTAAATACCAACCACTCCTACATACCATCTCAGAGCTGGGCTATTAGGTGCAGATTATTTGTTTTTATATTTGGCAGCCTATAGGACATACCCACATACTGGCTGTTAGAGGGTTTCAACAACTTGGGATGCCCAAAAAGGAGGCAAAAAGGTTGGCAAAGTATTGTGCTGTCTCTGTTGTAATTGGCAGCCGCCATACATGGCGGAGACAGTGTTACTTATACCCATAGAGTACTGAGTGACATGCCTATTGTATCACGAAAACATATTCCAGGATTATGTGAATGTAACCTTACTGCACCTATAATATTTGTGTCCCTGTATGTTTCTCCTTTATGTGGACATAAATAAATGGTTTGTGTGTGTGTGTGTGTGTGTGTGTGTGTGTGTGTGTGTGTGTGTGTGTGTGTGTGTGTGTGTGTGTGTGTGTGTGTGTGTGTGTGTGTGTGTGTGTGTGTGTGTGTGTGTGTGTGTGTGTGTGTGTGTGGAAATGAACCACCCTTCGCTGACCGCTACAAGATCTTCTGTGAGAGAGTCATCCGCCATGGCTTATAGTTGACCAAGAGGTGCTGAAAATAAACCAGCTACGAAGGATGTTCGTAAACACAGTGAAGAAGCATGAGGACCTTGATGCTTCAAACTACAGGTAACTCAAATACCATGTGTGTCTTTGACAGTTCTGGGAAACAAAACAAAAAACTTTATGCTGAAAAGTATATTATAGATGTATTCCCTCACAAAAGAGTATATTTAAACTAAATTGGCTATCATTGTGAATACATCTTTATTTACACACTTGTGCTCATCTTTCCCTAACATTTTATGTTGCAGGCAGGATAAATTGAAGCGGAGGTTGACCCCTGATTTCCCCCAGCTGGTTTTTCACTGCCCTACCAAGTGCAACATCTCTGAACATACATACATGTCCTTCCTAGGTATTTTAGGAAAAAGGTTTGGTGATGCTGCAAGACATACGCATTGAGTCAAGTTGGTGCCCCAAATCCATTAATGGTGTGATCAGTGGTCATCCAGAGGAGATGCAGTCTGCACTTTAATATTTTGTCATATTTGTATACTATTTTGCTGCCGTTGCACTGTCAACCAACATTTCTCTGTTCATACCTGTGAGTGACACAGAAGGCCTGATCTGGGGGGTGGGTGGGAGGGTTGATGTACAAATGACACATGCTGTGACACACTTTGGTATTTTAATAAATATTTTATACCATATGTTGTAATAATTTGGAGCTTTAGTGTATTTATTTTAGTCTAGTCCATTTTTGGCATTATTCCAATCTAGGGGGCTGATTTTCAGCCATTTTGGGCCAAGGAGTGCTGCTTTTTCCCCCTACCTTTCAGTACACAGTAGGTTGTGACATTTTCTATGTATGAAATATAAGCTTTTATCTAAATGTACTATGTGTATGTTTCATTGTGCTGGGCACTGATCACTTCAGTAGAAGCGTTTTCTTTCTACATTTCTTGATCAAAATTCAAATATGAGTACACTAAGGCACCAACACTTGTTTCAGGTGTTAGGTACATGTATTGTATGACATTTGAGAAAGATTTTGTGTTGCCAAAAACAATAACACATTTTACAAGCAAAAACAGCAGCACAAGATTTTCGTTTTTTGGTTATTCACTTTTATACACATTTCTGGCTTGTGAAAAAATACTGCAGGATTTTGTGCGGAGAAATTTTAACCCAAAGTCCACAAGGGTATTGTCTATGCAAAAATGCATTGAAAAAGTAGATCCAAGTCGTGGGAACGAAATTCATTTTCTAGGCACTTTTTGGTGGGTCACCACACGGCCTAATATCACACTACAAAATGTCAAAATGCTTAAATAGGTGATGTCACAATTTCCCATTGACGCCCATGTTAAAAAAGGATGTTTTCTTGTCTAATTTCCACAAAAAAGGTTCAATACTGCCCACTATCAACCAGAAACTGTTGAATGTAGTACAGCGCTTGTAAAAAAATAAATTAACCCTTCGAGTGCTATTGCTGCATTTTATGCATTGTTATGAACTAATGTTCATTTCATATACATTTTATGTGAAGCACTTTAAGCTGCATTTTCTGTATGAAAGTGAAATAAAGTTATTATTATTATTGTTATTATTATTAATATTATTAATATTATTAATATTATTATTATGAAGTGAATTAAAAATGTTTTAGAAATCAGAACTTTGATTTTTTTACTAAATCCGAAAATAGTCTGGCACTGTCTGGCACTGTGAATTCCACCTGAGGTTTTGGAGAACAATCCCTGATCGAAATATGGTGAACTTTATCATGGAGATGCTGTCAAACCGCAGCTTCACTCTACAGACCAGTAATGGCCAGCACAGCTGGCTCAGATGACTGAGGAATGGTATTCCGAAAGGGTGTGTTCTCTCCTCAATGCTGTAACATCTACATCTATGACCTACCAGATACAACATGGGGCGGCAGTGGCTCAGGGGTAGAGTGGCCAGGGTAGAGTGAACTGGAAAAACCGCAATGTTCCCAGTTCGATCCCGGACTGGGGGGCTCCCCCAGAGGAAGTGTCCTTGAGCAAGACGCTGAACCCCTAATTGCTCCCGATGAGCAGGTTGGTACCTTGCATGGTTTCCTCCGCCATCGGTGTATGAATGTGTGTGTGAATGGGTGAATGTAATGCACAATCTATGCAAAGCGCTTTGGATAAAAGCGCTATACCAATCACTTCTGAAACTTAATTTCTCCCACGGGATCAAATAGGTCTAATTATAATTGAAGGTGATGGAAGACGGTCTCAACCAAGACATGGGCACCATGGTAGCCTACCTCTGCAGGTGGCGTTTGTAGCTCAGCATTGGCAAGACAGTGTCGGCGGCATACCATCTTCGCAACAGAGAAGATGGTATCTTCACAACAAAATGCAGTGCTTTACATCAACAAAATCACATGCGCAGTGCTTCACATAAGAATGTATATGAAATGAACATGAAAACCGAGTGCATACAAATGCATAATGCATAACATGCAGAAATGGCACTTGAAGGGTTAAGATTAGTTTCTTCTTCTTTTTTTTTTAACAAGCACTGTAATGCATCCAACACAGTTTCTGGTTGATAGTGGACAGTATTGAACCTTTTGTGTGGAAATTAGACAAGGAAACATGCTTAAATCTTTTTTAACATGGGCGTCAATGGGAAATTGTGACATTAGCACATCACCTATTTAAGAATTTTTCAATATGTTCCACCACTGGGATTTCTTAGGACTTTTGATATGTTATAACTAACATATTTATGAAACAAAAAAAGTTGAAAGAGTTTCTGTTGCAATTTGTCCTAGGTTAACCCCTTATCCGTAGAATGCCTATACTTAATATGCCTGTTTAGAATGGGCCACTTAATTGCAGCTTTCTTAAGAACCGCTCATCGAAACAAGTTCAAACTTGATACTGCATTTCTCTGGGTCCTCAGCAACACACCTGCTAAATGTCAACTTCATACAGTGTTCGGTTTTCAAGATATATAATTGTATGTGTAATAACAGTGTGGATGGCGGCCATTTTGAAATTTCCCTACATGCAATTCCTTGCGACTTTTTTCCTCTCATTCAGGACATATTTAGGACACAAAATCAGTTGAGTTTGTTTTTGTTGAAATTAGTGGGAGGTCAAGTGCCAATATTACTGGACTACATGGGGTTCTCATCTTAAACAAGCTCAGTGCTTAATGAGTCTCCCAGTTTAGTAGACCTTGTATTGTGAATTTGTACTTCCATGTACTGTTATTCTCATGTCTTACTAAATAAAGTACATCAATCACATACCTTCACTTAGAAACTCCATTGAAACTTTAAAAAAATCCAGCTTACTGTGGACACGTGTGCTTGTACTTTTCTTTTTGAAATAATGTGTAGTTTTTGAAATATTTAACTTTAAGCACCCAATGCATTTCCAATGGGTTTTGCTAGTGGGGAGAGAGAAGGACAGAGGAGAAATGCCCTGTGTTTTTCGTAAAGTCACTGTGGCCAGGCATGCAATGCTCATTTGGTATGTTCTTGCACTCTATTTCAATGACGTGACGCGCACGCCGCTTAACACCTACACTGCAAGTCACACAATGGACAATTGATATGCATCTAGGCTTATTCCTATGTTAATTCGCTAGGTGTGAGTCGGGAGCCTTTGAAAACTTTGTTGAGGTGTGAATTTAAAGTAGTTTTAAATCTATGCGTGTGCCTGCGTGTGCTCCTGGTCAAATAGGTTCCGGCACGGCGTGCAAGCCCGTCCAGTGAGCATTGCACCCCTGACTGTGGCCGCATTTCTTACACTACAGACATGTTTTTTACATCACCAAGATCGCACGGGTCTGCTCTCCAATTTAATCCAAAGATCTAAACTGTGTGATGTATACATTGTAAATTAAGACCATTAATATAAACCCATGTCTCTCTTCACTCTACAATCAGTTCACCTGGTGTTAGCTAGCTTGTCAGTCATTGGCTACTCAGTGGTGCTGCTAAGTAACTAAGTATATTTACTCAAGTACTATGCAAGTGCTTACAATGCACAGTTTAATTTTGAGGTCCTTTTACTTTCCTTTCCTTTCCTTTTCCTTTCCTGGAGTGTTACTTCTACTCCACTACAATGACAGCATTTGACAGCTTTAGTTACTTGTTACTTTGCACAATTTATTATTAATACAAAACCTACAGTAACCACACATAGCCGATCTACAATGTGACGCGTTATGAGCTTGTAGATCTGCTATTTTCTAAACATTGAGTACTTTTACTTTGGTACTCAAAGTATATTTCGATGCTAAAACGTTTGTACACTGCATGCTCCAACCCCCCCCCCCCCCCCACACACACACACACACACACACACACACACACACACACACACACACACACACACACCCCATACTCCACCGCCCCACCCCCCCGCCCCCCTGTCATACTTCGACTATTCAAAAAAAGACGATCTACAATGTGATGCGTTGTGAGCTTGTAGATCTGCTATTTTGGGAAAACCTTGACAGTTTTTGGAAAGTGTGAGTACAGGGGGTGGCAGCGGCCGGATGGCAACTGCGAGGTTCACAGTTCGATCCCGGGCTCCCCCAGAGTTAGTGTCGAAGTGTCCTTGAGCAAGACTCTGAACCCCTAACTGCTCCTGATGAGCAGGTTGGTGCCTTGCATGGTTTCCTCCGCCATCGGTGTATGAATGTGTGTGTAAATGGGTGAAATTTTAATGGCAATAATGCTGTAAATTTCAAGCTCCAATTTAACACTAATGGTGTGTATTGGTCAACATGACCTCACACAACTCCCCACACCCCATACCCCCCCCCCCCCCCCCCCCCTCGGAAATAGCTCATCTACAAGCTCACTGGAGGGGGGAGCAGGTGTGTAACTGATGACAACTAGGAGAATGATAACAGGTGCTACCGATCTGATCAACCGGAGGCACGTCTACACCCACACACAACACAAAGACAGAGATACCAGGTCAAACTGAATTTGTACTTTTTATAACTACAGTTTTTTTTGGCTTTAAAGCGAGCCCACATTGTTTCTTAATAGGAACAATATTTTCTAGTTACACATATTGTTTCACCAGATTATAAGTAACATCTGGTGATATGACACAATACCTTACATGCTCATTCTGCATGCATATAGTTGACATAGAAAACAGAACATTCTCTCTGTTCAGTGTATGTTTGTGCAGAGACCTGCAGACATTGGTGCCAATCCTGTGGGTGCCGGGGAGCCCGAGCACCCAATGAGAAAGCAGAGCACCCACAGGAAATGTGTCGGTCGGATGACTATTGTGTGATGCTTTGTAACGTGCACAGGATGCACGATGTACCCGCTCTGATACCGTGTGTTATTCAAATCTCTCCCTGTAATCTGCAAAGTCCTTATGCCAGTTATGGTTTCATCATCAGCCAATAATCAAATTGTATGACTTGAAATGTAGTAAAAAAGGTCCTTTTGCACATCTACTGGGACAGGTGTATAGGAGCAGTCAGCCAGTGCATGAGACAGGAAAGAATGGTGATCACGCACACTGTCTTCACTTACAGCAAAAAAGTGTTTTTATTGCGGGTACATTTTTTCCAACTGACATTCATCAGGTATGTATGGGGTTAAAACTTGATTGAAGTGTTTGACTTGTTGTTGAGTACCCTACCCACCCAATATAAATCCATGCCTGCAGAGATGGTGGTTGCAGAGAGGCAGGTGTTGTTTGCAAGGCATGTGGTTAGGTTGAAGGTTTCAACATCTGTCATTTCTCAGTGCTAGATATGATCTACAGCCTTCTTCGTGACCACATCCTCTGCTCTCATGAGAGCAGAGAGAGGATGTGACAGGATGTGGTCACAAAGAAGAAGCTGGTATCTGCATTTGCATATGTACCCACACGCACAACCGTTAACTTCACCTTGTCAAAACAAGATGGTGCCGACATGCACAGCGGCAAACTGCACCCTGTCAAAACAAGATGGCGACAGACAAGTGGACTTGCTTGGTCTCCACACACACAAACCTTTGATTGCCTATACTAACACATCTGGTCAAAATTCATGTCAGATCCTGTGTCTAGGTGAGACATGACCTTTGACACAATCTAAATGTCTCAGTAGAAGAGCAGGGAGATAAAATATAACGCCCCAATTGGATATATTGTATTAACATACTCTACCATACAGATTGGACAAAATTAGATCTTATTTAGGGGCGGCCATAGCTGAGTGGTTAGTGAGCCCACCTGGGGAGCCAGAGGCCCTGGTTGCCCCAGGTACGATTCCAGGCCAGGCCAGAAAATGTGTCGATGAAATGAAATATGTCCCTGAGCAAAGACTCTTAACCCCTAATTGCTCACAGACCCTCATTGGAAACAAGACCGCAAGGACTTTCATGAACGGACCTGTTAAAGGAATTATCCTTATCCTTATTCATTAAAAAATGTACATAGTACCTCTTTAAGTAGATCTCGTCATAATTTTTACGTTACATATGCTTTTAAAAATATTTAAAGTAAAAGTAGAAGTTAATTTCTTAATTACACCCATTACAAGATGTAACAAAGAGGCGAGCGGAGGGGGAAGCCAGAAACACGGCTAGTGTGAGACCAGAAGTGTGGAAAAAAGAAACAGCCAACATAAAAGTACTCAGTACTTTACAGTCATCCTAGAAATGTACTTGAGTAAAAGTTGCATCCACAATAAAAAGTTTTAAAAAAAATATTTGGAAATGTACTCAAGTAAGAGTAATAAGTAACAAAAAAATCTAATACTCAAGTAAAGTACAGATCCTCAGAATCTCAAGTACTCAAGCATATTTACTCTGTTACTGTCCACCACTGCTTGTCTGACACCTGAGAGATCAACAGTACGTATCCAGTAACAGAGCATGCAGCTCCACAACGACATAGCGCAACACAAGAGGAAACGGAGGGTTGCTACGGTGCTAGACCAGCGGCGGTCTGGAAAATAAATAAATAAATAGACCAGTGAATCACAATAGTGGGGGGACATTCAGGCCCTTCTGACCAACCATCTATAGACAATACAACTGAAGAGAGAGTGCTTTTATCTCTCTGTCAGAAACATGTTTAAAGGGATACTTCACTTTAGGGCCGGGGAAACATTTAAAAAATATATTAAAAATAAATGAAAAAAGTTATGGAAAATTCATGGCCCCCTCACGCATTAGAGTGTCCTACTAATGTGTGAGGGGGCCTTTATTTTGCCATAACTTCTTTCATTTTTTTTAAATATATATTTTTAATGTTTATTTTATGTGAAAGTGAAGTATCCCTTTAACTTTAAAAAACTTCTTACCTGTTCCAGGTGTTAAAGATGTTCCAGATGTTCCAGGTGTGGTGAACCAGCCGGTCCAAGTAACCAGGAACATGAGTAAATACATCCTCGTGGTTGATTTTACAACAACAAACGGTGACTTTAGAATGATCAACAGACAGAGGTAGACGTCCTGCTGCTTCACTTCTGACTGAAGAACCTTTTATTACTTTCTATTTCACCCTATAGACTTATAGTCATCACCTATTACATAGTGTCACCAATAGAGGTCACTGTTCACTGGTGGGAAAAGTATACTTACATTTTTTATTTGAGTAAAAGTATCAATACTGCTATTTAGAAATACTCTGTTACAAGTAAATCCCGGAATTAAAAATGTACTTGAGTAAAAGCACAAAAGTGTTGGTATCAAAATGTACTTAAAGTACCAAAAGAAAGTAGAAAGTACTCATTATGCAGAATACGTTTTCAAAATGTATAAAAAACGTTTAAAAATAGATTGTGAGATTGTAGATCTGCTATTTTCAAATGGCCGAAATCTATAGGCTGAGGTGGTTAATGTATGTTTTTTAATAATAATCAAAATCTACAAAGTAATTAAGTTTTCAAATCATGCTCTATGGCTCTGTTCCATTTAGTGTAACACTTTACTTTACTTTACTTTATTTGTTTATTTAGACAGGACAGAGCATATTAATGAACGTCACATGAACGTAAATACACCGGATTTAGCAAAGATGCTAATTTTCATCCGCAGTCCTCACACAAAACATAAAAACATAAAAACAATAACATCAGAAAACAGACAAACGGTGAAATACAATTACATTACATCACATAGCCTAAAAAAAAACTAAAATATGATCACAAATGGTTGCAGCTTTGGTTTTCAAGCAACCATCTTTTCACATTGAATTTAAAAGATGGAAATGTAGCACAATCCCTTATATGTAGAGGAAGGCCATTCCATGCTACACAACCCTGTACTGAGAGGACATTTTGACCGAAGGTTGTTTGCCGGTGCGGCACTTCACAATCTCCTCGAGTGATCATTAGAACACAGTGATTCTAATGAAGGCTCTGTTCCATTTAGTGTAGCACAGTGGTTCTAATGAAGGCTCTGTTCCATTTAGTGTAACACAGTGGTTCTAATGAAGGCTCTGTTCCATTTAGTGTAACACAGTGATTCTAATGAAGGCTCTGTTCCATTTAGTGTAGCACAGTGGTTCTAATGAAGGCTCTGTTCCATTTAGTGTAACACAGTGGTTCTAATGAAGGCTCTGTTCTATTTAGTGTAGCACAGTGGTTCTAATGAAGGCTCTGTTCCATTTAGTGTAACACAGTGGTTCTAATGAAGGCTCTGTTCCATTTAGTGTAACACAGTGGTTCTAATGAAGGCTCTGTTCCATTTAGTGTAACACAGTGGTTCTAATGAAGGCTCTGTTCCATTTAGTGTAACACAGTGGTTCTAATGAAGGCTCTGTTCCATTTAGTGTAGCACAGTGGTTCTAATGAAGGCTCTGTTCCATTTAGTGTAACACAGTGGTTCTAATGAAGGCTCTGTTCCATTTAATGTAACACAGTGGTTCTAATGAAGGCTCTGTTCCATTTAGTGTAACACAGTGGTTCTAATGAAGGCTCTGTTCCATTTAGTGTAGCACAGTGGTTCTAATGAAGGCTCTGTTCCATTTAGTGTAGCACAGTGGTTCTAATGAAGGCTCTGTCAGAGATGTCCACAAGTCTCTGAGCTCGAGTCCGAGTCAAGTCTCAAGTCTTTGAGGCTCGAGTCGAGTCAAGTCTCAAGTCTTTGAGGGTCGAGTCCGAGTCAAGTCTCGAGTCTTTGAGGGTCGAGTCCGAGTCAAGTCTCGAGTCTGGGGGGGGGGGGGGATTCTATTCTTAATTTATTTAATTATGTATTTATATGATGTAGCCTAAGGCTGAAATACAGTTATTATGGTCCACAAACCCAACCCGAAATGAGAAATGCACAGAATGAATGTTTATCAAAATAGTAGGATACATTCATTTAGGCTCCTTTGCGTCTTATAGCGCAGCTATCACACACACACACACACACACACACACACACACACACACACACACACACACACACACACACACACACACACACACACACACACACACACACACACACACACACAAACACGAAGGCATAGATGTAAAAGTATAGACAGGTCATAATAAATCACATTAGATTCACAGATTAGAGATTTTATGTATTTTCCCCACAATTTATTTTCATTCAAATGAAATGTGATTGAACTTGCACTAATAATGACTTTAGTTGATTTTTCACTCTTTAAAATATAGTATTTCTTAATTATTAATAATTACAGCTTGTAGATTGGCTATTTTCACGATTTTAAATTGTTTTTAAATAATAATAAAAAAGGAACATACAAGATTTCCACCCGACAGCGATAATATATAGCCAATATGGTTCTGTATCAGTATATGAGTCAGTTTTTGCAGATTTCATTCTAATTGGCTACTATGCCTGCATATGAATTTCATGGGCCTGGGTAGGTCACCCTGGCAACTCACCTAAGGTTCTAGTTTCCTATTTTCCTATGGCAATTCACTTAAACGCGGGCTGTGTTGCGCACCAAGAGCAGAGCAGTGGCTGTAAGCAAACCCCGGCTGATCAAGGATGAATTCTCAAACTGATGATAATGAAAGTTTATTCCATAACACCGTAAGAACTGTATAGGTGGGAAAACAACAGAAAACAAAACATACATTACAATATGGCTGCTACAAAATATCCAACAAAACCATACTGTAACAAATGCAAATAATACACAACATCAAATTGACAAAGAGCCTGTGAGATGCAAAACCTCAGCATAAATTGTTTTTAACACAAAATGACAATCTCCTTTAGAGTGCAAACATGAGAAATAGCAAAACGTATTAAAGCTATCTTAATCACAATAAAATGTCTTATCTTCTTAAACCAACAATACAGAAATTGTTACTGTACTGTACTTGTATTATGTATTTTAGCAAACATGAAATATACGTTTTACTCCATGAATTATGCATTGTAATTGTGGATTACCGATCTAAATCCACGGTAATTATTTAATTATTTATTCATGCCACTGAGGCCTCCAAAGGGTCCAAGAACAGATCGGCAGAACGACACTCACAGTCACTAATAACTTGGTGAAAATATTCAAAGAATACAACGTAATATCAATGTAAACACCACAATGCAGCATGTAACAAACATACCTTATGCCCTCAGCCAGGTGCTTAAAACAAAATAAAACGTTTCGGTAAGAACGCTAAGTTCTTTGTTATTGTTTTCATTCATTCATTGACGTCCTTTTGCAAAGACGCGCGCTCTCAAAACAGTACTACTTCCAGTTCCTAATCCTACTTCCTTCCTGTTTAGGACGTTTTCAAAATAAAGGCTTTACAAAAACAGATTCATAAAAACGATCTCAAAACGAATTCTTTCAAGCAACCAAAGTAAAGTGTCAGTAGAGGCAAGAATAATAAGGCCAATAAAAACAAATAAAGGACCCAAATGAAGTGCATATATAAAACTTTGGCAAATGTCCACATCAGAGTATTTTTGAAGTCCATAGGCTTGTGTAGTTTTTAGGGAGACAATAGCGCCGTCTTCTGGCCAGGAGGTGCACTGGTGGGCCTTTCTTATGGAAAATAATACTTAATTCTGGTAACAATTTCTTATGCAAGGCAGTGCTTAAATGGTTAGTTACACTCCCACCAAATCAAGAGTGAATTGCAGAACTCTAAGTAATGCAGAAAACGAAGGATTTCTCACTGGAAATAACATTTAAGCAAGAAATAGGCCACAAATCACACATATGCTCATGCATGAAACAAACAAATAATGAAAGGATACACTTTGCAGCAACCAGGCATTCAATCGGTCTCTAGCAGCAGGACTAGCTTTTGAACTGGTCGCTCAACTTTGGAAAACTTGTGAAGACGTTCCCCTTTCTTGCCAAGATTCTTGTCTCCAAGACAGATTTTGACTTTCCTCACAAGTCCATCTTGGTCAGTAGTGGCTTCTGAAACTCTACCCAGTCTCCACTCGTTCCTGTGCACATCTTCTCCCTTCATCATTACAATATCTCCAACTTGCAGATTTCTTCTTGGCGTGTGCCAACGTTGTCTGAGAGAGATGTTGGCAAGGTATTCCTTTCGCCATCGGCTCCAGAACTGTTCTACCAGGTGTTGTACATGTCGCCACCTTTTCTTGCCATATATGTCTTCTCTGACAAATTCACCTGGGGGAGGCAAGGCGTTGACAGACTTCATGGTCAAGAGATGATTAGGGGTGAGAGGCTCGAGACTATGAGGATCACTGAGGTTGTTAACAGTCAGTGGACGACTGTTGACAATTGCCATAGCTTCATAGAAGAAAGTCCGCAGTGAAGCATCGTTTAGCCTTGCAGAGGAAAGGTCAAGCGTGGACCTTAAAATGCTTCTCACTGTCCTAATCTGTCTCTCCCACACTCCTCCAACGTGACTTGAATAAGGTGCGTTCATGCTGAAGTCGCATTGCTTGTCAGCAAGGAATGTAGCTAGCCGGTCAGCATCAACTTCCTTAAGAGCTGCTTTCAGCTCGTTTTTGGCTCCGACAAAGTTGCTTCCTTGGTCACATTTGATCTGACGTACGGCGCCACGTATGGCAATGAAACATCGAAGGCCATTTATTAGGGCATCTGTAGACATGTCGTCCAGCATTTCAACGTGAACGGCACGGGAGCTGAAGCAAGTGAAGAGAAGACCGTACCTCTTGTGCTCCTTTCTTCCTTGCGTTGTGAAGAATGGGCCAAAGCAGTCCATACCGCAGAAGGTAAAGGGAGGTGAGGGTTCCACACGTTCAGGGGGAAGATCAGCCATCCTTTGCTCTTCCAATGGCCTCCGGTGCCGTCTACAGGTGATGCATTGATGAATGAAGGATGCTACTGCCCGATTGATTCCTGGAATCCAGTAGCCGTTGGACCTGATTTCATTGATGGTGAGACCTTTTCCTTGATGTTTAATTTTTTCGTGGTAATGAGCAATCAACAGATTTGTAATGTGGTGATCTTTGGGGATGATTGCCGGGTGCTTGATGAAGTTGGGAAGAGAGGAGTGACACAGTCTCCCTCCCACCCTGAGGACACCCTCTCTGTCAAGGCAAGCGTCAAGAGAGTACAAAGGGTCGTGAGATGGTAGGGGACTGTCTTTATTTAGCAGTTTCAACTCTTCTGGGTAGATGTTTTTCTGCAGGTCTTTGATTATACAGTGTTCTGCTTCTTCTCGTTCCGTTACAGTGGAGAGATAGTTTGATTTGTTCCCTTTGATGCGTCGCAGAATGCGTGCGACAGCTCTAGTAGCCCGTGACCAGGAAGAGAATTTTGACAATCGATCAACAAGACTAAATTGTTCTGTGGCCTTTGTGCTGAGTATCAGAACACTTCTGACTTCTGGATCTCCGATCGTCAAGTCTGGAGTTTCATCTGTTGGCAGCTTCATTTCTTTGTCCCATAAGAACTTAGGTCCAGTAAACCAGATAGATGACAGAAGCTCATTTGGGGTCAAGCCTCTGGAAGCATGGTCAGCAGGATTCTCACTTGTTGGGACGTACCTCCATTGTTGAGATGCGGAGCTGAGCTGAATCTTCTGAACACGATTTGCCACAAAGGTGTGGAATCGTCGAACTTCATTCTTTATGTATCCTAAGACCACTTTGGAATCAGTCCAGAAGAACTCCTCAGTGACATTAGATCCAAACTCCTCCTTGAGCATGTTGCTCATTTTTGCAGAAACAACGGCAGCCGTTAATTCCAATCTTGGAATGGATGTTAACTTGATTGGTGAGACTCTGGATTTTCCTACAACAAGAGAACAGTGAACATCTCCTCTTTCATTTAGGAGTCTCACGTATGAGCACTGACCATAGCCTTTCGTGCTTGCGTCCGAGAAATGATGCAGCTCCGTCCTTGAGACCTTTCCAAAGCCAACAGGTGAGTAGGTGCGGGCTATGGTAACATTCTGCAAGTTAGCCAGATCACTTCTCCACAGTTCCCATTTTTGACGAAGCTCATCTGTGAGAGGTTCGTCCCAGCCTGTGCCACGTCTACATATCTCCTGAAGAATGATCTTGGCCTTGAGCAGCACTGGCGCTACAAACCCGAGAGGGTCATAAAGAGAGGCCACTGTGGACAGAATGCCACGGCGAGTTACAGGCTGCTCCTTAAAGCTGACGTTAAACCTGAAGTGGTCGGACTCCAGATCCCATTGAATCCCGAGAGCTCTCTCCAGTGGTAGATCATCGAACGCGAGGTCCATATCCTTCACATTGATTGCACATTCCGACAGTGGTATACTCTTTAGAACATCTATGTTATTTGACACAAACTTGTGTAGCCGCAGACCACCCATAGCGCAGAGTTCACGTGCTTCTCTTGCCAGATGTACAGCATCTTCAGTGGTTTCGACACTTGTGACCCCGTCGTCTACATAGAAGTCCCTCATAATAAACCGGGAGCCTAGAGGGTAGATGTCACCATTCTCCTTAGCTAGATGCTTCAGCCCATAGTTCGCACACCCAGGAGAAGAGGCTGCACCGAACAGATGTACTCTCATGCGGAACTCGCAAGGTTGTGAGTTAAGGTCTCCTTGCTTCCACCAGAGGAAGCGCAAGTAGTTGCGATCGGCTTTAGACACATGAAATTGGTGAAACATTTTTTCAATGTCGCACATCAAGGCAACAGGGTTCTTTCGAAAGCGGATGAGAACTCCACTCAAGTTGTT
The DNA here is from genome assembly GCF_963280865.1 of Gymnoscopelus braueri. Taxonomy (NCBI): domain Eukaryota; kingdom Metazoa; phylum Chordata; class Actinopteri; order Myctophiformes; family Myctophidae; genus Gymnoscopelus; species Gymnoscopelus braueri. Next base: position 50,993,431 of record NC_137620.1, on the reverse strand, counting down.
CAGCATGTCAGGGCCAGAGAGGAGGTGATCATTCAAGCTGGTTCCCTTGTAACTGGCCGAACAATCAAACACTACACGGAGTTTGTCTGGCTTCTTGGTGTGATACACTCCGTGATGAGGTATATACCATTTTTCGCCTTCCCTACCTTCATCGTGCACTTCCTCTGCATCCCCTTTCTCGATCACCTCTTCCATAAACCTCACATAGCGTTCCTTATACGTTTCATCTTTTAGCAGCTTCCTTTTAAGATGACTGAGCCTTACGATAGCAAGATGCTTATTGTCAGGCAGGTGAGGTCTCTCTTTGAAGGGAAGAGGCATCTCATAATGCCCATGGTTGTTCTTCCTTATGCCTTCTTGTAGTTTGTTCAAGAAGACGATGTCCTCCTGGGACACCGTTTTTCTATCTTCGCCAGAGTCTTTGAAATCAGACTCCAATACCTGAATGACATCAGCTGGAGTTACAGGGGGGAGCTCCTTAATGTTTACCCGGTGACAAATGGTGTTGACACTTGGTGATTCATGGCTCGGTGCTAAGCAACCCACAATGCTCCATCCTAGGTCTGTGTGAACAGCATAGGGTTCATCTTCTCCCCCGAGGATCACTTGTTTTGGTGCTAGTGCCCTTGGACAGCTGTAGCCTATCAGGAGGCCAACCTCACAATCCTGCAGAGGTGGAATTTCATCCACAATTGTAGACAGATGCTTCCAGTGTCTAGCTGTCTGACGGTTAGGAATGTGAGTGCGGTTTACTGGGATGCAGTCCTTAGTATAGGCAGGGGGAAGATTGATGACAACGTTGGAGTTGTAGCCTCTTACTCTGAGACCTGAGACTCTTTCACTCTTTATGACAACGTCCTTACCAAGCATGGTAGTCAACTTCAGTCTGACAGGACATGAGTCGGCTTGAAGATCGTTGCTCACATCCTGGTCGATAAAGACAGTATCACTCTGAGTGTCAAGTAATGCATAAACAAGTTTTTCAGTGCCTGGATTGCTCTGTGATGATACCCAGACTGGCACGATCATAGACGTATTTGCTGACGACTTTTCATGCTCGACATTGAGGGACAGAGCAGTAGCCTTTGTCTCGTTGGTGTTACCTTGGCTTGAGATTGGTGCAAGGTTAGTTTTCCTATAGTTGTCATCGTGCAGGTATGTAGGATGTTTGCCTTTGCAGGTGTTACAGGAGTGTCGGTGACGGCAGTCCTTTGAAATATGGCCAGGTTTCATGCAACCATAACAGAGCCTATTTTCCTTCACGTACTGTCGTCTCTCGTCCAATGACCTTGTGACAAATTCAGTGCAGTCGTGAATCATGTGATTAGTGTCTTGACAAAACAGGCATGGTTTAGCACTTACTTTAGTCGACTCTCGCTCATTGTTCTCTGCAGATGCTTGTGTTTGAAGAACGTTGGCCTTTCCTGTTCTATTGTCTTTAGGATTCCGTTTCTCCCATGTGGGCTCTGAAGCACGAAGAGCACTGAAGGAGGTGATCGGGTTGCAGGCAATCTCTGCTTCCATCGACATGAATCCTGCAAAGTGTTGAAAAGTTGGGAATTTTTTAGTTTCGTTCAAGGCCTGTGTTACTTGACGGTTCCACCGAGCTGCTGCCCAGTCAGGTAACTTATGCACAAGTTTCTGGTTTTCCTCACAGTCGTTCAATATGTCAAGGCCTTCCACATGAGGCATAGCTTCCTGACATGCATTCAAGAAATCAGTGAAGCCTCTTAAACTTTCAGCATCCTTTGGTTGTATCTTCGGCCATTGTGCAAGCCTTTCTCTGAATGCCCTCTGTATTGTAAATGGTTGACCATAACGTTTGTTCAGCTTGTTCCATGCATCCTTATAAGCTTCATCATCGCTTCTAAAGAAGATGCCGTCTAGAGTCTTTCGAGCTGGACCGCCAACATACCTTTTCAAATAGTGCAATTTATCAGCTGAAGAGATAGTCTTTCTGTCAATGAGTGATACAAATGAGGCCTTCCACTCAATGAAATTAATTGGGTCACCATTGAATACAGATGGTTCAGGTATTGGGAGCCTGTTCAGGGCAATGCTATCTTGGAAAGCTTGAGCAAGGAAGGATATATCTGTATTTGAAGGTGGAGAGGCTGACATGACATCAGTAGGCTGTCGAATGGAGGAGGATGGAAACAGAGGTTGCTGTGTTGCTGCCATTAGGTTAGCAGGCTGTTGAATGGGAGATGAAGTTACATGCGATGCTGTCATGACACGTTGAATGGGGGCTGGAGACAGTGACGCTGTCATGACATGTTGAATAGGGAAATGAGACACATGTGGTGCTGTCCTAACATGTTGAATGGGGGATGGAGACACATGTGATGCCGTAGTAACATGCTGAATGGGGGATGGAGACACATGTGATGCCGTAGTAAAATGCTGAATGGGGGATGGAGACACATGTGATGCCGTAGTAACATGCTGAATGGGGGATGGAGACACATGTGATGCCGTAGTAACATGCTGAATGGGGTATGGAGACACATGTGACGCTGTCATGACATGTTGAATGGGGGATGGAGACACATGTGACGCTGTCATGACATGTTGAATGGGGGATGGAGACACATGTGACGCTGTCATGACATGTTGAATGGGGGATGGAGACACATGTGACGCTGTCATGACGTGTTGAATGGGGGATGGAGACACATGTGACGCTGTCATGACATGTTGAATGGGGGATGGAGACACATGTGACGCAGTTATGCTTGTCTGCTGCTGTTCTTGGGCGTTGGGGCGAATAGTGGCCTCTTGTTCCATTTCTTGAGTGTAGGCCTGTAGTCTTGCTCTTGCTACTCTTATGTCCTTTTGTTCCTCTAGTCTTTTCAGCTCCCGCTTCTGTCGTGCTATACTTTCTGACATTTCATACTCGGCTTCCTTGCCTGCTAATTCAGCTAATGCGTCTGCCCGCTTAGCTGCAATAGTGCTTGAAGACCTACTTGTATTTGTACTGGACCTTGAAGACCGTTTGCTTGATGCTCTGCTGGACTTGTGTGTCACAGATGAGGCTGTGGATCCATATACAGAGTGAGCATAGTCTGGCTCAAGTAGCTTACGAAGGCATTGTTTCACATTTTGACTGTCAAAGTCTTCATTGATGCATTTTATCCTCTCATTTATGATCTTCACAATGTCCTTTGTAGCTGCATCACAGACATCAATCTGGCCTCTTGTCTCATTTGATGGAATGATGTGATCTCGTATTTCTAGGTAGATGCTTGTGACATCATCCCTTGCCTTTATAAGTGTATCAACAAGCACTGTAAGTTCACTTGCAGGAATCTCTGTTTTTAGCTGTTTTCTTGCTTTGCAAACCTGCACCTTCCATTGTTCGAATAACTGGATAATTCTTTTCTCCTTTTTCTGAGCCTCCTCTTTCATAAATGCAGACATCCTCTCTGTGGGATTTCGTCGGCGGTCAGAGCGGCGAAGCCTTTCCATCTCCGCTTCATCCTCATGAGGGGTCTCCTTTTCCATGGATGCAAACATTTTCTCCACTGGATTCCCTTGATGACCAGTGTGGTGAAGCTCCTCCTCTTCTGTTCCTTCATTATGAGGGGGCTCCATCTGTTGGTCTGGGTTTTCAGGTGTTTCCATTTTCTTTATAGGAGAACCACAGTCTTCAGAGACGTTGTGGGATCGATGAGGTGAAACACTACTGTCATCAGACAGCGTGGGGTGATGCTCTTTGTTGCTGTCATTAGACATGATGGGTGAAGTTCTTACTGTAAGCAAACCCCGGCTGATCAAGGATGAATTCTCAAACTGATGATAATGAAAGTTTATTCCATAACACCGTAAGAACTGTATAGGTGGGAAAACAACAGAAAACAAAACATACATTACAATATGGCTGCTACAAAATATCCAACAAAACCATACTGTAACAAATGCAAATAATACACAACATCAAATTGACAAAGAGCCTGTGAGATGCAAAACCTCAGCATAAATTGTTTTTAACACAAAATGACAATCTCCTTTAGAGTGCAAACATGAGAAATAGCAAAACGTATTAAAGCTATCTTAATCACAATAAAATGTCTTATCTTCTTAAACCAACAATACAGAAATTGTTACTGTACTGTACTTGTATTATGTATTTTAGCAAACATGAAATATACGTTTTACTCCATGAATTATGCATTGTAATTGTGGATTACCGATCTAAATCCACGGTAATTATTTAATTATTTATTCATGCCACTGAGGCCTCCAAAGGGTCCAAGAACAGATCGGCAGAACGACACTCACAGTCACTAATAACTTGGTGAAAATATTCAAAGAATACAACGTAATATCAATGTAAACACCACAATGCAGCATGTAACAAACATACCTTATGCCCTCAGCCAGGTGCTTAAAACAAAATAAAACGTTTCGGTAAGAACGCTAAGTTCTTTGTTATTGTTTTCATTCATTCATTGACGTCCTTTTGCAAAGACGCGCGCTCTCAAAACAGTACTACTTCCAGTTCCTAATCCTACTTCCTTCCTGTTTAGGACGTTTTCAAAATAAAGGCTTTACAAAAACAGATTCATAAAAACGATCTCAAAACGAATTCTTTCAAGCAACCAAAGTAAAGTGTCAGTAGAGGCAAGAATAATAAGGCCAATAAAAACAAATAAAGGACCCAAATGAAGTGCATATATAAAACTTTGGCAAATGTCCACATCAGAGTATTTTTGAAGTCCATAGGCTTGTGTAGTTTTTAGGGAGACAATAGCGCCGTCTTCTGGCCAGGAGGTGCACTGGTGGGCCTTTCTTATGGAAAATAATACTTAATTCTGGTAACAATTTCTTATGCAAGGCAGTGCTTAAATGGTTAGTTACAGTGGCGTCTTATCTTCTCAGCAGTGGCGTGATATCTCTGTGTCTCCTCAGCTGTCATAGACATGTCACTTGCTTGTAGTGGTTCTCAACCTGTGGGTCGGGACCACAACGGAGCTCACAATGCCTCGCAAGCTTGTAGATCTGCTATTTTCACAATATTTATCTGTGGAACCGAGTCAAACTAAATGTGGATCCCCAGTTCAAATATGATTCTTTTGGGGGGTCACGGCCTGAAAAGGTTTGAGAACCACAGCTTTTATGCAGTGAACATTACATGAGCGTAGCGTTTACCGTGGTGAAGTGTTGAATATTCACCCAGCTGGGTTTAACGAAATGAAAATCCGATGTTTCCTAAACGTGCTGTCACAGATGATCCGACCATCTTATAAAAAATGAAAGCATACGCCAAGATAACTGAGGTTATATAGCTGATTCTGAGCTAAACATATTTGTTTATTTTCGAAGTTTTTATATTTAAACTTTATGATGAAAGGCCGCGGCGGCCACACACATAGCAGCTGTTGCGCTCGCCTCTCCATGTTTACGTTAATGAGCAGCATGAAACAGCTTGACTGAAGCCGGCTCCGCGCAGCGCGCACTGTAGCGGAGGTTTCTTTGCGGGGGGGGGGACAGGGGAGTGGAAGTTTCTTGGGCATTTCATTCATTTATTTGTCCAAAAAAAAAACATAAAATAAAGATTGTCCACGAGTCTTTGAGGCTCGAGTCGAGTCAAGTCTCAAGTCTTTGAGGGGCGAGTCAGAGCTAGTCGAGTCGAGAGTCTCGTTTTTGGCGACTCGAATGCGACTCGAGTCCGAGTCCCTAACTCGAGTCCCCATCTCTGTTCCATTTAGTGTAACAGTGGTTCTAATGAAGGCTCTGTTCCATTTAGTGTAGCACAGTGGTTCTAATGAAGGCTCTGTTCCATTTAGTGTAGCACAGTGGTTCTAATGAAGGCTCTGTTCCATTTAGTGTAGCACAGTGGTTCTAATGAAGGCTCTGTTCCATTTAGTGTAGCACAGTGGTTCTAATGAAGGCTCTGTTCCATTTAGTGTAGCACAGTGGTTCTAATGAAGGCTCTGTTCCATTTAGTGTAACACAGTGGTTCTAATGAAGGCTCTGTTCCATTTAATGTAACACAGTGGTTCTAATGAAGGCTCTGTTCCATTTAATGTAACACAGTGGTTCTAATGAAGGCTCTGTTCCATTTAGTGTAACACAGTGGTTCTAATGAAGGCTCTGTTCCATTTAGTGTAGCACAGTGGTTCTAATGAAGGCTCTGTTCCATTTAATGTAACACAGTGGTTCTAATGAAGGCTCTGTTCCATTTAGTGTAGCACAGTGGTTCTAATGAAGGCTCTGTTCCATTTAATGTAGCACAGTGGTTCTAATGAAGGCTCTGTTCCATTTAATGTAACACAGTGGTTCTAATGAAGGCTCTGTTCCATTTAGTGTAGCACAGTGGTTCTAATGAAGGCTCTGTTCCATTTAATGTAACACAGTGGTTCTAATGAAGGCTCTGTTCCATTTAATGTAACACAGTGGTTCTAATGAAGGCTCTGTTCCATTTAATGTAACACAGTGGTTCTAATGAAGGCTCTGTTCCATTTAGTGTAGCACAGTGGTTCTAATGAAGGCTCTGTTCCATTTAGTGTAGCACAGTGGTTCTAATGAAGGCTCTGTTCCATTTAATGTAGCACAGTGGTTCTAATGAAGGCTCTGTTCCATTTAGTGTAACACAGTGGTTCTAATGAAGGCTCTGTTCCATTTAATGTAGCACAGTGTTTCTAATGAAGGCTCTGTTCCATTTAATGTAAGACAGTGGTTCTAATGAAGGCTCTGTTCCATTTAGTGTAACACAGTGGTTCTAATGAAGGCTCTGTTCCATCTAATGTAGCACAGTGGTTCTAATGAAGGCTCTGTTCCATTTAGTGTAACAGTGGTTCTAATGAAGGCTCTGTTCCATTTAATGTAACACATGGGTTCTAATGAAGGCTCTGTTCCATTTAGTGTAACACAGTGGTTCTAATGAAGGCTCTGTTCCATTTAGTGTAACACAGTGGTTCTAATGAAGGCTCTGTTCCATTTAGTGTAACACAGTGGTTCTAATGAAGGCTCTGTTCCATTTAGTGTAGCACAGTGGTTCTAATGAAGGCTCTGTTCCATTTAGTGTAACACAGTGGTTCTAATGAAGGCTCTGTTCCATTTAGTGTAGCACAGTGGTTCTAATGAAGGCTCTGTTCCATTTAATGTAACACAGTGGTTCTAATGAAGGCTCTGTTCCATTTAGTGTAGCACAGTGGTTCTAATGAAGGCTCTGTTCCTTTTAGTGTAACACAGTGGTTCTAATGAAGGCTCTGGCCCATTTAGTGCACAGTGGTTCTAATGAAGGCTCTGTTCCATTTAGTGTAACACAGTGGTTCTAATGAAGGCTCTGTTCCATTTAGTGTAACACAGTGGTTCTAATGAAGGCTCTGTTCCATTTAGTGTAACACAGTGGTTCTAATGAAGGCTCTGTTCCATTTAGTGTAGCACAGTGGTTCTAATGAAGGCTCTGTTCCATTTAGTGTAACACAGTGGTTCTAATGAAGGCTCTGTTCCATTTAGTGTAACACAGTGGTTCTCACATTTTTTTTAATTTCAAGGACCCCCATAACTCTGAGAGTGTACAAATGGAACCAAATGCCAAATGAACCCTTACGGGTTCCATGTGTACACTAGAGTTACACACCCGTAGGGGTCCATTTGTAACCCCCTCAAGGAACCATGAGGGTCCCTGGACCACACTTTGAGACCCACTGGCAGGGGCTTATTAACCCTTTGTGGTGCTCTGTGCTACGAACCGCTTCGGCGGGAAAATTGTCGCTTCACCGATGTTTTTCACCGTTTTAGCACTCCTTCAGCATCCATTGCTTCTACATTCCGGTGCTCTTGTGGTGATAGTTGAGTTTTCTTTCACTTTTGCCCTGCTGTTCCCCCCCCCACCCCAAGGTGCCCTGTGCTGCAGCACCTCAAGCCATTAAGCCGGCACTGCACACTGGTGTAGCAGAGTGTTTCCAGTGAGTCAACACCCTGACTCTGTTTGAGCAGAATGGAACAGAGCCTTCATTAGTATCATTGTAACAACCAGAATGGAACAGAGCCTTCATTAGTATCATTGTAACAACCAGAATGGAACAGAGCCTTCATTAGTATCATTAGTGTCATTGTAACAACCAGAATGGAACAGAGCCTTCATTAGTATCATTAGTGTCATTGTAACAACCAGAATGGAACAGAGCCTTCATTAGTGTCATTGTAACAACCAGAATGGAACAGAGCCTTCATTAGTATCATTGTAACAACCCAGAATGGAACAGAGCCTTCATTAGTGTCATTGTAACAACCAGAATGGAACAGAGCCTTCATTAGTATCATTGTAACAACCAGAATGGAACAGAGCCTTCATTAGTGTCATTGTAACAACCCAGAATGGAACAGAGCCTTCATTAGTATCATTGTAACAACCAGAATGGAACAGAGCCTTCATTAGTATCATTGTAACAACCCAGAATGGAACAGAGCCTTCATTAGTGTCATTGTAACAACCAGAATGGAACAGAGCCTTCATTAGTGTCATTGTAACAACCAGAATGGAACAGAGCCTTCATTAGTATCATTGTAACAACCAGAATGGAACAGAGCCTTCATTAGTGTCATTGTAACAACCAGAATGGAACAGAGCCTTCATTAGTATCATTGTAACAACCCAGAATGGAACAGAGCCTTCATTAGTGTCATTGTAACAACCCAGAATGGAACAGAGCCTTCATTAGTGTCATTGTAACAACCCAGAATGGAACAGAGCCTTCATTAGTATCATTGTAACAACCAGAATGGAACAGAGCCTTCATTAGTATCATTGTAACAACCCAGAATGGAACAGAGCCTTCATTAGTATCATTGTAACAACCAGAATGGAACAGAGCCTTCATTAGTATCATTGTAACAACCCAGAATGGAACAGAGCCTTCATTAGTATCATTGTAACAACCAGAATGGAACAGAGCCTTCATTAGTATCATTGTAACAACCCAGAATGGAACAGAGCCTTCATTAGTGTCATTGTAACAACCAGAATGGAACAGAGCCTTCATTAGTGTCATTGTAACAACCAGAATGGAACAGAGCCTTCATTAGTGTCATTGTAACAACCAGAATGGAACAGAGCCTTCATTAGTGTCATTGTAACAACCCAGAATGGAACAGAGCCTTCATTAGTGTCATTGTAACAACCAGAATGGAACAGAGCCTTCATTAGTATCATTGTAACAACCAGAATGGAACAGAGCCTTCATTAGTATCATTGTAACAATCAGAATGGAACAGATTCTTCATTAATATTATTGGTAACACCTGTGAATGTCTTTACAATATGGCTGCTGCGCATAGAGCCTGAGTAGAAGTAAAAAGTATTGGAAATTGGAAATACTCAAGTAAAGTACAAACACCTCTGTAGAGTCCTGTACCTTTAGGTACTCCTGCGAGGGGCAACTGATTTATTTATTTATTATTTATTTGCACATTTAAAACAACACAACAAACAAAGCAACAGCATAATATTGTGTTGGATGTGCAGGTGAGATTTAGAAAACCCTTTCGGGTTTATAAGGTTAATCTCACCTCACTTGAGAAATAGAAAGAAATACAAAGTAATAGAAACCAAAAATAAATTATTTGGCAACATACATACAATTATACAAAAATACAAATACAACAATAGATACACAGTATGAATACTAGAGAAAACACATTTTAGTATAAAATGGTGTAGGTGCAAGTGTGTGAGTGGGTGGGCGTAAGAGTGGATGTCTCTGGGAGTTGTTAAATTTGATTAATCAAATGGGCTTTTAGCTTATATTTAAAATGATTTGGCAAAGCAGCCTTCGATGAGATTTTAATATAGCTGTTCCATAGCTGAGCCCCCCTATACCTGATGGAAAATTGACACAGACCAGTACGGAACTTTGGGATATGTAAATGATTTGCCTGTCTTGTATTAAAATGGTGTACATCACTGTTGAACTGGAAGAAGGCTTTACAGGGCATAGAAAATGAATCTGGCTGAAGCAGTATTTTGAAAATAAAGTTACAGGTTTGGTATTTATGTAAATTAAAAATGGATAAAATATTAAGTTGTTTGAAAAGTGGGGCAGAATGAGCAGACCAATCACTACACGTAGCAATCCTGCAGAATCTTTTTTGCAACATATGGAGTTTGTTTAGATGTGAAGGATAAGTAGCTCCCCAAATGATATTGCAATATATAAGATACGGATAAATTAAACTATAATAAAGGGTTAGGAGACACTTATGATGAACACAACTACGGAATTTGCCAATAATGCCGACAGATTTAGATATTTTTTTACAGACATGGCTAATGTGGCTTTTCCAGCTTAGTCTTTCATGGATAATTACTCCAAGGAAAGTTGTTGATGAAACCTGAGTGATTGGGTTATCTCCTATAGACAGACAGGTGTTAGATTTACAATATTTTTTGTTTTTTGATGTAAATATAATAAAATTGGATTTTTTTATATTGAGAGATAATTTGTTTAATGTGAACCATTTTGAAATATTTTCTAAATCGTGATTAGCTTTTGCCATAAGAACAGAAAAATCAGGATGTGAAATAAATAAATTTGTATCATCTGCAAAAAGTACAGGAAACAAGGAGGACAAAGCTGAAGCCAAGTCATTGATATAAATAAGGAATAAGAGTGGACCTAGTATAGATCCCTGTGGGACCCCACATGTTAAAGTGGCACTATCTGATGACCTTCCATTAATGAACGATATTGAGATTGAGATTGACGATTAGTTTGACACTATAAATCATTCAATGTCCAGAGAGTGCATTTATCTTTGGAAATCCATTTGAAAACTTGAAATGGGACATTCTGCATAACGAGTGCTTTTATTCTTGTTACCTTTTATGTGCATTTTGATGCCAATACTTTTGTACTTTTACTCAAGTTGCTAAATTTTGAATTCCAGACTTTTACTTGTAACAGAGTACTTCTATATTGCAGTATTGATACTTGTATTGAAAGTACTTCTTCCACCACTGTTCTACCACTAAACTAATGTCATGTTTCTGCATGGTTTACATGCTTCTACCACTAGAGGTCAGTGATGCATTGTATTTATGGACCTGAATCATCCAGTCAACACACACTTTAAACTGAGTATTTCTACATTGTGGTATTTGTTACTTTTACTTAATTAATTAAATCGCAGTAGTCTTACTTCTTCCACCAGTGATTATGATCAGTGGTGGAAAGTAACTAAGTACATGTAGATGTACAAGTACTTGAGTACAAATTTGAGGAATCTTTACTTTACAATTATTTGAACATTTTAGTTACTAGTTACTTTGTAGATATAAATGATTACATGTAAAACATACATTAACCACTTTAGCCCTATTTTATACGTATAGGCTATTTGAAAATAGCAGATCTACAAGCTCACAACGCGTTGTGAGCTAGATCTGCTAATTTAGTACTATTTTAGTACTTTTACTTTTGGTACTTTGAGTATATTTTGATACCAATACTTCTGTACTTTAACTCAAGTAGCTACATAATAAAAACCTGTTTTGTTTATAATTCCTCTTAGCAGACCTTGGATTGAACTGTACTTGAATGTGCTTTTTTCTGCAAACACCTAATAAAGTATTCAATCAATCAATCAAACAAACATTTTGAATACTGGGACCTTTACTTGTAACAGAGTATTTCTGCATTGTGGTATTGATACTTTTACTAAGTAAAAACATGTGAGTACTTTTCCCACCAGTGACTACTTTATGTATTTATTTATTTATTTGATCTCAACTCCGTTGCTTTGCGTGTCTCCCTCGTCACGTGACAAGTAGCGAGGCTTCCAACGACTTCCGTATCCTGTCCCATCACGTGACGCGGCCACGCTTCTCGTTTCCGCTTCCGGTCCCCCCTCTCCTAAAAAAAAGCCCACAAGCTAAGCTAGCGGTGTTAGCATCGTAGCATCGGCCGCATCATCATCAAAGCGCCGCTCCCTCTTCTAACTATTAACACATAAACACGTCACATGACTCATTAAGTCATTAAGTCATTAATTAACACAGAGAGAGTTTAATTAGCGCTTTAACAACATGTCGGCCATTCAGAGGATGAAGGTAGCGAATGAGAGACACAGTAAGACTATTACTATGAGAGGACACGTCCAGAAGACCACGGTAATTATTATTATTAATATTAATATTAATATATATATATATATATAACTTATTATTATTATTATTATTAATATTAATATATATATATAACTATTACTATGAGAGGACACGTCCAGAAGACCACGGTAATTATTATTAATATTAATATTAATATTAATATATATATATCACTATTACTATGAGAGGACATGTCCAGAAGACTACGGTAATTATTATTAATATTATTATTATTAATATATATAACTATTACTATGAGAGGACACGTCCAGAAGACTACGGTAATTATTATTATTATTATTATTATTAATATATATAACTATTACTATGAGAGGACACGTCCAGAAGACCACGGTAATTATTATTAATATTAATATTAATATTAATATATATAAATAACTATTACTATGAGAGGACACGTCCAGAAGACTACGGTAATTATTATTAATATTAATATTAATATATATAAATAACTATTACTATGAGAGGACACGTCCAGAAGACCACGGTAATTATTATTATTATTAATATTATTATTATTATTATTAATATATATATATCACTATTACTATGAGAGGACACGTCCAGAAGACCACGGTAATTATTATTATTATTAATATTATTATTAATATTAATATATAAGACTATTACTATGAGAGGACACGTCCAGAAGACTACGGTAATTATTATTATTATTAATATTAATATTAATATATATAAATAACTATTACTATGAGAGGACACGTTCAGAAGACCACGGTAATTATTATTATTATTATTATTATTAATATTATTATTAATATATATATATATAACTATTACTATGAGAGGACACGTTCAGAAGACCACGGTAATTATTATTATTATTATTATTATTATTAATATATATATATATAACTATTACTATGAGAGGACACGTCCAGAAGACCATGGTAATTATTATTATTATTATTATTAATATTAATATATATATATATATAACTATTACTATGAGAGGACACGTCCAGAAGACCATGGTAATTATTATTATTATTATTATTAATATTAATATATATATATATATAACTATTACTATGAGAGGACACGTCCAGAAGACTACGGTAATTATTATTATTATTATTAATATTATCACTTTTACTATGAGAGTGTTATGGCCTTTGAAGCAACAGAGAGTTTAGTTTGTGTTAGTCTGGTTTGTTCATACAGGAAATTGGACAATAAGGTCAATCTAGGCTTCTTTATTTTTATTCTCCTAATGTTCAGGGTTTCCACTGTTCTGGAATGTACTTTATGAAAGTATTGTGTTTTACTTGTGTTTGAGTCTACAGAAGGTCCATGAATGTATATAGGCTTCCTGAATCTCTGAATATATTCCTACAATTGCTGCACTTTATAGTAAAACTTGCACTGATCTGTTGGTGTGTTTAGAACCACCTTGATAAAAAACTACTATATGTTGTTGTTTACACTTATGTATTCACTCATGAATGAATGAATGAATGAATGAATGAGTTTTATTTCGAACATCATTACAACATTAATAAAAAGACAAATAGAATGCAAAACTGTAGAAAAAAACAACAACAATGTCCGAATAGGAGTAGGATGAAGTCTAAGACTTATAAACTCCTACCCCCTTTTTCACTAGCAATTGTCACATTTTTTGAAAAAAATAAATGTATTCACACCTAAACATCTCCACTGCATGTTAAAAAGAAAATATAAAAATAGAACAATAAAAAATAACCGCAGTAATAACAGAGATACAATAAAATTTAAATAAAACCAACCCTACTAGTAGATACTCTATCTACATAGGTCAACATGGCCCCTCCTCAACCAAATATCTCTTAAATATGACACATTTATAAACCTTCTTGAAGTGATTCAAATTTGGACTTTGCTGAACCTCCAAACTCAGTCCATTCCACAATTTCCCTCCATGAACTGAAATACACATACCTTTCAAGGTTGAACCAACACAATGCATTTTTAGATTAAGTTCTCGTCTTAAATTGTAACCCCCCTCTCTGTCACCAAACATTTTTTGTATGTTACCTGGATCATTGATTCACTCATATACCAACATCTGTTTTAACTGAAAATAAATTGCAAAAGCCTCTAATTAATCACATTAATCGAGTCCCAGCCCTAAGGTGGTTACACACAGATTCACATGTTGGTGGAAGCAACAAGGTTTTACTTTGTATCTGTCACTGACTTGTTGTTGAAATGCTGTTCTAACAATGTGTGTGTGTGTGTGTGTGTGTGTGTGTGTGTGTGTGTGTGTGTGTGTGTGTGTGTGTGTGTGTGTGTGTGTGTGTGTGTGTGTGTGTGTGTGTGTGTGTGTGTGTGTGTGTGTGTGTGTGTGTGTGTGTGTGTGTGTGTGTGTGTCACACAGCGTCCAGTAAGTGATGACAGGTCTCCAGTAGGACCCTGGCTGTTGGCGCTCTTTGTCTTCGTAGTGTGTGGATCAGGTAAGACACGCCCCCTATTCACCACTATATTGATTGATTGAAGCACAGAGCTACAGTTTCTTACTAAAGGATGCGAAAAGCACTATGGCTTGTTTCCATTGTGGTCCTGTGTATTCAATTCACTGAATTCATCAAATTGAATATATATGTTTGTCGTTTGTTTGTTTGTTTGTTCGTTTGCAGCTCTTTGCCTCAAGCTGTTCTATAAGAAACGATGCTTAATGTATTTAGAATCATATGAAATGGGGATGTTCTCATGGTCACTGACTATGGATTATGTTATATGGTAAATGGTGCATTTATATAGCGCCTTTATCCAAAGCACTTTACATAGATTGTGCATTACATTCACACATTCATATTCATACACATTCACACACATTCACACACATTCACACACATTCACACACATTCACACACATTCACATGGCAGAGGAAACCATGCAAGGCACCAACCTGCTCATCAGGATCAATTAGTGGTTCAGTCTCAGTGTCTTGCTCAAGGACACATCCACACTAATGGTGCGTTCACACGGGCAGATTAAAAGATACAAAGGTACAAAAATAAACAGCATCTTTGTATCTGTGTTGCTTTGTATCTGTGTTGCTCAACGTGGTCGTTGACGTCATCAAACGTGCGTCGTGCGCATAGACGGATTAAAGTGAAAATGGGCCCTGTGCACAAAATCGCAACGGACCCCCCCCCCCAAATTTTTGCGGTTATTGCGCTTATATTGGCCGTTTTTGGGGCGTTTTTGGGTTACTTTATTTCGGTTTTAGGGTTAGGGTTAGGGTATATATATATATTATATATATTATATATATATATTTTAAAGCCTATTAAATCCAAGGCCCCCCATTGGCTCAGGGCCCTGTGCACGTGCACACTGTGCCCAAGCCATAATCCGTCCCTGGTCGTGCGGACATCAGAGCTACAGTTGTAGTTTTGTATCTGGAAGTTGAACCTGCAGCTCAACTTGAATGTGTAGTTTTGTATCTTTGTCGCTATAGAGCTACAGCTACAAACGTGGGATGTATCTTCATGTCACTGGTTTCCATTGAACATGAATGGTAGCATGTATCTTTGTATCTGCCCGTGTGAACGCACCATAACTCTGGGGGAACCCGGGATGGAACTGGAAACCTCACGGTTCCCCATCAGGCCACTTTACCTCTGAGCCACTGATATACTCAGATCCATTCACTGTCATGTATTTGATCTAACGTCCGGTGCAAGGTTTTTCCCAGCCATAAGTGGTCAAGCCCGGGGGGGACGGGTGGGTTTCGTCCCCCCCTAGCTTCAGATTGGACCCCCCCAAGTCAGATTGGATCCCCCCAGACCCCCCCCCCCAAGTAATTTAGAATAATAAATACTTATTTAATAGAATCTGAACCCACTTTTGAAATCATGCACTGCACTCATAAACACGATGTATTTTAAAGGATTTATTTGCCCCCCCCCCCCGTGTAAATCCCAAAATGGTTTGGTCCGCAGCACCGCCTTCCTTCACTGCACGGGGAAAAAACACTCGCCCCAAAACACACTCAACCCTATTTTTTTCGCCGACCGAGGCCGCCGGATATAACCGGGGCGAGTGTGTTTTGGGACGAGCGTTCTTGTATTCTATCCCGACCAAACATGTGGTTTCACCGGTTTGTTTACAAGTCGAATTTGTGGAAGAAAATAATAAAGGAGCTCAACAACATAATGAGAGGATACAAGAGCTATCTGTGCTAGCTGCAAAGTGTGCATATTTAAGCAAGTATTTTAAAACAGTGAAAGCTACCGAGGAAAAAGAAACAGAAAGTGATAGACCCCCGCTGACTCAAACTAACGACCACGGGACTGACGGGAGTTATCATCAAATCCAAAGATTTGTTGTGAATAATTATAGGTAGTTTGACCAAAACCGAAGTGAAGAGGAGGACACGGAGAATGTCGGTCATCAGTGATCAAAGGATTTAGCAGCTGCAATTTTGATAATGTTAGGAGCAATGCAATGGACCTGGACCAACCCAGGCAACTGTTTTAGAAGGAAGTGTTATAGCAGTGTTTAACCCATTAAGACCGGGAACGCATCTGTGTCATTTTTACATTTCTTTGGCTATTCAAAAATAGCAGATCTACAAGCTCACAGCGCGGCACTGAGTGCCGCGCTGTGAGCTTGTAGATCTGCTATTTTAGATTTTTTTTAACTCAAATCTTTGTTTCTCTGGGTTCTACAAATGTCTTCTAAATCCTAATCCTTTTTTTTTTGTTTTACTTATGTTGCTATAATCAGTAGTTTTCAAGGACCCCCAAATGTAAATGTATCTGACCACAGACCCCCATCTGAGAATGTTTTGTTCCAGGGACCCCCATCAGAGGCAATGATTTGAGTAACAAATGTTCGCTTCAAAGATTTGCACACATTTTCACAATTTTCCCCAGAAATAGCCGATCTACAAGCTCATAGCATGGCACGCTATGAGCTTGAGTTGTGAGCGTTAACTACAGACTAACTACGACACATGAATGACCCTTTAATGTCGTCTGCTGCTGTTGAACCAACTGTATAATAACTGTGTTAATACGTGTGTGTGTGTGTGTGTGTGTGTGTGTGTGTGTGTGTGTGTGTGTGTGTGTGTGTGTGTGTGTGTGTGTGTGTGTGTGTGTGTGTGTGTGTGTGTGTGTGTGTGTGTGTGTGTGTGTGTGTGTGTGTGTGTGTGTGTGTCTCACAGCTATCTTTCAGATCATCCAGAGCATCAGACAGGGCTTGTGATGACATCACTTCCTCCCTCCTCCGTCGCCCCCGGCAACCAAGATGCACACACACACACACACACACACACACACACACACACACACACACACACACACACACACACACACACACACACACACACACAGTTTCCTGTTTAAAACCTGAGCTCATTTTACAAACTGTGATGTAGACTGTCTGTCTGTCTGTCTGTCTGTCTGTCTGTCTGTCTGTCTGTCTGTCTGTCATTCTCTGTGAAGGGGGCGTGTCCACAGAAAGCTCCGCCTCCTCCCAGCATTCTTGGAGGCCTTTTTTTTAAGTAGCCGGAGCAACCCCCTGGGGGCGTGGTTTAGAGTAAAAAAACAACAAAACAATTTAAACGCCAAAATGGCGAACAGATATGTCTCACTGTTGCTTAATTTATGCGTAATTTATACTTAATTTATGCTTACTTTATGCGTAATTTATACTTGGTATGACGTGTCCTGCGTCGAAATTAGAACGACGAGATTAGCGTGCAGGATGCGATCGCTTCCTGGCGCTGTTGTTACATTGTTACGTTTTCCGGTAGATATTTCAGTTCCGTTATTCGTGCCGATAACAACACACTAACGAGCCTGGCAGCGATGAGCGCTCCAGACGTTACATTATTTTATACACAAAAACGCTCTGACCCCCCTCGATGTACAACTAACTTGGACACGCCCCCTAAAGAGAGAGGGAGGGTAAAACGCATTGCATTCTCCTTCCGACGCTGGGGTTGGGACGGGCTTTATGAACTATCACTGGGACAGTGTGGACACGAGTTACGAGAAAAAAAGTCCATTTGTAGTTAAATGGCCTCCCCGTACCGACACCGCTTTACATGTCAGAAGGAATATTTCTGTTGCGTTGAGACTTTCTGTCTCTGTCTGTGAATCATATTTATATCAATGTAACTGACATCTCTGATTGTTGGGTTATTATTTGTCTGTGTGGGGGAGGAGGGGGGGGGGGGGGACAAACACTTTGGTTTAATGTGAAAATGACTCTTTTTGTCTTAAAGACTCCTCTCCTCTCTTCTCCTCTCCTCTCCTCTCCTCTCCATCCATTTTTACATGCATTCGTCCAGCTCTGTCTGTCTGTCTGTCTGTCTGTCTGTCTGTCTGTCTGGTATATTGACATGTTTTATTGGTGTTTGCTAACTATTATTATTACAGTGTTTTAACTATAATGACTATAATAATTACATTTCTGGAATTGATTATCATAAAATGGAATTAATTGATTGGCGCTCTGGATGGAAAACATGTTTGATGTATTGATGAAGAGATGAGAAATGATGAATATTGATGAAGATGAGATGGTAAAATGATGAATATTGATGAAGATGAGATGGTAAAATGATGAATATTGATGAAGATGAGATGGTAAAATGATGAATATTGATGAAGATGAGATGGTAAAATGATGAATATTGATTTGTTGATGAAATGTAAATTTAATATGAAGGTTGATAACGTTGGCACGGAAATAGAATATGTACATGGAAGGAAACATGATTTAATTTGACATACGTGTGTGTGTGTGTGTGTGTGTGTGTGCGCGCGCGCTGTTTTAGTGAAGTGTGTTACTGTATACGTTAAGCTGACTGCACAATCGTCATGGATCGATTAACCAACCAATAGTCAGTATTTATTGATCTGTCAT